>NW_025763408.1:600000-1170436 GCF_003444635.1 Morchella importuna
CCCAACCCTAACCCTCACTTCCCTGCGTCAACCCTGGTCTATCTCACGAATAGGCCAATGATCAGTTGCGCACGCACACCACCGGATCGCAGGGGATGGAAACATAATTAACTGATCGCTAAGATTCCCGACAGGTAGGGCTAAGGAATCGAACCAACGATAGGCTTCTTTGTGGCGTTCGGCTCGGCCCGTGCACACGATCTTTTTGGTCGCCGGATATATATATCTAAATCCAGCTAATTGGATCTGATCGATCATATAGGGCGAGATTCACATACCCATGAAAAACGGATAAAACCTCCATGAGGCCAGACTGTAAGCCTTATTATAAACTGGAATATCTCAAATAACCAAGGAAACAGGAACGTGTGCACATATCCGGTCTGTTCTGGGAGTTGAGCCACCCGGTAAGTTCCACGAGGAAACACGAACGGAATACTACGGGATTCTAGACTGTTTTTCATAATTCCACGAGCCGCGTCTAGACGAAATATCACTTGACAAAGGGCTAGGTAGAGTACATGTAGTGTATGTATACATGTACAGCATGTACACGCACGAACTGTGAATAAATTCGTTTTTCTAAACTGTTGTTCTTCGAGCAAGACATGTTCTCACCTACCATAAACAACTCATGTGTGATTTTTTATTTTTTATTTACAGAGCCCTGGTGGCAGCTCCTCCACAATTTAATATATGTACCCCCTAGTGAGTAGTCTAGGAGGAATTAAAATTGGGCTGCTTATGCCAGGTGGCTTCCAATATTACTACTCCACACATCAAAATCGAATGGTACTTATTGGCATGCCCTGTGAATGGAGTACCGGCCTTGAGTTCATTTGTAGGCCTACTTTCCTGGAATTGGGTCTTATTGGCTAACTGTTCTGTGAAACGAGATGCCCAAAACACAATGTCATATATCAGTATGCACCCTATTACACCATCACCGTTATTGATCCATAGAGTCGATACGGTAACATTGTGCAACACCACGAACTCAACTATCACGAGCGGGGTTAACGCGTTCTCCACATCAATGGAACGAAGTGGTGTGCCTAGTATCAAGTACGTGCACTCATCTTCGATGAGTGATCAGTAATCATCGCGAAATGCCTGTAAGCTGATATCAATGTACAAAGAATTGCTCGTGTACAACAAATATCCAGTCCATATGTACTTTAAAATAGCCCTCCCATCGTGGAGGAAAGGGCACTGCATCTCAAGAACAGCTTTCTCATCGAAACGAAACAATGTGTTGGTGCTGGCCCTGTCGCAGTCCCTGTATCTCCGTAGAAGAGGTTGATCCTTCAGAGAAATCGTATTACAGAGCCCGTCCTAATTCTAAGCATGGTCTATACGCACAATCTACCAGTTCCAAGAAGAGCAAATATCTCTCCTCCGTGAGTAGTGTTAGCTCTGATGGAAGCTCAAAGGCATCAAGCTTGCCAAAGAGTTCCTCAAAACATCACATTACCCAAAATACCACCATGACCAAGACCACGACCACCAATAGCCTTAGTACGCAGCAGGCCCCCGAGAAAGTTCAAACGAAACACAATTCTCATTCAATCAACGCTGATATTCCACCAAGGCGGAGGCCCGAGACAGCTCCTAATGGAGACAAGAAATCATCTCCATCGAAATCCCAACGTGGACGAAACTCATCTACTTCTAGTAGTGAGAGATCCTCTCGCTCAAAGTCACGGCGGGGAAGAAACCCATCCACGGCGAGTAGCCAGAGGTCATCCCTTTCAAAGTCTCATCGAGAAAGACATACATCTACTGCCAGTAGTGAGCGAACAAGCTCATCGAAAACTCTGTACTCAGCAAAGCCAAAGTCGTCACGCGGTAGAAAGGATATCGAGATAGATCCTGCCATAACGAAGAAGGCAATCTCGGAATCTGTTTCGTCTGGATCCTCTACCTTGGTTGAATCAGAGGAAGAAGGCATTTCTACGAAAAATCCTTCATCAGAGACACTTCTTGATGTGTCCCAGACTTCTCCTTCTCCTACGCCCTCACTACGTCGCTCCCGACGTAAGCTCGAAGGAAAATACACCATCTCGGATGGAAGAGCGGAGGATGCAATAACTGTGACTATCACACCCAGCGTTGCTATGCACGATCGAAGAATAGAGAATCCAAGAATGGAGGATCTAAGCATAGAGAGTCCACGAACAAGGAGTCCACGAACAGGGAGTCCACGAACAAGGAGTCTACGAACAGAGTGTCTACGAACAGAGAGTCCACGAACAGAGAGTCCACTAACAGAGAGTCCACTAACAGAGAGTCCACGAACAGGGAGTCCACGAACAGGGAGTCCAAAAGCAGAGAATTTAAGAACAGAGAGTCCAAAAACAGAGAATTCGACAACTGTGGCTATCACAACTAGTACTGCTATACGTAGTTCACCGCCCGAACGAAGGCGTCACAAGCCTACCACTCGGAGTACCCCAACGGGAGCTTTTGATCCAGTAGCGAAAATGTCACAGGAACCCGTAGCTAAAGTGAATGCTCCCGCACGGCGCCAACATCGCACCACCGGGGCTCAAGCTTCTGCCCAAGGGGAACCCTTTAACCCACTACTTGGGATGTCGTTCAACGATCCTTCTGTTACCGAAACTGCCGTAGCAGACCCAGCAGGTAAGATGATGGTTTTCTTTTTGGCTTGAAGGATTAAAACATTGCCTATGTGTCATGTACAACTCCCCAAAAACGTTTCTGACATCTCGTAGCCACATGTACAGATACTGATTCTTCGACTTCATCAACCCGTCGCCTGAAACTGGTAAATGGCCCACGATCCCCGGAGGAATTCCAACAAGACATATCAAGCTTTGTTCAAGCCATGAAATTTAACACATTTTACTCGGAAGACGACCCCTACGTGCAGAAGGTGTCTGACAAAGCGGCAGAACTTGTTAGGAGGAAGGCTACGATAACGTCTGATGATGAGAAGACTTGTATACCTGATGATATAGCCGGAATGGCAAAGGTGGCTCTTTACGACGTCGTTTTTCTCTGTGGTATGCTACAAATCGCGGTAGTTCAAGTCATAAAGGGGTTCCACTAACGCAATTATTTTAGACGATAGCGTCTCGATGCAGCAAGACAGACGAGCACCGGCCTTGCAAGAGATGGTTAGACGTATTGCCAAGATCACCGGATTGTTTGAGACAGAAGGAATCAAAGTGAGATGCATCAACTCGACGCAAGACGGCGAATTCAACAACATCAGAACTCTAGAGGACGTCGAGGCGGTCATGTCCAAGATAAGGTTCAATGGCACACACACCAGAATTGGAACTAGGCTGTGGGATAAAATATTGAAGCCATTGGTATTTGACAAGATCGACTCAAATAGTCTCACACGACCATTAATAGTTTCAATAATAACGGATGGCCAGGTAAGAATGAATCTTCGAGTACTACTTTAGTTCAAACAGCTAACTGTCTAAATAGCCTTCAGGAGAAGAACAAGATGCCTTCAGAAATACGATTGCGCAATGTCGAAGAGAATTAATGAGGCGTAGATATGACCCTTCCCGTAAGCAATATACTCTCCATATACAGTCACTAGATTCCTCGTTTTAACACTATGGATACTCCAGTTGTCGTATTTCAAGTCAATCAAGTCGGGAATGATACCCAAGCGACAAAATTCATTCATGGCCTTCTACGATTTCGGAATGTCTATTGCACCTCAGGTCAGTCCGGACCCTATGACCTAATTTTTTTCCTGTCTAACGATTTTACAGAACTCCTTGATGTGAAAATGGAGAGTTTGAAAGGAAATAACCTTCAACTTGAGAACTGGGTATGTGATCGTCTCAAGCAGTACGCGGTTTGGACTATCTTAACTAATTTCCCTCAGCTCGTTACGAGATTGACTCAAGGAATTTCCCCAACACCGGATTCGGACGAATAGAATGGTCCGGGAATATTGCAGCTGCGCTGCAGTACGCTTTGATAACGGTTTTTTTTAATTAATAACGCTCATAGATCTTAAACACAGTCCTGGTGAACCTCCACCGCTAATATTTTCTTTTGTTTATCTCCTTAAGCTTCAAACTGTAATCACCATAATGTTGTATATTACGTTTTTTTATAAATTAATTGACCTGGCGTCTACGTTTTAT
Source organism: Morchella importuna (assembly GCF_003444635.1). Classification (NCBI taxonomy): domain Eukaryota; kingdom Fungi; phylum Ascomycota; class Pezizomycetes; order Pezizales; family Morchellaceae; genus Morchella; species Morchella importuna. The sequence goes on from NW_025763408.1 coordinate 604,140, forward strand.
GATTAATTTATGTAACAATCTTTCTGCTTCTAATTATTTCTGAAACTATTCTCAATGAGACGAGACATCTTTTAAACTTGCCTTAAGACTCTCGAGCCAGCTCTCGACCCTAGCGGCAAAGATATGATATGGTGTTGGGTGTAAGAAACAAAACGGCTAGTTTCAAGCCCCAAGCTTAGCTCCAGAGGGTCTCTCAGGAGGCTCAGCGGCTATCTCGGTTAAAGGCTTTCACATGTAAACCTCTAGCAGCTGGAATTCTTTTACTACTTTCTGTCGTGTGACTAATACCCTATGAATTTGTCCAGTTCAGTTCACATCACGCCAGTACTAGTATTCATTTCATTTCTTTCTTTGTTTACCATCACAACAGACACAGAACAACACATAAAACCCTCTAAATGAAAAAGTGAATGTAAAACGCAAAACCCACAGCCTTGTGGGGGCTGTCCTGAAACCCGGTGTGTCACACTTATGATTGAAATGGCCACTTCACTAATTAAGCGGGCAATCTTGGATGCCTAACTAATATGTACTTACATAACCCAGCTATCTAACCGGTGACACATAACTAGTACTGGCTCCAAATCGAACGACGACGTAAGTATTTACACAATATGTACACCACCCTCACACTGATGTAACTCCTGTATAAGCTGTGTAACTGCCTGGTCTGAGCGACGTGTCAAACAGTAGAGTTGAAACGACCTCGACAGCCTTACTTATGTACGTCTTGATCTCGTATTCGGGGGCGAGGCTTGAGGATCGAAGAAGCATGCATACTTACATGTAGTTGTACTTGTCTGGATATCCTACTCACTTATTAGTGAGGAAGCTCGGAAAGAGCGCTCGGAGGATATAACGACAGGTCCTTTGCATGGTAAACCATCTTTGGAGGTGAGGGGTCAAGTTTCTGGCTGGGTGGATGTGTACTCCGCCGTTCAGTTAGGCCATCGATCGACTTTGTCTACCTACAGACATGACAACAAGCGTGGTACCCGGTCGTATCGATCTGGATATACATATGTGTACTCAGACTTGAACTTTATCGAGGGTGTTCAAGAGTGTCATGAGGTCGACGAATAAGGTTGTGATATCGAGGCCTTCCTGATACTTAACTAATCAGGCGCACCTTCTAGGTAAAGCAGCAGATGACAGTATGATCGCCTGGTACAAGCTGTTACTAAACAACTATGTACCCAGCATAGTGGAAACAACGGGTGGATCGATCCACGGATCCACATGTCAAAGTTAAGTGAGACATACTCAACCGACTGGACGAGGCGAAAGAGTCACGGGTTGAACATGTTTGTAGCACCTAGCGACATATTCTGGACCTTCGAGGCGTCCAGTGGGGGCCAAAAGGTATGACTTGTGTCCAAAGATCCCTTGATCTTGGTACACATATATATAGTAATCAAGCACCCCACACGAGCTTCCTATGGCTGTGGCGCTTGGCCCCCACAAAACAGAGCTACTGTGCCATATTCAACTGACAGCATGTGGATAACCAAGCCGTGTTCAACCGCTGCACCATTACACAGAAACCAAACCGTGTGATCAGGTATGATCAAAAGTGCCGACTCCACTACTACACACATGTCAGAAACTAGTCTCGAAAGTCTATCATCATCATCCGTCAAAACGTCTAAATGCAATATGTCCAAACTACGGAACAATTTGGTATAGCATGCACCCTCCCCCAACCCGTGATCACGAAACGTTATCCATGAACTAGATGTGCCGTGTGGCATGAAGGACCCGGAGATGACCATCTCGAATCCCAGGTTTAGCGCCTTTATAACCATCTCATTAGTCCCCAGTTTCCCCCCACCTATCGATTCAACGCACAAGAAGAAGAAAAAACACGCTTACCTCAAGAATGCCCTTCATCCTCGAATCTGAGATCAGCGGCCTTCGCGCTCTCAAAAAGCATGTCGAGACCTCGCACAGGCCGTTCGACAAATATGTGCCCTACAAGCCCGGGCGCAAGGCTCACTCAGGAGAGATTGTGGTTGAGCGGGAGCGCTGGGAGGAGCTCATGCTGGAGAAGAAGGGGGCGGAGGAGAGGTTGGAGGAGCTTGAGCAGTTGATCGAAGATGCGGAACGTGGTTTAAGAGAGTTGCAGATCATAGAGAGTGAAGAGATGCAGGCGAGTTTTTGGTAGGGGTTGGGGGGGGGAGCGGGAGAGCGCCATGGCGTCATGGAGGTGGTTTTTCGTCGCGGGAAGTAGGCAGTGGGCGCAGGTGGTTATATAGTAATGGCAAAGAAATAGGTGTTAATTCATTATAACAGATGATCGGAAATACGTCTTACCTATGATGTTAGATTTCATGTTGAGCTGGCTAGAAATATTGGTGCGCATCATTCCCGTAATTGCATCATACATTCTCACTCGCATGTGGACATCAGCACTTCTGGATATGTGTCGTTCAAGGCAGTAAGGTCACGGTGTCGGGACAGTAAAGAATCCGCTGTCAAGAGGAATGGTGTCATACTCGGGTTCCTATAAGATCGCTTGTATCAGCTTTAGACATCGATATCAACTGAGAAGCTCTAAGACTCGATCGTCCCTACTTTCAACACCGAGGTTAATATATAATGGTCACCAAGGACTTTTCCCACCACAACACCAATTTGATTTCCCACTGACGAATAGAGAATAGCTAATTGTAAGATGCATCATGTATGACATTTGAAACTATTTACAATTCCACTCTCACACATGCTTTTTTTTTTTTGCACTCAGCGGACCGTTACACCCACCATGCTCCCAAGAAAGAAACACCAAGAAGAAACCGAAAAAGAAAAGAAATAACAAAAGGAAAAACGACAAGTACAATCTACAAACTGTTCTCCCATGCCATCAACTCCTTGATGTTCTCCGCCAACTTCTTCTCCGCCTCAGGTGCCAACCTCTGCAGCGGCTGTCTGGGGTACCCTCCATATCCATAGTAGCTCTGAATCGCACTCTTGGTTCCCGGAATGGCCGTCTTTGTCAAGAACCAATCGCCCTTGGACAGCGCGATCTGCGCCTTCGTCGCCTCCTCAACCTTGCCCTCCGCGAACAAGTTAAACACCTTCACACACGCCTTCGGCGCCACATTGGCTCCACCAGCAATCACACCACTTCCGCCGACCAACAGTCCCTGCAGCAAAAAGTCCGCCATACCCGCAAACGCCATGTACCCGCTCCCCGCATCCGTCGCCGTTGCCGCCTTCTTCGCCAGCGCCACACGCGCAAGCTTCCCAGTGTTGCCACACGTGAACTTTGTCCCGACGATATTCGGGTGTTCCGACAGCCGCAGCAGCAGGTCGCTGTCCATGTCGATCCCCGCAACCGCACCCGGGTAGTTGTACAGCACAATCGGGATCGGGGAGCCGTCGGCCACGCGCGTAAAGTACTGGTAGATGGCCTCCTCGGTCATGGCGTAGCGGTAGTAGCTGGCGGGGATGAGCAGCACCGAGTCACCGCCGGACTCGGCGGCCTCCTTGCACAGCTCGATGGTGCCGCGGACGGACTGCTCGCTGCACCCAACCATGACGGAGACTTCAGGGAAGCCGGCTTCGTCGAGGGCGTCACGGGTGGCGCGGGTGATTTTGCGCTTCTCCTCGCGGTTGAGGTGCACAGCTTCACCGTTGGAGCCCATGGGGATTAGGCCGGCGAGGCCGGCCTTCGCAAGGCGGACGGCGTGCTTCTTGATTGTGGGATAGTCGACGTCCTCGGTGACGGGGTCGAAGAAGGTCATTGTGGGGGCGTAGATTCCGGGTCTGAGAGGTGCCATTTTGAAGATGTGAAGTGGTGGGATATTGCTAGTAGCTGGTTATTTTTTTTTTTTGCTTGAGATGAGATGAGCTGTGGGATGAGATGAGATGGGGATGTGCTGATATTTCGAGTTGGTGGAGTAAGAGATATGAGGGGAGGTTCTTATATCTCACGATGATAACTATTATTCCCCCCACGCACTCCGCTCCCCACCTCTTCTCCCCTCATCGCGGCGGGAAAACCTTCATGCAGCTGCAGTGATGCTTACCTTCCCTCTCTCTCTCTGTCTGCTGCTGTATAACAATTAGCCCGGGTATTCATCCTCATGACCAGCTTCTAGCTATTCTACCCAGCAATTTAGCCTGATAGAATACTTCTTCTACAAACTTCCCACACCCTACAATACATCCAACCCCCGCAGAGAACACCGGCAAATACCAGTAGGTACCTCCACCTACAGACACATATTTTACCTACTTAAAGCCCGCTGCTGCCCCCCGCGGGGGGGGGGGGGGGGGTTGGGCGTTAATGCTTGTTTCTCGCTCGAGCTCGGTGACGGGCACGCCGTTGCTGCGCTGCACAAAACGCCGAAGGAGGACGGGAATTCGGGGTATTGGGGGGGGTATATACGTACTGAGGGCATATATCCTATTACTCACTTAGATACCCTAAATTATTTTATCCGTCAACAAAGCCTTCTGGAAAAAAAGAAGAGAAAAAAAGTTGATTCAGTATGTAATTGCAAGTTGCAAGGTGGATTGTATTACGCCGGAGAAGGTCTGGGGTTCAGCCACTCGGGGGATATTCGTCCGAGGATGCGTTGCTGTGCCGACGTTGGGCCGAGCTAAATACTAGCAATGTCGGGGTTCGGCGGGCGGGGGATTTTGCCCGTCTGCGGAAAAACTAGTATGGGACATGCATCCTGTCTGCTATATATGTAGGTACACAGCTGTGAACGAGAGTGGTGTATGTACTAGTGCTGAGGGTGTTGCAGCGCGGATTAATTAAAGGTACTGTAATTTGCCCGAGAGATCTAGAGCTGAGAGAGAGAGAGAGAGAGAGACACTAGCTAGAGTTGAGATCGTGATGTGAAGATCTTGAGTGGTTTTTTTCTCTTTCTGCTCATGGGAATAAGACGATCGAATGATTTGGGGTGAGTGCTTAGAATGTGTTGGGCGGTGTAGATCGGATGGCTGGAGTGCTCGCGCTCTGATTTAGTCCCTGGGGCCGCTTTCTCTTTGCGCCGTTTGTCTCTGAAGACTTTTGGCACGATCGAATGACTGCAACATATGCCTCAGCTCTTTGGGTCTCTGCTCGTGCAGTTGATGATGACTCTTGCTGAAGGCGCTGAGAGGAAATTCGAAATTCATAGCTCTACGGCACAATGCACTTTTTTGCATAGGATATCACTCACGCCAACAAACACTTTTGCACAAGATGTCACTCATACTCACAAGTACAACCATCTTCACATTGCCCATATCAACAACCATTTTCACAGGCACAATTGAAGCTCAGACATCATATCATTCATTGACTATCTACATATCTCATCACACATAACCCAAAACCCAATTAATTCCACCTCTCTCCCGATCCCATGCACCACCCTACGCCTCATTCTCGGGCCAATAAACAGTATTCGCCGTGCCATTAAACTCCACCAGCTTATCCGTCGTCTCATTATACAGACAATACTTCAAGTCAGTGCCGGTACCAATCCAGTACGGCACAGTCTGCACGTTGTTCCCAATCTCCTTGTCGCAGATGGTCTTGACGTTCTTGAGCTGCGAGTCCTTGATGCGGAACTCGTCGCCAAAGTTCGGGTTGATGATGGCCATGCGGTTTCCGTTGACGGCGATCACGTTCTGCACCGTGGCGTTGCGCTTGGCCTGGTTGAGGCAGTTGCCGCACGACTGGTAGAAGGTGCCGAAGGTGTCGGCGTAGAAGCCCGTGATGTTGAATTTGCCGCCGAGGGAGTTGTCTTGGAAGATCTGGGGGGTGGGTGCATGTTAGTATAAGCTTGGCCGGGGGCTGTTGATAGAATATATATCGGCCGAGGAAGCTTGGGAGGAGGAGAGAATACAAACCTTGTCAGTGGCATTACGGGCACCACCACCGATGACTCGGAGCTGGGTGTTGAGGCCCTTGCTCGTGAGGGCGTCTTCGCAGACATCCTCCCACCACACGTTCTCAACCCACGCATCGCCGAGCGCGTGTACGCCCTCCGCCTGGTGCTTCCCAATCACCACATTCCGCAGCGTCGCTCCGGGGAGCAGGTTAAACACCGTATCCGCATCCGTACCCTACCAATTGACACCCCAATCAGCCCCTCATCCAATATACCACCACACAATTCTCAAAAAAACAAAACAGAAGTTACGGAATATACCTCAGCCTGCTCATTACAGCTCCCCTCGGCCCTCTCATACCGCTTCATGCCGCCATCAAAGATCTCGCCCGGCTGCACATAGTACGCACTCTCAAACACGACCGTGTCCTCGCGGCTCGGGTTAGGAAAGTCAATCACCGGATACGCAAATTCTGGGGGCGGGCGGCCGCCGAGGTCGCCCTGCGTGGCGTCTGAGGCGCCTTGTGCGGCGTCGCCCTGTGACTGGCGGCGGTGCAGCGAGGAGGAGGAGGGCCGGGCGAGGGCGCTGCTGGCCGCGAGGAGGAGGAGGAGTGTTGTGTGCATTTTAGGTTTGTGGTGGTATTAGGGGGAGTATGAATTAGGGATTATGGAGAAACGGAGAGAGCTGGTGAAGGAGGTGGTGAGAGAGGTGAGGGAGGAGACGAGAGTGCTGAGGACCATATTTATAGTGGGATTGAGGGGAGCAATTGGTACCGAAGGGGATTGCGGAGGGGGGTTGAGATCTGGTAGCTAATGTCCCGAGTACGAGTTCTGTCGTCTATTCCGGGGATTCGAGGCTGGAGTAACGAGGGCTAACATGTACACTGTAGAGTAGTGCACTGTGGGGGCGAGGGGAGGGGGGAGAGAGGTAACAAGCTCCCATTCTCGCCGCCGCGTGGGTAAATGGTACATGGGCGAGGAGGAGGCGTAGGGAGAATAGGTAGGTTGTGTAGTGGCATAACTGGTATCTGAGAGCCGTCATGTTGTCCACACAATTGTGCCTAGCACAAGGGGAATCTTGGCTGCGCTGCTGCTGCTATGCCGTATGCTGTGGAGGTACTATGTGGACTGGTAGGTTGGTGGTGGTGGACGTCTGCCAAGCTGTGCAAACTGTGCAAAAGCGAGCAAAAAAACGGTGGCCAAGAGACGGGGTTAATATACTGGGCTGGGCGCGGGGTAGCTAAGAGTATGGGGAAGTGGAATCTGGGGATGTAGTTCCCGGAATGAGGTTTAACTTCTGTGGGGGTTAGCAGTATTAGGGGAGGGTATATTCAATTGTGGGGATATATTGCTGGCTAGCTACGTAGGTACTTTCGAGTTGGGCAAAGAATGGAGTAGATTAAAGTAGGTCGTACAAAGCCAAAAGGACAGACCGGTACAATATAGCACGAAGAGCCAGGGCCAGGGGCGTGGGTGTCGTTATGTATGTACATTACTTAAAGCAGTGGCTGTAGTAGGCTGGGAAATACAAGCTTAAGAGAGAGACATGATCCTTACTCTTGAGGCTAAAGTGCATATTTCCCGGGAACAACAACCATGACCTGGCTCGAGCTAACCCAGAGCCTGTAATCCATGTGTGGTCGTTTAGGGTTTTTTGCAACTTGGTCTGTTCCCTGTCATCATGTATGTCGTAATTATAACCATTATCAGTAATCGTCGACGTCTGGCCTTAGACAGATTCACATAGTAACCACCACCACCACCACCACCACCATCACAGCTTTGTCCTCCTTCTGTGTTCTGACAGGTCGGCCGGCGCGGGCAGTAGAATACTAATCATGGAAAATCGCGAAAACATGTATCACACCCTGCGTGACAACCCGTCCCGTAACATGCGCATATATGCTATAGCTAGTGAACCAAACTATTGCCGTTTCAAGCATCTGTTCCTGGCAGATTCATGCTGCTTATCGATCTGGTGGCTAGCTAATTAAGCTAGGGGTTAGTTTTAGGTCGCAACCCAGCACCGTTAGGGCTTCTTACTAATTACTACACCCGTGGGAGTAAGAAATTAGTAGAACGGCTACAAACAGGTTACCGCTGACTTACTAGCTACTAGTTGAAGAGTAATAGTAGTGGTAGTAGTAGTAGTAGTGTAGTAGTAGTAGTAGTAGTAGTAGTAGTAGTAGTAGTAGTAGTAGTAGTACTGGTACCAGCACTAGTAGTAGTAGCAGTAGCAGTGGTAAGACAGCTCCTACTAATTCGACTACCACCCACACCCACGCACAACCCTCCAACCAGAACCCTCCCCTACCCACAACAAACAACCCCCCCCCCCCCCAATATCAAACCCGCCCAACCCAAACCCCCCCACCGGGTTAGGGTTCCCCCAAATCCTCCAAATCCCACCGGCCGGGTAACTAGTCCTCTCCTGCCCCCCAAATGACCTGCCATCCAATCCCTTCCCTCCCCCCGCCAAGCACGTCACTTTAAATCCCCCCCCCCCGGTCAGCTTGGCCTGAGCGGGGCTGTCTGTTTTCGTCCCTGTCAACCGCATCCATGGATCAAGGAACCTCCCGAGTGCCAAAATCAAAGAGCCGCGAGAGAAATTGAATGCGACGCCCGAGGATGTCTACAGCCTGCTGGGGTACTCGTGGGGCGAGCGTCGTCAGATAATCACAGGTAGGTGATGATTTTCAGCGTTTTTCAGGTTATTACAAACAGTTTCCCCAATTTCAAATGGGGGGAGTGGGGGGGTTGCTGGGAAGGTGGGAGAGAGATATCGCGGAGGTCTTTTTTTTTTGGTAAACGTTTATAACCCATGGCCAGGTTGTGGGGAAAAGGCTAGGAGCTGTTGGTGGTATTTGTTGATGATCTGCCCTTATCCGAGAGAAACACTATCCTAGATACCCAGCTTCTTAATCTTTCCCCCCTGCCTTACTTACCTTGCTTTACTTATCTGCTACTACTACTACTGCCATTACCACTACTACTACTACCACACATGCTACCACATATCGAACCAGCTACTACCACAATTACTATTCAAAAAAAGAAGGAACATGATCACTAACACTTCTCTCTTTCCCGGCCCGCCGCAGTCGTCCAAAAGGTCTACCAACGCCACAACATTGCCCAGCACGACATGGGCTACCGCAAGATCGACAAGGACCTAATCGACAAGGCCAAAGCCGACCTCCTCGCGGAACTGCCGAACCTGTTCAAAAAGTGCGACTCGGACTGGTTCGCCGACTGGGCCCTGAGCCGCCGCCACAAGACCCGCAACACGAAGAAGACGACGACGCCGTCGGGGTCGAGCTCGTCGTCGGCGTCGAAGAAGGACACGCAGGCGCTTGATGAGGACCAGATGATGATGCAGGCGGTGGATATGGGAGAGCAGAGCACGGGGAATAATAGTCCGGAGAATAAAGGTTAGTCTCTTTTTTTTTTTGGGGGGGGGGGCGGTGATCTTCTCTTTTTTTGTTTTCGTTTTTTGCTGTTGTGTTATGGTTGATCTCGGAGGTTTTTTGTTTTTTGAATTTTTGTTTGTTTTGCTTGTTTGTTTTTTGTTTTTTTGTTTGGTTTGGGGGGTTTTTTTTTTGCGTGCGGGGTGTCTGATTGGATGATTGGGTGGGCGGAGAGTGCTGAATGTATTCTGTGCTATGTCTACGTGAAGTGCCCCCACCCCCGCCGCCGCCGCCGCTAGCGCTGTCAATGCCTCCGTCGACGGGAATCAACACGCCCAGCACCACAACGATGACCACAACGACGGTTACTCCAACGACAACGGCGACGACGACGGGCTCGTTCAGGCCGTGGTAACTAGAGGGGCAGGGGGGGGGGGGCCGGGGGAAGCTTGTGGGGGAGCTTGTGGGGGGGAGGGGAGAGAGACTGGGGAACCTGACGCCTCACGTGCACAAGGTGAGACGAGAAAATATTTAGAAAAGACTTACTTCTATTCTACTTGGCTTGATTCATGATCATCAGCTAGCTTTCCATGGCTGGCTGTCTGTCTGTCTGTCTGTCTGTCTGTATGGGGGTGTGTTATGTGGGTGTTGGTATGCAGTGGTGGGGAAATTTAATTTTTATTGATTATTATTTCACACACGCAGCTTTCTTTGCATTGCTCGCACACACCCTTTTTTTGCAACGTCACGTCACTTCACTGTCTTCAGCGCCCATTTATTTGCAAGTACCAGCTTAAGTTCTTTTAACCCCTTCTTCTTTTGCTTCCATGCATATTGCCTGCACCGTTCGCTGTTCTAGTAATCATGAGGTTCGATTTTTACTTATCCCCGGCATTGGAGATTGTTGAGGTGAGGTGAGCATGATCCGAGGAGAATTTCTTTGCCTGTATCGTTGTCTGTATCGTTGTCTGTATGTCGTCGTCGGAAAGCACCCAAATAGCAAGTAGATCCCAACGTCATGCCTCAATTGACTGTTATTGCATATCAGTGTGGGGGATTGGCATAGCTAGATGTGGGCGTGGGTACTCTACTATAGAGTAGGTACATCCAACTCTACGAGTGTGGTAGCGGGTACCGTATCCCCGGTGGTGGGGGTGGGCAGCGAGTAAGGAAGTGTCTGTGTGTGTTCTGTCAGTATGGCGTGGTTGCGGGATGGGTTAGGTTCCCTCACGTCGGAGTCCCAGTGGAGCCAAGGGGCTGCGTCTTACTGGGCGGCCAGCGGTCGACGACCGGTCGCAATACAAATTTTTTTTTTTGCTCTTTCCTACCCTTTTCTTTTCTTCTTTTGACGTGCTGTGACGTGCTAGCTGGCGGAGAAAATAACAAAAACAAGGATCGCTCTGATCACTCGTTCATATATAACTACTTATGTAGCGATAAGGAAAATCAAAGGGAAAAAAAAAAATGATATCTGATCCTCTACCGAACCCCAAGTGAGTGGTTCACAGCCTATCACTCGCCGTCGCTTATGCGGTCGGCGATGTCGCAATCGAGTGTGCGGGGTATGTAGTCGATCATGATAGCAGCTGAGAGTCTCGACCATGGCACGGGATCTGCCTTGGAGGGCTAGGGTTCGCCGTCTGTGAGTGTTAGACATTGGGCGGCGGGATGGCGGGCTTTTTTGTCTTGTCTAGACTACTCTAGAGTAGAGTGGGGTGTCTGGGATCTATATCTGGCTGGGAGATCTGAGTCTGATCTGGTGCGGGCGGGCTGGCCTTGTGCTGTGTTAGATTTCGGGGGTGAGACATGTTGGTGGACGGCGGTGGAAACCTAACCCTGGGTGGGGATATCTACAGTGATGTTTAGTGTTTATTGTCGTAGACATAAGCTTTGAGAGATGCGGACATGGGAAGCTAATATGTTTCTAAACTAGACTGAGCGGATGTTGTGATGATGCATAATTGTTTATGCAGGTACAGTGCTCTAACGCAATTGATATCACTCTGGACTGATTTCTAAGGTAACTTGATGGTTTTGTATAAGTAAGGATTTAATTATCAAACGTTAATCATATACACATGTAGTTGCGCGATATATGCGATTATAGAAGAACGTAATCTTCACTCTGGCATGGCACCATCTACTTGCTCAATTATACCTTCCTGGCTCACTATCCAGGAATATCAACACGGCCTCACTTGCGCCCACAAATACCCTTCCATCCCGTACCACCTCCTCTTTGTACTTTCCCACCGGCGCTCCAGCGTAATACTCTTGCCCTGCCCACGTCACAAGGTGTGGGTTCTTCTCGTTCAGGCCAGGGGCGGTCATTCCTACAACACTAGTCAGCATCTCAATTACCCACACCCGAAAAACCAGCAGATTAATCACTGACGTTTGACCACCGCTTTCCTCCCCGCCCTCCCCAAATCCAACACCACCCCTGGTCTGACCATCTCTGCCCCTGTTGCCGCCGGCAAAGCTGTAGCAGTACTATTCCAGTCCCAATACGTTGAGGTTCCATTCCACGGGTCCATATTAAGTGCTACAATTCTCTGTAGCGTTCCCTTCTCCCACACCCCATATACACCCAGACTCTCAATCTCTGTTTCGATCGGTGCCAGCCTTGACTCGCCACCAGCCCCAACAGCCTCTCCGATCATAAGATATCCTACGTATGACGGTGATAGCCGGGCGGGTCCAGTCTCGGAGCTGTCATGAGGCATTATTAGGTTATATTTGCTGTAACCGGGAGTATTCGCCTGCACTGCACTCTGGAGAACGAGGGTTGCGCCGTTGTGGAGATACATTCGTTTTGCGCCACGGTAGCTATTCCTCGTGACCACTATATCAGCAACCACACAAAGATCAAGGATTTAGGGCGAACCTACGCAGCCCACAGCGTTGTATCCACAACCCACAGTGCCTGCCCGAACGTATCTGTGACATTGAGCTTCCCACTACAGCTGACGGAATTATACTCCCCGACAAAGAACTCTCCACCGGCAGCATCTGCGGCCTGGATCTGCGGGATCCAGAGGTCAACGTAGGCGGTTATGTTGGCGTGGTTGACGAGGTTCTCGAGTGTGGCCTTTTGGTTTCGGGGTGGATCGCAGGTGCTGTACTGGTACATGTGTTGCGAGTATGCTAAGGTTAAGCCGTTACTATCTGCGCCATGTGCGAGAATGCCGGTGATGTTGAAGGCACCCGAGGGGGGGTCATCGGCAAAGGTGCCGGCGGAGAAGATGGGAGTGGTGATGTTGAGGGATTCGGCGAGAGAGGATGTCCAGTTCTATTTACATTTGGTGGTTAGCAGTGGTGGAGTGAGGGAAGGGAAGAGGGAGGACGAACGAGGTACTTGATAGTGTAGGTCTCCATGGACCACGGTCCGTTGCCAGACTGTTGGTCGAAGGTGCTGGGATAGTGGTCACCCTCGTTTCCTAGTTTTGTTAGCTATGCGGTGGGGTGGGCGTTTTGAACTCTTGCTCACCTAGCTCGAAGGCATCAATCTGGTCGTGCGGGATATACTGCAGTGCAGACCGCATCTGCTCTGTTGTGAGGGCCAGAGAATTGTTCTGAAAATTGAGGTTCACAACATAATGGATATCACTTGGGAGCGTTGTGAACGACTCATACTACCCAGCTGTTAACCCCCAGATATCTATCCATTGGGAAGGGAAGCCATACCCAAGCCGGTCCCAAAGTAGTCCTATAAATCCCGCCACTCTGTACACACTCCATTAGCCATTTGCAGCTGGCCGTGCCTGCCGATATACACACTCACCGCACTCAGATCCCGCACAATTGCGGGCGCATCCTCGACAAACCACGCACTATCTGCTGTTATCCCGCCGGGCCTGATATCTGGGTGTTTTCCCGTACGCTGGTAGAGGTTATTGATTGCACGCGCAAATAGCGTGTTGGGATTGCTCAAGTTTCCGGCAAAATCGCTGAAGTCTAGTTTCCACAATTTCAGTGTTAGCAAAGCGTCGAGTGATAGCTTGTGACGGGGCTGCTTACAGCTTAGTTCGATGGATAGACTACCGAGAGCGCGATCGAGTACTGGGGAGAGGTTTGAGGGTGGGTGGGGAGGAAGTGGGAGCTTGATTGTTGAGCGGGAAGTGGAGCTGGAGGGGGCGGCGAGCGCCGCACTGCAGGAGAGGAGGAGGAGGTAGGGGGTGTACATGGTTGTTAACTTGGCCTTGGGGTACACTGGGCGGTGATAGCCTGTGTACTAGGCATCAATTCTTGTGCTGGGGCTACTTCTTATATGTAGTAACTAGAGAGCTAGACAGACATCGTGTCTAATACCAATTACAACCAACCTGCTCGATCGCCGCTCCTACAGGCTACCCCGCAACAGTCAAGCACGGAACCCGGGGATTGTCGAGACTTTGACCGACATGCAGAATCGTCAAGCCAATGCAACATTCTGAGTATAGATCCCAAGCTCAGAGCGGCCCTTAACCTTAACCAGGGCGATACTGTAGATCAGGTCATGGATCAGGGCAGGGGTCGAGTTTAACCGACTCCAAAAGACAGACATGCCATATATTCGGTGAAAGAGATACCCGCGATATGTGACGTGTATGGTTCATGCATCTTGTACTTGCTTACAAGCATATGAACCAGAAAATGCAAATGTCTATTTTGTACGGCAGATCTGCGCCACTCCATACAAATAATCCTTGACTCTCGAACTCGCATTTTCTGGTTCATATGCTGGTAAGCAAGTAATGATCATGAATTAATCAACCGGGAATTCATAACTCTGCAAGAACTTGGCAAAAACCGTTGGTTAGGCTGATCAGGGCGGGTGTGGAGTGCATGCAGCTGCCATGGTAGAGATCCTTGAAGTGGTTTGTTGCGGCAGGTGGGGGATGATCAGCCTAATTCTGGGCGGTTGTGGGGGTGTTGTAGTAGACCTCCCTGGACGGCGAGAGTTAGCCGAGCATGAGTGCCCGGGACGTGGTGTAGGGAAGCTGTGAGAGTTGAAGAGCTATTCGGGGGTGGTTTCGACACTGATGAAAGGGAGTAAGTTTGCCATTGAAGCTGTCCTGTGTAGGGTTTGGTTTAGAAAGATTGAATACTGAAGGGTTAGGTATATACGGGTCACGGTCGATGAGGCTGGCTTTTGTTGGAGAAAATCTGGTCTGATTCCCTACTTGAAGATGGACACCTTTCTAGTATCAATAACAGAGAAATAGATATTTGTCCTGTGACCATCCGATACCTTTCCCCTTGGGATCATTAAACGAAGTAACGCATTCTGGCCCTTAGGGATAGTTTGTATTCTGGCCATGGTGCTTTGCTGCTTCTAATGCTGTCTAGCGAAAGGTACATATATGCATGGGATTTAGCGACAAAATCTACTTTCTCATGGACTTTGATGGCTTCTGTGTCTAACCCAGTAGCTATAGGTGGCGTGAAGTGTATTTTTAAGATGGTACCCGGCCTCGGAGGAGGACCTGCGCCGGTCCGTATCAGCTCTCGGAGTGAAGCAAGGGGGTAGGTAAGAGAACCATAGGAAATAGGCCTTCTCACCTTTTGTTTTGAGAGAGAGAGTGAGGTTATGAGTTTACTATTACTTTTTTGCAGCCAGTCGTATCCGCGAAGCAATTTTGTTTCCCATTTGGGTTCTCAAAATGGCCAGATACATCCATATAATTTCGACTCCTCAAAGCTTGGAGACCGGATTTCATATAAACCGGTTCAAGATGGCCCTGTCCTTTTAAAAAACGACTATGATGTGGACTGCCAATCACAAATCCCCCTCTATTTCCCGCACAGGATATCACTCGACATCGGTTTGCTTGGCGCCAAGCTGATGTATTAGTGGCCGGCTGGAGTAATATCTAGGGCGGAATCCGTTCGTGAATAAAGCTTTCTATTACTTTAAAAGCCTAATTTACTTCTCAAGTCCTCTATATAAGTTCATGGACAACCAAGTTCGAGCACCTCAAGTGATAACACTTATTAGGACCCACAACACCGATCCGGCCAAATGCCCGGGTACAAACAACTCTAATAAATAGAGTGTTTTTCACCCCTGCAGGTAGATGCTCAGATCATCATGATGCGCATCTTCCAGTGCAACTCCGGGGTTGTAATGAGCCGAGCCCTGATAATCCCCCTCCAAACCCAAATTCCAAGGATTCGGCCACTTTAGCCTGTTCTTCGACCGAGTGATAATCCCATACGCACCATATCACTGATACAGCAGCAGGTACTGTGGGCGTCCTCGGAAAATCCTGCGGTCTCCCCATACACAATAACTCGTCTAAATAGCAACTCAGGGGCATAGAGTATATGAACTTTATTTATGCGGGGTAGGCAGTTGTGATTACTGGCTTCGGTATATCTCGCGGGGTAGGGTCGTCGGAAAAGGTACCGAGAGTTGTGCGGGATTGGGGTATTTATATCATTGGTATTTCCCCCTCGGTCTTGTGTTTTAGCTCTCCAAGGCAGTTGTGAATCTAGCTACCCAGATTCCAGACTTCCAAACATGAAGTTCTCAACTCTCACGCTTCAGGCCGCCTCTTTGGCGCTCCTTCGGACTACATCTAGCGCCGAACAACGTATCTCTCCCCATACATATCCCTACTCTCATGCGCATTAGCTAACACTACCCGTCTAGTGGCACCATTCAAATACGACTCCCTTCCACTCGGCTCCATCAAGCCTCTTGGTTGGCTCAAAGACCAGTTGCGCCTCTCCGCTGAGGGCCTGGCCGGGCACGAATGGGACTTCTACCGCTATGCCATGAACTCGACATGGAGCGGTGGGACCTGGGAGTATAGCGGCCTGCACGAGACTGCCCCATACTGGTTCAACTACATTGTCCCGCTGGCATGGTCGTTGGACGATGCGCGGCTTAAGGCGCAGGCAAAGGAGTTCCTGGATAGCGTCCTTGACGCGCAGCAAGCGGACGGCTGGTTGGGGCCTGAGACGGCAAAGAGTGAGAGGGGACTGTGGGCCAGGGCGTTGCTTCTGTATGGAATGATTGTAAGTTTCTTTTATCTAAGTTTCGGGGGTCAGTGGTGGCTAATAGTGGGTAGCAATATGCGGAGGCAGATCCGTCAGAGACGGAGAGAATTGTGGCGGCGATGCATCGCTTTGTAAACTTGGCCTATACCATGCTGAAAGATAACTACACAGGTCTTGTACCTGTTTCAGGCGATGTCTTTGGCGCGGGAAACCATGGCGTTACAAGAGCGCATGAGCTGGCGACGCAGTTCCAGTGGCTGTATGATAAATACCCCAACGGCAACGAGGCGAACATCTGGGGCGCCATTGACCTCATCTTTAAGGGTGGAATCGCGGCGCAGAGAGACTGGAGGGAGTTCTTTGTCGAGGGGGTGTTCCCGACGGTAGCTATGCCGGCTATTGTCGATAGGAGATTTGTGCATGGTGTGGATCTTGCGGAAGGTATGATTGATCTGATTCCTATATCTCTGTGGGAGTAGTAATACTAATAGTGTGGTGTTCCAAGGTCTCCGCTGGACCACTGCGCTCTACCGCCTTGACAAAAACGAGTCACTCACCACTCAAGCCCACGACAGCGTTGACATGCTTTTCAAGTACCACGGTGCAGACTCTGGCACCATCACCGCCGACGAGCTCCTCGCCGGCATGAGCCCCAACCGTGGTTCAGAGCTGTGCATGGCTGTCGAAACTATGTACTCCATGTCGTACTTGTACCGCTTCTACGGCACCAACCGCTTTGCGGACCGCGCGGAGTTGGTGGCGTTTAATGCGCTTCCTGCTTCCATATCGCCGGATTGGTGGAGCCATCAGTATGTTGCACAGGCAAACCAGCCGTGGGCGTTCAACATCAGTGGGAATCCGTATGTCAATGTTAATAACTATGGCAATACATTTGGATTGGAGCCAAACTATGTGAGTTTTTGATTGTCCCTCACAGAGGTCTGTGTAGGTACTGATTGTTGTGTAGCCGTGCTGTACAGTGAACCATCCGCAAGGGTATCCCAAGTTCCTGGCGGCGAGTTTTATGAAAGTAGGAACCAGTGACCTTCTGCACGCACTCCTCTCGCCGACAAAGGTCATCACAACTCTAGGAACCAATAATAAAGTTACCGGTAAATCTTCCCTTGTATATAAATTGATCTGTATATAACTTACTAAATCTTCCAGTCACCGCGGACACAAACTATCCCTTCAACCCCACCATCAAGTACACCATCACCGCCCAGTCCCCCTTCACCTTCCACGTCCGCATCCCCGCGTGGGCCAACCTCTCCACCTCCACAATCACCCTCGGCCGCTCCAATCCCGTCGCTCTTACCCCCACCACCGACAACCACCAGCTTGTCTCCGTCAGAACCGGCACCACAACCTTCAGCATCACCTTCGGCCAGACCGTCAGCGTCGTCCAGCGTGCCAACAGCGCCGTTGCCCTCCACCGTGGCCCCCTCCTCTACGCTCTCGATCTCGACTACAACACCGAGTCCTTCTCCCCGCGCACATACAACGCTCCAACGGTGCCACTCCCCGTCTACCAAGTGCACCTCCCGGAGACACAGGATCACTTCTTGAAGCCCGTAGGTAAGGACTGGGCCATCGCCATTGATACGGCCTCGATCGAGGTCAATGATATGTCAGATAGCACCACACCGCTGAAGAACCCTATCTTTGCGAAGGGCGCCCCGCCCGTTGAGTTGAAGGTCAAGGCATGCCCGATCGAGTGGGGAGTGACGAACGATGTGTTGGCGGAGCCCCCAGTCGCACCGGTGTGTACCGGTGATGCAAAGGTGGTGAGCTTCAGGCCGTATGGTAGCACGAAGTTGAGGATGACTGAGTTGCCGGTGGTGAATTTGAGCTGAGTGCGCAGCGGGGGGTGTTGGGAAGAGATGAGCAAGATATGAGAGGCGGGAAAAGTACGTGAGTGTGTGGTTGTGTATGTGCATGTATTTTAGTGTACAATTGTTACAGATTTTTCATCGATGTTGCGATGTTCCCCATGTCATGTGTGAATGGGTCAAGAAACCAGTGTGTGTGTATGTCTGTATGTACCCGGGCGTTGCGTTTACCTCTCATCAATTGATGAATTGAACAAGAAAAAAAAAATCCTCCCATCCGACTCGCAAAACCGAGTGATTAGCCGTGATCCAGGTCTCGGCCACTGGGTACATGTATTCTCTCTTCCCCAACTCTCTCACCACTATGAGCTACGGTAGTCTCGTACCCATTCCATACTCGTAGTAGCCTGCCTACTTATAGGGTGGGTCGTGGTAGTCTCGTTGCCATCTCCTACCTTTGGCGTGGAGCGTCTACATGTATCGCAGCCCACACCGACTGGTATGAAAACACCCAACCACCACCAAAGATTACCGGATGGATCTGAAGACGAGACTAGGGCCACAGATGTCTGCTGTAGATACAACTACACTGTAATTAAGTTAAATTTACTACTTAGCTGTAATATAACGATGCCACAAGAGATTATCCCACCTAGTTCGAAAAAGATAGTATTTAGTCGAGTGATATTCCATGATTTCATGGACACCCCCCCCACTCAACACGAACCACTGAAATTCAAGACACATGCGCATACTTCCAGTTTAGGCCTGCTAAGATGTGCTCTCAGTGACCTAACTCGATAAAGCACCACCTCTTGGCACTCCTTTCTGACCCTCGTTTTTCACCTTTAAATGTCGGCCAAAATCCCTCTCGGCAGACTCTCTTGGCAGAATCTGGCCAACTGTTTATAAGCAGCGCATTTCCCTGCCCCTTTGATGTTCTCCAGGAATTATGCATTCATAGCTCCCCTTGACTTGCTCTGATGGCAGGTGAAGGCGGCAATTGCTGGACGGGTCTCAGGCAGTCTTCGGACTTGTTGGAGATCTGTACGGTGAGAACTGTCTTCTCCGGTCTCAGGACTGGGAAAGGGGACCTGCAGAGTTTAACAGTGGCCCGCTGTTCTTGTTCTCCTTTGAACCGGAACATGGCTCTTCATTCGGTTTCCCCGCTTAAAATTTTTTTTGAGCGGGAACCGCGAAGCTACGGTTGCGGCATTCTTTGGTGGGTTAGGGTTTCTTTCGTGGGTAGGGTTTTTGGGCTTTTTTTTGTATATAAGTTCGTTTATGTAGTTTATTCGTTTCGTATATAGTTTTTATATAGGTTTAATTAATTTGGTATGTTTTTTAATACCAATGAAGTGTTTTTCTCGCGTGAATATAGCGTAGTCGTAGATGCCAGCTGTAGATACTGTCGTATTAAACGTGCGCATGTAAGTCTTTGTAACCCGAAAATACGTAGCCAGCTAGAGTTAAGCAGAGCCCTTCTTAAGCTCACGATCATCTTATAGTATGGTGTCCTCCTAAACTACAGCTCGCCTCAGCGCGGCGTCATTCGCTTTAACAGTCGCTGAGTTTGCGTTGGGCGTGTGGCAGACACCAACTATCACTCGCTCTCCCGGAGTGACCAACCGAAACACCAAGACAAGGTCTTACAAGCCTATGGGATGTATGCGAATGTAGAGATACATAGAGGCATTTTTAGCGGTGTATCGGTCACTTATATGGGTATACCTAATCTATTCTTGTGCTGTAAATACACTTCAAGAAACAAACACTTGTGACTTCACATCCCCGTACCGCCGGCGATTATTTGAAACGAAACAAACCAACCCCGACGTGTTTCAAGAAGATCTAGATAGGTACATATCTGTTTGCCACAGGTCTTTCGGTGCGTTTGAAACATCATCCAAACCGGAATCCGAATTTGCTGAATCAAAGAGGCGCCCTTGATCCGCAGAGCTAGAGCTATATATAGAGGAGAGGTCTTCACACGGCGGCATCAGAGTTTGCTGTCCCCACTAAAAAGCTTTCTACGTCTATCCGAGTGAACACCTAATCTCCAGTAAACGCTTCGCCGGTTTCCCAAGGAGAGATAACACCGAAACCGTGGCTTGAAGTGAATCCTCAGTTTCAACCGACCATCGTACGGGCTACGGAGGAGAAATAATCGGGAAGTAAAAGGGCTCATATAGAGTGAGTGCCGTGGTTTTCAGAACGATTGCCGTGCCCCTTTTAGTTCGCTGTTATGTCTAATTCTCACTATGTGTTAGCTACTGCCTCATGAGGTTCCTATTCCCCCAACCACCGTGCATGCATGCACTGTCGATATTGTCAAACTAATCAACTATGAATATCAGGCCATACCTGTAACCACTAGCTAGAAAAGATCTACAACCCCCACCTGCCCTCCCAATCGGAACTCGGCAATATCACCGTTATCACTTTTTCGTGACAAGCACCATAATCCAAAAACAAGCATTCCGCTTACACTATTAGACCATCGGCCTCTCTTCCCCCCCGTGCGTAGAAGCCCTCCCTCCAGCCGGAAATATGGCGGCCAGGCACTACTTCCTCCACTACATAGATCTAACTAGCTAGCTAGCATGTATTAAAGGCTTGAATCCAGCCAGCGGCGATCACCAAGCAAGCCACCTACCTATGTACCTACTACATACATATATCTCCGCCCCACATGCACGCCCCACCCCTGCGCTTCCCTTGTGGGGGACCGATCGAACGCCGACCTGGCTATTCTTGCTGGTAACGAAAAAAGGTACATAGATCTAGCTATGCAGGGCCTTTAATTCTCTCGCTCTCTTCCGGCCATGCGGAAGTCGAATGTCCATGTCGGCGAGGATCTGCGCTCTCACGCCACAGAAGCAGTCCTATGAGTTCGTCTCCGGCTCCACCTAGGCCTTCCGAGCTACACCTAGGCCTCACAACCAACTGTCCGTGACGTCCGCAATTGAGCGGAGTACCTACAGCAAGTACCAGCAGTTGTAACAGGCGGCAGGAATAAGCAATGAGGGAACCCGGTACCGGCTCCCGAACGGCCTAAGGGCCGAACCCCACACAGGAGAGTTCTGAGCATGTGTTCGGCCGGCATGGAGAAGTGAGGTACTTAAACATACAACACACACACACACACACACACACAGCCATTCGGCGACAATCTACACAAACACAGGCTCTACTGTATCAATCCACATCTCCGACGGGCGGGCGGGGTTGGTGGACTGTGGTGGGGTTACGTTAGGCATGGAGGGGGGGGGGGAAGTTATGCGGTCACAATTACCCCTTACATACCACCTCCACCGTACCTAGGCCCTAACTAAACTAGAGTACAGCGAGAGGTAAAATTATTGTAGAAACAGGGGTCTAAAAACAGGGTTTCTGTGGCTGGGCAAGCCAATAGGACTCCTCCCGTATTTCTACAATAATCTTACCGCAAGCTGTATAGACATCACTCACGATCTACTCCTAAGCGAGCTGCCTGCCTGCCCTGGCTAGACACGCTCTAGAACGTTTGGGGAAAAGAGCCAGAGATTTTCTATGATGTGTAGGTAGGTGTGAATAGAGTTGACATGTCTCGGCACCGAGATGCGGTTGTTAAATGTGTTACTATCAACAGAACAAACCCTAACCCTGTGTCTGGGAACGGACGGAGATTGCCGGTATAATTATCCGGTGGTGGCGTAGAGCTAGCTGGGGGAAGAAGTGTCGAGGAAGGATATATCGAGGATGAGGAGAACATTGCGGCGGGGAATTCTTTGGGGGCCAATTGTGTATGTGGAAATTGTAATTGGGGTGGAATATCGGGGGGAGGGAGCTGAGGGGGCTTGAGTCGATTGGGTAAATGTTTTGATTAGGCATGCTGTTTAGGCTTTTCGCCTTTTATGTGTGGTGAGTGTGTAAACCGGGGCCATGGGTTCTTAGCTTCCGGGGTTTTATGACTGTCTGGAGTAAAGCGTTGATCTGCAATTTGGTCAAGCCAATTGGTATGGTAGGTACGTCTTTTGGAGATTATTCACAGGAGGCAAGAACTCAGGTATACGTACGCTGCATATACAACTCGAGAGGCCAAAGAGACTTTTAGAAACACAATCAGGATCGAACACAGTGGGTACAGTATGTTCAGGAACATCGTTGAGATCCGAGATACACCGCCGGATCGGAGGTCCACCCAATCTGCAATTACAATTACACCATCGATATCGCCCGTTATCAACTGAGCACTCATCGCAAGAACCGAGCTCGAGACATACACACCGCGAGGAAGAAGCAAAAACCCGATCACTGGCTACACCGCCGAAATCCGTGAATGACGCCAACCCTGATTTTTTTTCTTCTCATGAGCTCAATTGCCATGCCTTTGTACTCATCTCTTTCTCTGCCCTGGCCTATACGCACGTGCATATGCAGGACGAGGAGGCGTGAGCACCTTACACATAACGTTTAAAAGGCTTCTCCGGGGTGTATTACCGGCGGTGAGATAGAGAACTCGTCCCCTCTGGGAGACGTTGTCGTGGACGGACTCGAGCAAGAGAACGAGTGATCAGCCATGCATGAGCTCGAGAGCAATGTTGAGGTTCTTTCTAAATTCTGTGTTCCTTCTCTATCTAGGTGACACCCTGTTGGGCGAGTTGCTATACGTAAGTGAAGCGAGATTGTGCAACTCACATGCGAGAACCGAGCAGGACGTCTTCCAAATACCCTTTCATGTCACTTCAGTTTTTTTGTTTGCTACACTGGATATAACCTCCCACCGCAGCGGGCGGGAGAAACCTATAACCCATCCACACACTCACACTCACTACATGCCCTGTAACCACAGCTACATACATACATGTATGTACATAGACTATCGACTGCATCTACATAACTAAATTGTAACCTTGACTAAGCTATCTCTCGCTCAGCTCTCCAATCACGTCCTCCTTTTCATCCCACTGCATACATATCGATACCACCATGGCCACCACAGGTTATACTCGATCTCAAACTCACCACATGATCGAAGTACTGCTAACTATGCCGACCTAATCTTGATTAATGACGGCCAATTGACCCTGAGAATATAGTATCAAAACCCCATCTTGTAATGAAATCGCTCCATTGCAGATCCCAAGGCTAAGAGCCAATCTCCGGTCATAAAGAAAAATCGGCAGTCATAACTATTAGATCACATCACCTCAGGCCGACTCGACAAAACCAATCAACCAAAGCACCTTTTAGACTCCAGCTGATAGCCATGATATATATATAGACGGTTTTACTATAATATAGTTGTTCCGTCGTTCGGGAAGCTTCCGGTGGTGAGATGAGACGGCACCGTTTTCTGTTATACGTACGGACCATCTGCCCGCCGAGTTGGTGGCTGGAGGAAGAAGGTTAAAGCCGTCGATCATGATTAAAAAGCACCAACAGGGAATCTCAAGATAAGTCGATCGGCAGCTCGTAGTGTCCGCTCCTTGTCGTACACCCTTACTACCGGTAGTATATAGACCCGTTACCATTACCACTGCGCCGTCACTTCAGGGGAGGGGAGAGCGAAATATAGAGAGCGCTGGTCGTGGAACAAACCTTAAAGATTTATAGACTCGGTGTTACAACCTTAATATAAGCAGCCCGCGCTCTGCACTGCAGCTCGTCTCCTTTTTCTTTTCTTTTCCGGTAGCTGGCGGATGTATGTAGTATTGCGATGTCATTCCACGGGAACGAAAGAAGGGACGTTTATCGAGCACGCGCGAGTGGGAGAAAGGGAGCTGGTGGCTGTGATGGAGATCTATCCGTCCCACAAGCTGGCTCATGGATAGCCTTTGCATGTCATGTGGGCCTGTGATATAGACGGACAGCTTCTGTTCAACGTTACCTGGGCTGTCTTTGATCTGCATCATCTCCAACTTGACCAGCCAGCAGCCAGAAAACTAAGTTTTTTCTTTTCTTTCCACCCCCTCTTCTTCCCGGACTCCCCGACACAACTGAGATGCTGACACTTCAGCTCAGCGCTCAATGCTGAATGGAACTACAAGCGAGGATATTTCTAATTGGCTCGAGATCGAGGAGATGAATTGACAGCAGTGGCGATTGTCGGGGCCGCAGGCTGAATGTAGCTCGTCCGGATTGGATCGAGTAGAAGGGAGTAGGTTCTTCCCGGGTAGCGGTCGTACTAATATCCCCCTATATCTATCTGGGACCAAGAGATCTGGTGAGGCAGCTTTCTAACCAGATCCATCAGCTGATAGCTCTAAAATAGCACTGTAGCTACACATATATATTGTTACCGACAATAATAAACCAGTACCTATTCCGAAGGATCGACATACTCGGAACATTGTATATATATATTGACCAATGCCATATGTGTACATGTATGCATTGGGATTCCGAGAAACGTGGGATTGGGGACGGAAGCGGAGTTTCTGTGGCAGGTCGTTTCCATGGCCATGGTGAAGGAATAGGAGGAGGTTAGGTTAGGGGTTGTTTGTTGGGTTGTGCAAGCAGGTGTATGGGTTTGGGGGGGGGGAGGCAATATAGAGCTTGCATACATGTACATATGTAGAGCAATATCGTGATAGAGATATATAGAAGGGATATTGGGAAGTTGGTTTGGTTTCGATGGTAAACTCCGTTGCACCGGCGCATATACCGTTGTGGTGGGTTTTTTTCTTTCGATTCTTTGATTTTTGGTACAGCCGTACGTAGGGGAACGGTTCTCTCTGCGAGTTTCGGGGGTTGGCCGAGAGAGATTGACGTAATTAAATTTGTGATTGCAGGTGCTGAAGGTAGGTTTTGCCTAAGTTGACATGAGTGACATTGACAGGACCCTGATTCTAAAGGGTGATGGGTACGTACCTCTTGCAAGTAGCATACATTCGATCTCATCCACCAGGACCACCACCACCACCACCACCACCACCACCCACCGATACCAGCCACAGAAGGGAGGAAGAAATACACCACGTTTCGTTCATTCATTCCATCTCAATTGATTACATGTAATTAATTAACACACCCACCCCCATATGTAACCCCACGGCGCGGAAACCAAGCCAATATATACACTTCCGAAAGAGGACGAGTGATTGCGGGATCCGAGAGACAAGCTTCCCATCCCTCCTTCTCCAGCTCCATACGCACCTTACATTTGCAGCTCTTCACCATGGACTGAGAGGTAGCGTAGGCGCCTGATGAAAAGAGCACTTTGGATAGCTGTATGGCAGCGCGCGCGGATATGAAAAGCATGCATGTATGTGCCCAGAACAAAATTGCTTATTTACATACTCGCTCTAATAATCGCCACACACCCACACACATCTATCAAAGTGCAAAAGAGAACACAAACATAGACTTGCACCAGCGAGAAGCGCTCGACGAGTGAAGTCAAGATTCTTGTTTCGCGGTAGTCCTTATCGATAGGAGAATGGAAGGATGCGGATGCATGCCCTAGGAGGTGAGGAAGACCGGCACACACAGCGAGCGCCCCCACATTCTCATGAAGCGGCGAGGGTGGTAATACCTTGATAGAGCTTGATTTGTGATCGCAATAAGCTCTGCACCAGGCAGGTAGAAAGCATTTCTCCCCTACGGCAGTTTGACGTAGAGAACTTGTCTACATACCTAGGGTGAGCAGGCAGAGCGCCGTACCGGTCTACAAGCTATAGTAGTCCAGGAGGTGAGATTAACGATATTAGCTATTGCTGAAGAAGATGATCAGCACGCGACCACGGTGAGCATCTGGGTGAAAGACCGATACTTCTCTGCGGGAGGGGAAGCGGGGGCGCGCACTTATGCAGGAGTTGGTTAGATAGAACTGTAGGTACAAGTGCTCTAGGGGGATTTACTAGTTGACTGTCGGCAGGACCGGGGGGTGGGGGGGTGGGGAAGTTCATTCTTTTCCCAGGTTTTGGACCATTTCCCCGCAGTTGAAACGGGCGCTGGGTATGAAAATGGTATGGCATGGAAAGGACAGTAGCTGGGTACATGTAGTTGAGTCTCTTTAGTTCAAACCAATTCGATCTGCTGGAGCTTCACGAGATTTACACTAGCCAATAAGGTACAAGAAGTGCAAGCGAACTGATACTAGTCCGCTAAAAGAGCAAGTGAGTGAGGGCAAAGAACCGTTTAATGCCGCGATGCCGCAAAGATAGAAAAAATAAAAAAAAACGAACCGAGTGCACTTTATTTCTTTCTTTTGGATCCGAGACCCTTGCCTTGCTTGCGTGGGTTAGGGCGGGGCGGTGGTACTGGTGGAGCTTCCTAGCTATGGTGACGCGATGAGGCGCATCGCATCCTACATGTGTTCTGGCTAGATCCTCTATCCTTTCTTTTTCCATCTCTCTCGATCTCTCTCTCTATTATTGCTGGCGCGCAGTGGGAGCAACAGCAGTCGCCAGGATGATGAGTTTCTGCCATGTTGCGATACATACCCGTACATGGGAGATATCTTGAGGTGCCCGTTCCTACACAGTTTGATCTGATCTGCTGTGTGACTCTATTTTTGCTTTCCTTGTTTTTCTTTTCTTTTTCGTTTACGTCTTTACGTCGGTCTTGCACTTTTTGAGGTGCTTATCTTAGGCGATACGACGACGTTATGCAAGGAATTGTGGCTAAGTGATTTTTTATATCTAGAGACTATTTGCAACGTTAACCTGGGGAGAAATTTGTCAAGAGCGGAAATAGATTATTAACCCCCCGAGCTTGGGAGCTGTGGTAGCAACCACTGGTAACCGGTAGAAGAGTTGCAAATACATGTAGCTACATATGTACATTTGAAAACGCACAACTCTAGTACCGCAAGACATCGTGTGACGGGGTGAAACCAACTAGATGTTATGGATTCATGTAGGAATTCGAATGTAGTTCATGTCATGCAAACTTCTGACACGTTGGGAATGATCCTCTCAGTGCTTGAGGTCTCAGCGAAGAGGAGATACATACATGTACCTATCTATATCCAGATAAGCTCCATCCAGACCCTCATGTTCAGCATACTAGGGCTTAGGCAATATATGAAGAAATGGGCTGCACTATGTACCTACATGTACCTACACAGATCCCCAGCATCTAAGCGAGGAGAATTTGAGGGGGATGGTAGGGTGGAGAGTTAATGCATGCGATGCGGTCTTCCCCCACAAGTCAAGTGCTTCTCGAGCATCCAGGAATATCCCAGCCGGGCATGCACATTTAAGCCTCTTTTTTTCTTCTCTTTTCCTTTCCCTCTCACTCTCTCTGCTCATGTTGTACGAGGTTACGGATGTCGGACAGCAGGTACCAAAGCTCTCCCTCCCTCCCTCACCTCCCTCCCTCCCTCCCTCCCTCCCTCCCTCAGTGCGGATCACGCCCTTGCAAGCTTGTGGGTGACCCTTTACCATACAGTCTTCTTAGCCCCTAGTTCTATAGCGCTGTACCAGGTTATGACTACTTCTTTGTTTAAATCAGATGCCATCCCCACACTCGTCAGTCATCCCATTTACATGCCAACCCATCCACACCCTAAGTTAGATAATTGCTTGGGCTAGTGGACTACATTGCAACTAACAGCTTCTTGCCTGACAACCAGACCAGACCTTCAATTATAACGGATCGGAGGAATTTACCCCACATCGTATCAGCCATCGGAAAAGAAGGATATAGAACGTTCCTCGCCCCATGTTGGATGCTTGGTATTCCAAGGGTTCTTATTAATATCTTATTCTCTCGGGTGGGGATAATCTTTAGTAAGGGAGAAAGAATAATATTTTATTAAAGATAATCCGTTGCTCAATCAAATCGGTATGTAAATATTGGTTACGTGCTTTCTTGTTCATGTTCACTCTATATTCCTTATAATTCTTTTTCTACTATGACAGTCTTCTTTCTCCGTTTCACAAAACCACCGAGCATGCTATCAACTAGTGAACCCATTATTTGTTTTACTATACCCTCAATCCTCCTCCCCAATGACCTCCCTCTTTGTCCACCCACTCCTAAAAATACTACCCCTACTAATATATACAAACAGCACCCCCCCCTCCTTCCCACCTTTTTTTCCCTCCCCAGAAACAAAAATTACAACTTTCACCATAGACCACCGCCGACATCACAGCACGAACAAATAGTATCAGGAGTACTAGTAGTACTATTTTTACCACAATGGCATGGACAACCCGCGAGCTCGAGATCTTGCAGACAACATCACGAGTCTCCTCCGTATTTTCACTGTTGGGGGCCAGCTTCATCATCATCACTTTCTGCTCATCAAGGTCGTTCCACAGGCCCATAAACCGCCTAGCGTTTTTTGCAGCGTTTGGGAACATCCTGACGAACGTGGCAACGATAACATCGAGAGAGGGAATTACGCATGGGAATAGCTCGGGATTGTGTAAAGCTCAGGCGGCATTCATTCAATGGTTGGTTTTTACTTTTGCGGTTGGTTGAGAGGTTTGGGAATTGGTTGGCTGATGTGCTTGATATGGGATAGGTTTATGCCTGCGGATGCGTTATTTGTATGTTTGCCCCCCCATCTGGATTTCGCAGTATTAATTGGGTTTACTCGGCGTTTGTACCTTGTTGCTAACTTGGCCAATTGATAGTGTCTAGCAATGGCTCTCAATGTCTACCTCACCGTCTTCAAAAAGTACACAACCAAACGTCTCAAGAATCTCGAACTCACTTATGTCCTTACCTGCTATGGCATTCCGTTCATTCCCGCGATAGTATTCTTATTCCCCAAAGACCATGTAGGAACACCTATATATGGGTCCGCAACACTCTGGTGCTGGATCTCTAACGAATGGCAATTCCTTCGCATCGCCGGCTTCTACGGACCAGTGTGGTAAGAAACCCTTTCTTCCACTTGATTTCTTTCAATACACGTTGTGTGATATTAACATTGGAAACGCCAGGATTGTACTCCTCCTCACCCTAATTATCTATATCCTCGCCGGCCGCGTAATCTTCAACCTCCGAGACTCGCTCCGCAAATTCGCCGGTGCCGAGCACACAAGCTCCAGTCACACAGGACCTACTAGAGACACATTGGGTACACGGTCATCGTCAGTGCGGCCCGGGTCGATATCTCCGGGGCCGGTACATGACAGCGGGGTCCCGGCGGTGGTCAATCCGCTCACAAGCTACTCGTGCACAATATCGTCTGGTAGCGGGGGGAAGGAGCCGCCTCTCACAGTTACGAGGACGAGGAATAGCGGTGTGGAGGCAAATACAGCGGCGTGGGCGTATTGTCGGTGTGCAATGCTATTCTTTTTGGCACTGATTATCACTTGGGTATGTGTGCTTCATGATTACTTAACCCCCACCTTTAAAGACGCCTTTGCTGATTGATATTATTGTACAGCTGCCGTCAAGTATAAACAGAATATACAGTCTCATCCACCCTGACTCGACAAACTTTGGCCTCAACTTCGCCGCAGCGCTCGTGCTCCCGTGCCAGGGCTTTTGGAACGGGCTTATCTACATTGTCACCACCCTCCCAGCTTGTAAGGAGTTCATGGGAAATATATGGAAGAAGATTGTGCTACCGTTTGAGGCAATGCAAAGAAAGCTGGCCGCTAGTAGAAGACGTTCGAAGGCGAGTAGTTTGGATTCATTGAATCCGGCTTGAGACTTTCGGAGTGGCTTATCCATTCATTCTACTTTTTCTTCTCATTTTTTTCCTTCTCACTGACGGATTACTACTTATTGAGTGTCTCGGGATGGAGTGGAGGTATGCGAGTGGCACGTGCGAGATTATCTGACGATTACTGTTCCCCATTGAAGACCCACACACGTACGACATCATTTTCTTTTATTTATTACTCTTTCTACTGTCATATTTCCCTGTAGCTACCTTTTAACTTACCCATTATTTTTTCTCTTTTTATTTTATTTTATTTTATTCTTCTTTTCTTTTCATTCTTTATGCTTTCTTTTCTCAATCTTTTTCCTGTATAAAGACTTCTCTCTTTTTCTTTTTCTTTTTCTTTTTCCTTTTTTTCTTTTCCTTTGTCAGGGTTGGCAAAAAGGCGTTCAAAGCGGGTATACGGGGTTGAATGGGTCTGACGGGAGGTTTGGTTGATCATGGGACGTGCGCAGGACTTTTTTTATTCAGCTTTATTTGTTAGGGGGGCACTTTCTTTTTTGTTGTTTTGACGGCGGTGGTTTATAGCGACTTATTATGGTATGGCTGACCTGAAAGGCATGTATTTATTGGCTGTAATATGTAGACTCTGTAAATATATAAGAAACAAACGAACATCAATAATAATAAGGGCTACAAGCTGTACGAGATATCATTGTTAATTATAAAGCTATGAGCTAACTAGCTAGCTAGGAAAGTGAGAACAAACAAAAGGCAGGTCTACCCGGCCGTGACAAAGGTAGGTACTTCTCCTAATAAACGCCTCCCCCGCGAAAAATAAAGAATTAGATCAGTACTACCTCTAGGCCTAGGACAAGAAACCCTGATATGGATGTTGCCGCGCCTTGACCATGAAAGGTGTGTACCTACATACATGTACCTCGTACTCTGCGTACACTCACTGCTAATTATGTTACATACATACTAGTTTCTATTTCACCATTGATTCCATTGCCACTCACGCGCCCCCTCGAAACTAGTTTTCGAACCTCTGCCTTCTACTGGCCCGTAAGTTATGTCTCGGCGTGCCGCTGCGTCTGCGCGCATTTTTCTGTCGAGAGTTTACCGCGATTGAGTGGACGATGTTTCTGGTGGGTCACGTGACCCGCCCGTCAGCGGTTCTTCCCTACTAATCAGAGCACATAGCCTGGTGATGGGCGGTCGAAGTACCTGCAGATGGCGGTACGGTAGATTGATTCATAGGTAACATACAAGTTACTCTAGAGTAGGTACTCTACTCTACATGTACATACCCCCACCTAATAATAATAATAATTCTCGCCTTCTTAATGCTCTCCTACGTACCTTCCTACCTTTCCCCCTGCACCCCCACCCCCCCTAAACCCCCTGCCTGTCTTTCTCGAATAAACAGGTAGATAGGATCGAAAAATAGACCCACTGAGAGGGTGACGAATTCCGGCAGAGAGGGTCAGAGGCAACTTTGGTCTTGGCGGTAGTACCTACTCGGGACTCTGTGATGTGATGCCCCGCTGTGTCGGGACTGTATGTAAGTTACTCTGTTTCTCTCCCTCCAAACACGGATACGGTGCCCGCTGCGGGCCCGGGGGTGGCAGAAGGAGAGGGAGGTGGGAGGTCGATAGGCCTGTCAGGTGTCAGTGTCAAACGTAAGTACGTAAATCAAAATTATAGAAAGTGTTTTTCTTTCTTTATTTCTTTCCCTTTCTCCATGGCTTGGGCAATATGCTATTATAATATATTTTTGTTAATTTGTCGTGTATCTCCCGCAGCACCCAATGAGGTGGCTTCCCGGAGATGTGTTTCTGGGACTTAACATGGTCTCAGGCCGGACAATGTGTCAATCTATTGGCGGTAAGTAGATAGGTATCGAGGTCGCCGTACAAGATTAACCATCCCTGTGTATACATACACATATTTATTGCTATCGTATTGTATACTTAACATATTTATTGCTATCGTATTGTATACTTAACATGCTGTGGCTATTGCAGATATAGCTACAGTAGTGGTAATACTTTTACCTGGGTACAAACGCTACCAGTAGGGATCTGGACATCAGGCATGCAGCACTCTAGTAAGTGCACTGGTAACAATATCAAAGTCACGCCCGTCGCAACGAGCGGATAATGAGTGCAGTACTAGTGCTCAATGGCGAGGGCTGAATTCCAGAGTCTTTGGGTATCAAGTGTCAGGTATGTAACTCTGGGGGGGGGGGGGGGATTCTCAAAGTATCCACTCCGCCCTGACATAATGTCTTATAAACTTCGTACCTTCTCCGGATTCCTCTCTATCAGCCTTTGTTTTTCCTTCCAGCCCAGCCGGCCGTTCTGCATGCAAGACATCAGTAGGTACACTCACTCACGGGGTGAAGGCGGATCCTGTCTGACGGCGGTCAGGGATTTGAGGCCAATAACAGAGTTAGGATATGGACGCCAAGGGCAAATTGCTGCAAACAGGACCATCAGACAGGACCCGCCGTCAGTAGGTGAGCAACTGTACCTACCCATCCAAACAGGGGGAAACCATTTCACTAACCACAGTCTCTTCGCCGGTAAGTTCCCGATCAGCCGAGAACCGATCCTGCCATTACGGCATTCCGCAATGAAACATACAGCCTTCCAGCGAGTCAGTCAGAACTGTGGCGCTGGTCGCCCAAGCTTTTGTGAGACTTCATTGTTTCAGACATGAGCCACGATAGGCTCTCAGCCCTGTTCCGCATTGACATCTTGGCATGCTTTTTAAGGGTCCTCCTATTCATAAACCACACTAGATCACGAGGTCTCCCTGTCTTCGTTACACTAGTCTAGATGGGTAGAGGGTGTTTGACCCTCCGAGCCGACGACCTGGCTCCCTCCCTCGGAGTCCCTCTTTCTCTACCACCGAGGTCTCCGTGACCCAGAGCCAGAAAACGGTACCTGCTTCTACAAAAAAGGAATCTAAAGAAATAAAAGCTCCGGCAGGAACTCTCCTTTTCTCATGTAGGATCGAATATATCGTCGTCGAAAGCGTCGATTATTGAGGCACCAGACCTAGGTAGGCTGGATCGAGAATCAACGCTTGTAAGACACCCGGCCCGACAATCCTCAGCTCCCTCATCGAAGCTTTGCCTAAGAAGTGGGTTGTTGTTTTTGCCACACAGCGGAATATAATCAAGATGCCCCCTTGCTTGAGGCTTGCATGCACGACTCATCACTCGGCAGGAAACTTAACTTGTATCCCTCAGGTAGTTACATCCACGCGACAAAGATAAGTGCAGTGCCTCCTCAGCTATCTACATGAGTGAGGTGCCTCAAATAAGGGTTCTCGATCTTGCTACATACTCTGCTGGCACCGCCTGAGCGATATGTCTTTGCGCTGGTACTCATGATTCAATTCACATCTCAGTTAGCTTAGTCATTTGACGCTACAGCCGCTTTTGGTCTTGACTTAGTTTTGTGGTTTTTCTTCTTTTCGATTTGTGGGCTTGATGCAGTGGTTTGTTGGTCATATTAGAGGCTGTGGAGTTTGAGGTTTTATGCTAAGTATGGGTTTCCTCATGTTAACAAGTATTTGTTGGCTGACGATGCTATGTAGTTTTGTGTGCGAATTTCGGTTTCTATTTTAACTAGCCCCGATCCACTTCAAGAATAACTACGCCCTAGCCCTATTCGGAATATCGTATACCACAACACCAGCAATATGTTGCAAACCATGTTTTATGTTGATTTCATTTGAAATTGCGTCTCGTATTCCACGATGAGCTCTTCTCCAACTTTATTATCGTTTTAAGCACCATGAGATCAACGATATAGGGAGCCACCGACTCAATTGGAGAATTCCGGTGATGAACAAAGTCCAGAACTGGTTGATAAAGAATCTAACCAAACCATTCGGTATTGTATATTTCCGATTACGAATAGCCCCGCACTAAGAACAACGGATTCATTATTCAACCGGGAAACCCAGAACAACAAAATATTTGAGTCATATCGAGAAATTATATTGACCAGGCTTAGGGCTATTCTAAAGGGTTTTCCCGAGATTTGATACGACGAACAGAGAGGTTTATCTCCTATGATTCGTTCCAGGATCTCGTGTAACTGACCATATTCTTCTTTTCAAGAGATACCTGTTTATTACGTTAACTTTGGTTGTAGGTTTGTAGATCGTTTTGATCTCTTGGGCGTTGCGTCAAGCTTGTTACATTCACTTGACGCTCGTCGTTTTCTAGTCCTGTACGTAAGATGGTTGAACTGGTAGGACGAGCAGATAACCTTAAACGAGTAATAAGCACAAGGACCCTATATTCGAAAATCCATGATAAGGTTGATTCTACCTACTACATTATTCTCATAAATCGACCAACAACCCAAACTAAGATTACGGACACAATGATAAGATAGCAAAAGCAAACAAAAAACCAACAACTCATATCCGACATGTAGTACATACCAACTTAACGGTAGGCACGAGCTCAAGACGCGGGGTTGAAGGCTTAATAGCAACAGGATAAGATCATAACCCCCAGTCTTTTTCTTTCGTTGGGTCGGCTCTCGTGGGAAATGATAAATATTGCGCAATGAGCAGAAAAACAAATATTCGCTACCTGAATATGGCCCTTCCGCACACTGGGGAAACCTGGACAGCCTAGAGTTCCATTAGCGCCCAGAGCATAGGGCTAAGTTCATAGCTTTTTGTTCGTGGACGCGGGAAAGCTTTACCTTGACGTGATATTAATGCGGCTATCACTCACATATCTTGAAGATCTAGATGCCTGATCGCATCCGCAAAGTCATGTGATATATATTATCGTGTGTGATCATGGCCTGGAATGTTGAAGCAAGAAATGTTATTGTTTAATAGCACAGCTGAACAAAATGAGGAGGCCAACAGAAAACAAATTGAACCAGTACATTCTATGCCAGAATCTCTAGTTCTTGAGTCAGCTTCGATTATAGGTCTCCGGTTGTTCTATCTGACAAGTTTTACTCCAATTTGACAAAATTGGGTCTCAGAGTTACTAAAGCTTCAAATCCTCGTATGGCCATTTGTACCACTTTTGCGTAGGGCTTCTTCAGGTATCAGTACTTGGTGCCGGTGAAGAACCTTTCGTTTTGAACATACATTTCGATAGGTTAGTTGGCACACGATAAGAGCTGAATTGGCTGTAGCGTCCTAAACCGGGTTGTATCAAAATCTGATTTAGATCCCTAGGCCCTAGTCGCGGTTTTTGGAGATAAGATCCAGGCTGCATGTGCAGAGAAGGCTTGACGTTGATATGACCAGCTGTAGATCGACCCAAGAGCAGTAGTACTTGCTTATCAGCATATGAACCAGAAAATGCGAGTTCGAGAGTCAAGGATTATTTGTATGGAGTGGCGCCGATCTGCCGTACAAAATAGACATTTGCATTTTCTGGTTCATATGCTTGTAAGCAAGTAATGGACCTAAAATAGGTCTCAACTGCAGAACCAGTCTAGGTATTTAGTCACTAGGATCATAACGGTTTGAATTGATTTGGAAGGAACAATTCACTTAAGCATAGCCCACCAGTTTAAGCACAACGCCAGAGCCATGGTCCAGACTAACAAATGGTGACAATAACCCGAGTCGTACGTCGGCTCAACCATGGCCAGAACACGTGTAATTACTCAACATATATCGAGCTGCGGCGAATATTCTGTACGTTGATCATAAAACACTCCGCATACAGCTGTTTCTCTCGCATCTTATTAACGTCATTAACCTTTTATCAGATTAGCCCCGATTTTATAGAAGGCTATATCTGCCGTGAATATCATATCAGGGCTGGGTACGTCTAGCCTAGCCTAGGTGTTATTTAGTTCAATCACCTAAAATGACTTCACCGAGCGCAAGCTCGAGTGATTCCACGCAGGATGGTAACGGATCACGGCTCTTAATAGGGATTCTCTAATAGAATGATCAGCATCAAGTAAAGAAGCTCAAAATACCATTAGGTGTGTGATCCTCGCTGGATCGGTTGTATCCAAGTCTGTTAAGAATACAGACATATCTACATGTAGCTATCTAAGTATAGTAGCTTGGCGATAGAACGAATTAACCACTATTTTTCATTCTTTCTTTTCTTTTTTTTTTTGGCTACAATACCGCTTCTTTCCTATTCATTTTATCGTTCGTTGTTACCTCGAGGGAATAGGCTTAAAGGGGGGCGGGGGGGTTAACATATATCTTCCAGTGCTATTACTGACGTAAGTCGATATTACGCTATTTTGTCAATCTTCATATGCATCATTACCCATAGTTGAAACTATAACCGGTTTTTTCCTGCATGGTCTAGTCGGTGCCGGCCTGGGGCGGAGTTTTTCGATGATGGACCGTGACAAGGAGAGTTTTATGAAAACTTGGGCCCTGAATTAGGACTATATATTGTTGTGGCAGTGGTCCTGTGTAGCACGTGTGGGCCACGATCGATATCCCTAGCCCATGCATGGCCCACCGTATATACCGCGCACATGCATAGAAAGCACCAAGTCACTATTCAAGCAGAAGAAAGGTAACGAAAAGACAATGAAGACCCTTGATCAGTTTAAGCTGTAGTATCTGGAAACCACATTGGGGGCCGAGACAGAGGGCGTTTGTGCGGACCCGCGACATGTGTGGTTTCATACTGGTGTCATTATTCCTGGGGTTATCACGACAACAGAATTCAAGAATATAAAGACCGTTACTTGTATCTGATAATCCTTCTTCCAGCAAATCTTTTCTGTGCATCTGTTTACACGTATACACCCTAACCTTGTACTAGTACTACGCAAAAAAGAAAATACCCTTCGAGTTCAACTCATTAATATAATACGCATATATATAACCGGCACCCAGTATTAAACATTACCATCAAATGCTTTCTACTCTTTCTATTTTTCTCCTCATCCAAGCTTTCGTCACCCCATCTCTTACCCTATCCCTCAATCGCCGAGCCAATACCTCCGTCAATCCCGCCGCTATCTCTTCCTCAACCTGCACCGACCCCTCCACGTAAGGCCTGCTCGCACCCGCCTACCCGCCCCCATAAAACCACGTAATCCAATTCACAAATAACCTACTAGAGCTAACCTGATGCTAGAACTCTCGACTCCCATGATATCAATGTCGCCACGCTCGCAATCTGCGGTGGTATCGCCGGCGCAATAACAAAATGCCAAGGCTCACCGGCGAGCACCAGCGGTGCCAGTGGGACCGCAAGATTCGATCTTACGACAACAGTGGCGGGCGCAACAATTAACGTATCGAAGGGCAGATGGGAGGGGTGTATAAGGGCAGCTAGAGCAGTGTGTGGGGATAGCCCATTTGAAGCGGTGTGTGTAGGCGGGGCGAGTGAAGGGGATGTGAACTTTGTACTGAGCGCAAACTCATGAGTGACTTTCCAGAACTTTATATAGCTGTTAGGCATAGATGCAGGTCATTTTAATTGGCTTATATAATTAAAGGGTTATAAAGATACTAAATAGCTATGCCATAGGCTATGCCTGCATGCAGTTATTGTACCTAGAAACAATTCATATGATTTAAAAAAAAAAAAAAAAAAAAAAAAAGGTACTAAATAGCTAAAGGTGCGCGTGGGCGACTACTTCAATTGATTGTAACACAAAAACCCTATCTTATCGATCTAATCTAATATCTTATCGCCCCTTCCCCACATGAATTGACCTCGGTGCCAGTGTGCTGGTACCATGCATCTAACCTACGTCTTCAGACAACAATGGCTAGCGATTCAGACGACTCTCTCCTCATCTGCACAGCTTGCGGAACTCAATTCGACACCGACGACCGTACTTCCCTCGCCAGGTGCCGTATCTGCGATGTATGCTCCTGCCCCCACGTTATACATTCTTCGTCTTGCTAGCTATTCTAAACAGCCATGCATGTAGGACCCCCGTCAGTTCGTCCCTCCCAGTGGACAAACCTTTACCACCCTAGGTGAACTCAAATACTCAGGCAATTACTATAACAAAACTGCGAGAGATCCTGAGAATAATCTGATCATCTCAATTTGGACCGAACCAAAGGTGGCGCATTCATCCTAGGCATTTGAACGTATTTTGGCTCATATTTCACAGTTTGCGATTGGGCAACGGGCGTTCCTAATCCAAACCGAAAGGGGCAATATTCTCTGGGACCTAATCGCCTACCTTGACCAAGACACTATTGATATGGTAGCCTACCCAATAAATATCTTCCTTGTAAGCCCTTAAGATTAACATTATCACCTGCACAGATAGATATCCTTGGCGGCCTGAAAGCGATTATAATATCCCACCCCCATTATTATACTACATACGCAGTGTGGGCTCGTACCTTTAATTGCCCAGTTTATATAGCCACTGCAGATTATTCTTGGCTCTGCCGGCACGACGATACAATATCACTCCGAGAGATACATAGCCCCACTTTCCAGCCACTGCAAGGTTATAGTGGTCTCGTAGCCATCAGAGTTGGTGGCCATTTTCCAGGGAGTATGGTGCTACATTATAAGCCCGGGGCTGTGCTGTTTATTGCGGATTCGATTGTGACTGTGCCTGTATGTTTCCCTCCCAATTCCCCGTGTGATGTCATGTAAACGGACGTGTGTTTATGATAATCTAGTCTGCTCTTTATCACGTGGATCGACTTCCAGGGACTGCAACCTACAGCTTCATGTGGTCTATTCCGAACATGGTATTCACGCCTTTCCTATCCAGGCCTTACCACTTGCTGATCATTTACCCTTCTGATTCGCGAATGCGGTAGATCCCATTACCGCCTAGCAAGATCATGAAAATTATAAAGCGCTTGGAAGGATATCAATATAAATCAACATTTGGTGCCTTTAACGGATTAGATGTGAGGACGTCTGCCGAAAGTGGCAGTGTGATGAAACGGATGGTTGAGAGTGCTAAAATCGCGGTTGGAGCCATGTTGGAGTGGGACAAAGACGAATTGGATACGAAATGGGAGGAACTTTGGAGTTTGGAGAATACGGAACGCATTTGAACTAGGTATAAAAATCCCTGTCTCATTTTTAAGAAATACATTTGCCTTATTCATGGATTATCACTCGGTAAGTCACAGATGGCTAAAAATCACGTCTATTTAATTATTTTATTCGTTACGTCCAAATGAGCGCGTACGTCAATAGAAAACTCACTTCACGGGGGAATGTTAGATCATCTTTATTTGAAACAGACAAGGAGGCATAGTACAAGAAGAAACCAGAGGATATGTAGGGAAAGTGCGTGATAAAGAACTCCCGATAAGGAAAAACCACCAGTGGTGAGTCCATCTAGAAAACCCAGGTAAATGATTCTTTTACTTCGAACGAAACCGAGCCCCTAAAATATTTAGTAACGATATTTTTAAAGATAAAAGGTGAGATGCTCTTACTTGATGTCTGCAGATGAAGCTCCTACAACAGCTTCGAATTCGCCTTCCTCGGCGATCCATCCACTTAATGAAGTATCGTAGTACCCAACTGAATACTTGTTGATCTTTAGATCAACTATCTTGGTTTGGCCAGGCTCCAAATCAACTTTTCCAAATGCTTGTAACTCCTTGTCTGGTCTTGGCAATCGGGACTTTGGATCACGGATGTACAGTTGCACCGACTCCTTTCCAGCTCTAGAGCCGGTGTTTGTCACAGGAACTGAGATGGTTAATGCGTTATTTTCTGTCAGGATGGTACCGCTGATTGTAGGCTTTCCATAATCAAAAGTGGTGTATGAGAGGCCGTGTCCAAACACAAATTGTGGCTCGATCTTGGCACGCTCGTAGTGTCGGTACCCGATATAGATGCCCTCCCCATATACCACACGATGGTGCTCACCCGGCCAGTTATGGTATGCCGGATTATCCTCCAATCGTTTCGGGAAGGTGACAGGTAGCTTTCCGCTGGGGTTTGCCAATCCCAGAAGAACATCAGCGAGAGCATTCCCGGCCTCCTGTCCTTGATACCAGGCCTGAACTATTGCAGGTACGTCGTCTGCCCATGGCATGGTGATGGGGGTACCGGACTGGTTTACAACAACTGTTCTTGGGTTTGCCTTTGCCACAGCGGCAATGAGGCGGTCCTGGTTCCCGTCTTTAGGGAGGTCCATCGTCTGTCTGTCATATCCTTCCGACTCCCACTCGGCATCCAGTCCAACGATAACAACCGCCACATCAGCGCTAGCTGCTACCTCCGCCGCTTCAGCGATAAAGTCCTTATCAGGTCGCTCAATATACCCAATCCGGCATCCACCATATCCGTGGGTCTTCTCTCCAGCCTTGGGTGTTGGGCGGACCTCGTTCGTGCTCTCAATGAGGATGTCGACTTTCTTCCCGGCCTCAAGATATGTCGACTCATTGACCTCAATTGATCCCTCAAACATAGCCTCTCCAGCCTCTGTCCACTCCCAGTTATCAATCAGTAGCTCCCCATTTACATACATCTTTGCTGGCCCGACACTCGACAGTCCAAACGTATGCTTCCCGGAAGTCTCTGGTGTAATGACCGTCTTGACACGGAACGAATACTCTGGAAGCACCTCCTTCGGGGCGTTATCCCATAGGAAGAGATCCGTTTTGGGCCTGTTCTGGATAAACATTGGCGCCCCTTCGAACTTATCTCCTTTGTAGAACTCCAGCACGACTCCGGGCTTACCCGATGGCGTGGTGCACACATTGCTCGCGAGTGGGAGCCACTTGTCCGTCTGCGCGCCCTGGGCATAGACAATCTCCACCCCTGACAAGGCAGTGATGCTATCAAACGGCGTTGTTAGATAATAGGGCTTTAGACTTGCGCTCCCACCACCACCGGCAATAGCCTGCTTCACATTCGGCCCAATCAAGGCAATCCTCTTGACATCTGATCCAATTGGGAGAGTATTATTCTCGTTCTTCAGAAGTGTAATTCCCTCCACGCCTGCCTGTCTAATTAGGTCTCGAGTCTCTTGGGTGTCGATTGCCTTCTCCTCCGGCTCCTCGGCGGGGAGGTCGAAGCGCCCGCAACGCTCGATCCAAGCAAGGACGCGGGCAGCGCACTCTTCGATGTCGGCTTCGGTGAGCTCGCCGCGTTTTAAGGCTTCAAGGGCGAGTTTTCCGCGGACCTTGGAAGGCCCAGGCATTTCAAGGTCGACACCGGCTTTGATGGATTGAACGGTAGAGTTTGTACCACCCCAGTCAGACATGACAAGGCTATCATTGACCTGTTAGTACTCCTACAGCTTGGGTCAAGATTGTGGGATGCGGCATACCCTTCAAACTTCCATTCGCCCCTGAGAACCTTCCTGAGTGTAAACTCGTTCATATCTGCATGGAGGCCATTCACCGAGTTATAACTAGACATGACCGCCCAAGGCCTTGCTTCTCTCATCGTAATTTCAAACGGCTTCAGATATATCTCCCTCAGTGGGCGCTCCTCTACCACCGAGTCCACACTCATCCTCCACGTCTCCTGCTCGTTGGCCACAAAGTGCTTGATGGTTGCGCCCACCCCGCCGCTCTGTAGCCCGTTGATATAAGCGGCGGACATCTTACCCGTGAAGTAGGGGTCCTCAGAGAACGACTCGAAGTTGCGCCCACCGAGCGGCGATCGGTGCATGCATACTGTGGGGGCTAGGAGTACCTGCGCCTGACGGGCTTTGGTCTCGAGCGCGAGGGTGCTGCCGACGGAGTGGAGGAGATCGGTGTTCCAGGTGGCGGCGAGAGACACACCGCAGGGGAAGAGAGCTGCCTTCAACGGGTTGTCAGCGGATTGGTGGCTGCCAGTATGGTAGGATAGGGGGCGAAGAAAGAACTTACGGGCGTGCCGTCGGTGAAGAACTCTCCACGAGCTCCGTTAGGGCCATCAGTAACCTTGAGTGCAGGAATCCCGTGTTCGGGGATAGCCTGAGTGCGCCAGAAATCCTGAGCGGCCAGAAGTGAGACCTGTATAACCAATCACCGCCAGTCATTAGATCATATACCAATTATAGCCAATAAAAAACACCCAGCCCAGTCACCCATGAATAGCAAATTACGAAGAAGCAAGAAAGAGGATTATGTGGGGTAATCTGAAGTGGAAGAGTCTTACCTTCTGCTCCAAAGTGAGCTTCGACAGCAGATCCCTCACCCTGTCATTCCCCTGCGAATAGTCTGCTACCTTCTGTCCAGTCATAGTCTCCTTGTCCTTGATCTTTGGAGGAGAGTGCGACTTGGATTTCGAGGTAGAAACTCTTTTACTTAAGCTGGAACCCGTTGTTGCGGTGTTTGCGGCCGGAGAACGGTGCCGGGTCCGTTTATCTCAATATGTGTTATATAAGTGAGAACCACAAAGCTGAACCGCGAGTGGAGGGAACTGAAGTAGATGTGGTAGAGTGGGGGCGTTGTCTTTCTAAAAAGGCTGTTTTCTCCTGTTAAAGCTGCGTACTGCGGAGAGGGCTGGCTTTATAACATTTCCCAGTAGGTAGGGAAAGGAGGAGCTCTTCATATAAGATGTCTGTCGACTAAGTATGTAGAGGTGCTGTCTTTATCCTGCGCGCCTGCTGACTTCAGTAAACATCTATTCCATCCCCCCACTCAAGCTGGCTATTCCGCATGTGTTCCTTGCACCACCCGGCAATATTGATAATTGTCCGATCTCGTTCATCTATCTTGCGGCGGTCTTCTCTCTCGGCGGCCACTCGCTCGCTGGGAGATCGTCGCCGGATTGGAGACGATTCTTCCGGGGAAGTAATCCGGGAAAAACGTAGAAGAGGAAAAAAGAATATCCACCCATGAGTATACTAAATGTTTTGTCTACTCAACAAAACTCCTCAGCTAGCATGATTATGAATGTGATCCAATTGGCTAGCTAGTTATTAGCTGCTCGCCAAGCACCAACGTTTGTTGAAGGGAAATATCGGCGCAATTATCAAAAGCATAGGGGAGTCTCGGGCCAGCAGCTCAGCTACCAAACACAGCTACAAAGCTACATCCTGTCAGTAAAAGAAGAAAAGGATGAGGCTGCGATGCGGTACAATGGTAGAAATCTCTCCCATCCAACAGAAAAAAAAACAAAAAAACAGCACATACATACCTAATAAGCCCGCCGGAGCATACGGTCCGTGGCTCACGTTTTGTTGCAGGCATGGCGTATCTGTGGAGTACCGGAGCAGACGGGCCTACACTCCGGAATCTGAACCCGGGCTGCCAGTTACCCCTGTCTGGAGTGGTTAGGGGTGGATATGCATGGTGGTTGACAGCGGACGTTGTGATTGGTTCCCAGCCCGAGAAATTCATTGTGGGTGGGAGCAGAGCATCCCGCTTGCGCTTATGCATGCATTGTGGAGGCCATGGTATGTAACATTCACCAAGGGAACGGTCGAGGGGTACATACATGTACATGATACATCATACCATACTACTACCCACAAGACATACTATTTCTCTACCAGACATGAGGTTACCTGGAATCTCAATGGCTACATGTATACTAGAGGCTCTTGATCAATTGACTTGAGAGCACTATCACGACTACGTACCTCCCCCCTCCCCCCCCTCGACCTCCCCCTCCTTCTTTCCCCCTCCTCTTGACCCTTCTACTGTATTATCATCAGATGAACGGTAAGACAAGTCACAAAACCCTTCTAATATTACCTACACCCAATAATTTCAATGTCCAGGGCCCACCCATTTACTCCACATTGAAGGAAAGTCTCCGAATGGCGAAATTGGCACGCACGCTTGGATCGCTCCGCTGTCTCCGCACAATAATTGATTTAAGGGTGCACAAATCGAACCACCCCTCCCGAAACAATGATATTTGTGGCCAGAAATAACATTTTCCAGTGTTACAATTCAGCCTAATCGGGCTAGACCAGATTTGCCTAGACGAGTGACAGTTTGGAGAAAAAACACATGTTTCGTGACCGAATCCAGAACTACGATATATCATCTATTGGCTATTCTCGCAAACGACATAAAGTAC
Organism: Morchella importuna; assembly: GCF_003444635.1. Lineage (NCBI taxonomy): Eukaryota > Fungi > Ascomycota > Pezizomycetes > Pezizales > Morchellaceae > Morchella > Morchella importuna. Next base: position 647,717 of record NW_025763408.1, read on the forward strand.
TTACTTTAACCTTCGTCGTATGCCCATGGTTCCCAATTGGAGGTATCCACTGTTGATTTCCATTTCAGCCGACAGAGGACATTACGCATCTGTCAATGTCAATGACCACATACACCCATACACAACACGGAGATCTAGCACAAAGACCAGATAGATAATCGCGGAGCAATATGCTTAAAACCTTTTTTTAAGCCTAACCCACATTAAGCCCCCCTAACATAATTAACGCTACTCCTTAAGCAATCCCCAGACACGCTGGATTGCAGATCGTTCGTCTCATATATATATGGACTCTAGTCCATGCATCTGAGCTACAGCCTAACTTGACGGATCGGTATAACCCGACTGATTATTCCCGAAGGTACCGAAAAACATTAATTGATGGGTTTGCATCAGTCAGCTTGAGAGGTCTGGAGCAAGGTCAATTAACGAAATACTCGGGGCTAATAGTAAAGTAAGGGTTGATGCTTGCTGGAGACACATGAAGTGTGACTCGGATCATTGACTTCAGATTATACATACTCTGAAACACTACAGGTATGTGTGAACTCTTCAGAGTGGATGGTATTAAACTAAAACGTATCTAGAGCTTCCTGCGGTACCGAATGACTTGACCCAGACTAGCCTGTGATATCACAAGCCCAGCCGAGGAGGTATAAAAAGTGATCTATATATATTCTATAGACTGGAGACACATTACTCGCTTTATAGTTATAATTATTTGGCTAGCTTGGTGAATGTTCCTGTACAGCGAGAGGTAAAATTATTATAGAAATAGGGGTCTAAAAACAGGGTTTCTATGGCTGGGCAAGCCAATAGGACCCCTCCCATATTTCTATAATAATCTTACCTCTCGCTGTATAGTCTCATGTGGGATAAGGTCATACGTATATGTTAACGGGACGTTTCAGACCAGACTAGACCGAGTGCTCCGTAAGTAAGAAACGGCGTTTAGCAGCGCCAGCTGGGAGTCGCTGACATATCGTTTTTATATTTGATATGGAACTTACTAGGGCTGTAATCTTAACCACCCCGTAAGCCCAAAGGACTATCAGCCGGAGTGCCGAGACTTATCTGTTATCCAAATATCACAAAGCCAACATGTAACAATCTCCATGACCCTCGGAGGCCTGGAGTGATTGGTCCGGAGCGTCAGGGAAGATGCTAGCTAGGAGAGGACCTCACATCTCCCCAGGTCCGGATCCCATACAAACCAGTACCGATGATATATTCATAACATAAGTCCAAATAAACCCATACTCTCAATAGTACGGTGCAGCTTCCGAAATAGCACCGGGTCAGGTCACATGTACCATTTGATACAAAGTGAATACCTAGATCCATATATCCGTCATCCATAGTTTCCAGACCTCTCGCTCTTTACCCTCTCCCCCCGCTTCAAATTTATCCATTCCCCGGATTCCCTCCCTCCCTTCACAAATCCGGGTTCTACGTTCGATAAATGCTGTCATAAATATATAAGTAACCCAGCCTCGCCTCTCCCCAATTTCTTCCTCGGGCTGAATTGTCCGGATATGTGGCTAGCATCGGACGGACCTCCTCCGGCATACCCAAGGTGCTCTTTGTATGTGTTTGCGTCAGATGTGTGTCTTCCGGCACTGGTATGAGATGTTCCGAGGATCGATCACGACTAGAATCCCCATAATGAGCCCAACAAAGTAACTCATAGCCCTAATCGCTCGTGCCCTGCTTCTGTGTGCATATTCTCTTCTCCGGCCGGCCGGCTGTAGAAGCTGCAGAAATCCTTTTGCTAAATACAATTAGATATGAGAGTTCTTACGCCATGGAAATAATACCCATATGTAGGGGCCATTAAGAACTCTCCATACGTACCAAGCCTCGTTAAGGTGAGGCTTTCTGTGCTACCGTATACAGACTAGGGACGGTATGGGCTGATCTTTCGGAGAATTTGCATGCGCCTGGCTGGTTCTCAGCATGTGACAACACTTATGCATCTTTGAGATTTGGGTGGAGTGGAGTTTGCATGGCATAGGTGGTGCATACATTGATAGTGGTGGTACACGGATGCTAGCCTGAAATTGTGCTGGATATCGAACTCTTCGTGTCACCAGGCGGAGGTGATATTGGAATCGATAGATTCTAATAGGAGGTACATGAGTTTTGTGTCAGAAGGGGTCAATTGACCATGAGTGAAGGAATCGACAAAACTACTTATAGCCAGCGTACAGCGATGGGTAATAAGTCATCAGACGGAACGCCACCAAAATACGCGTTTGCAGGCAAAATTGTGGCTAGGTCGTCCGATGACTTATTACCCACCGCTGTACTACCCTGATAGATAGATCTGAAGTTTTAATTGAGCTTGGAAGCAATTGAAGACTTACTTGTAGTTGACTGATCGTGAAGTCCAAATTAACGGAATAGAAATTTAACCTCAATAACTACAGCAATACTGAAGCTGATATATCAGCTAGAATAATTTGCGAAATATCAGACCAGGAAAGTCAAAAAAATAAAGATAGAAGAAGGAGTAGCTGTAGGGCGGGTTTATTATGAATTTCCTTTCGACATATCATCACCAATATCCTCAATTGATATGAACTTTGGATAGTACATGTATTTCTTTCTCTTTTGAAGGTTTCACGGTTTGGTAGAATGAGAAGTTGTCGACTTTGGCTATTATTTCAAGGCTATACTCCTCTCTCTCTGCCAATCGCAAGCCGCAATTGGGACTAAACATCAAACAGAACCCTGCAATCTTTTTTTACCAACCCCCGCTAAGGTATCTCAAAGCTTCTGGCAACGATCATGTGTTGAAATCCCAAACTACCTTTTTTTTCAATAGAAGTAGAAACCTTTGTGCAGGGATGGATATACACATACTAATAAATTCTACTCTAACTGCAGCTTTAGAACAAGGCAAGCCACTCACGATTAAATAAAACTGCCGCGATACCATCCTAAGGCAAGTCCACACGAAAGGAAAAATTCCCACTACGTGCAGTCCATCGGAACAAGATACACCTGATCCGTGCCATCTCCAGTGTGCCAGGGTCTCCGGTTCGGGGACTGGTTGCGGGGAGCTTGCCGACGATCCAGTAGCGCAGTTGTTCCCCAGTCTAACCACAAATGCCCGCCAAGCTTGACGAATCTTGCTCAGCCGCCGAGAAACAGCAACGCTCTCTTCTCGTCAAGCTTACCTAGCTTGTTAGCTGTTACAAACCTCAACCTTATCGGAACATTATCGACAGGGAAGTACGAGCGAGCTTAACCTCTTTACTTGATTACTTACTACCACTATTGCCTCAAGAAATGGACAATACCGCCTCGAGTTCCATCACCACCGAGAAATTCCATGGCATAGAGAAGAAGCGCTCCTCACCCTCAACCATATCCTCTGTGACATCAGCTGCCCGCTCAATTGCGTCGGTGTTTAATACCAGTATACCTGGTGACATCACAGAGCATGAGCTACAGGATTACCCTCACACTGGGCGTTCCTCGCTACAGACCGATGCAGCGACTCTGCATGTAATGGGAGCTGGTGGAAACACCGGCGCAACGACACCAGTGTATAGGGATTCGTCCGATTCAGACTCAACACTGACAGCATCGTCTGTACCATCTCGTGAGGGCTCGCCGCCGCTAGAGGAGCAGCAGGAGCGGGAGGAGGTGGTGGTGGTGGAGCAGGAGTGGTGGCTGAAGGCATTTTGGGGGGACAATATCTCTGTGGTTGTCTCGTTCAAGCATGCAAGGGATCATCTAGGTACGCACGCAATAGACCGCGTTTCCGCTGTTTCTTTCAAGACGATATAGCCTCTTGTTCCCTGCGTTTTTTTTCCCTTCTTTTTTGTTAGGTTTTTTATTCTTTCTTTTCGTTTCGTTTTTATATCATCGCTATTTAGGCGGCGGTGATTGAGGTGGGGAAGGCATATGGGATGCAAGACTCGAACCATTGTGCAGCGGCCATCTTGCAGCTGGGTCGTCCATCCCGGGGAAATCTGAGCGGCTGCATCTCGGTTGGATGAAGGATTGGATTTGGTGGATGAATCAAGCTCTTTTGCTTGCTCACCCACACACACCCACACACACCCATACCCACGCATGTACACATCCACATCCATTCCGTTCCATCAATCTAATCACGGCACATCGCGTCAATCTGCCGAAGAGCCGGCGGGAGCTATGGCCGGTGTGGGGTCGTTGATGGGTGGTGGTACGTGATGGTGGTGGTTGTGGGTGTGAGTGAGTGAGTGTGGACGTTGAACGGGATTGCGGGGAGTGGTGATGGGGAATAGAAGGACATATGGTGTGGGTGGGGTGTGATTTTATACCCACCCATAGCTACATGTATGTAGAGCTATCGATCGGGGGTTGCATCATCCTACATCATTACCAGATAGCGTTTCTCCCCTAGCCGAATTTTCCTTATTTTCTTATTCCTTCTTAGTTCTTCTCGAGATCTCTAGATCTTCCCATTCTATGATGAAGCCATCCTCGACTTCCCCCCCCCCCCCCCCTTTTGCATAGACCGGCTGCTAAGATTATACCACTAAACTCTTATAGCCCTAGAACGTACTTACCTCTCCTACCACCGTACCGCCATGGTCTTCGGCATGCTCTCTGTCGTCACCGCCCAACTTACCATCATCAACCACGCGCCAAACCCCTCGCCCACCTTCGGCTTCCGTACGGTCGGTAAGCCACTCTCTGTCGTCTTGGCCTGCTGCGCCCTCATCATCAGTATTGTTGGGGTGCTGCGCTGGTGGCGGCTCCAGAATGGGCTGCTAAGAGGTGTGTCCATATCCGGTGGGAGAGAGCTGGTGGTTGTGGGTGCGATCGTGGGTGCAGTGATAGCAGGCACGTTGGGGTTGGTGGTAGCTGTCGATATTACAAAGGAGTATTGAGTGGATGAATGGTGGGCATACGGTTCATGTGATCTTTCTTTAGAGTGGAGGATATACAGAATGATATGACGATATGATAACGGGCGATATGATTTAGTGGTATATGGATAAGGTTTGATTTGTTGTAATAACGTATATGTTCTCTTTCTTTTGCATGTATAATGTGGGTGGTTTGGCGTAAATACATATATAGCTTTCATTATGCAGTAAAGTAATGTAGTTTTATTAATTACATGTAGTTTTAGAAGAATTGTAAAGATTTTCTCCTGTAGTTAATATTTGTTGGTTTATATTATTCACAGTGGGCGTGCAGAAGAATTTTGATCTTCCAAGTTATTCAAAGCCCATCAAAGATTTCCCACTAAGCTCTGAGGTTGATCATGATAGAGTAGAAGAAACACACAATTACTCAAGACCAGCACATACATGTATCCACCCATTATAGGAAGGCATTTGCCAGGTTTCTTCAAATTAATGAATTGAGAGTAAAGAAAATATTCGCGAAGGTGAGAAGAACAATCACTAATTCCAGCTACATCGCTCTCACTCCCCCTTATATTGGCTTATCCCTTCCCAGTACACAATCAACAAAGTCTATCTTAGTGACTGGTCATATATGATTCGAGTGATTATCCATGAATGGATTGGCCATAAGCAATCACTCGATACGATAATAAGATAAATAGCTTGTGAGAACTCAATATACATGTAGTTAACTTAACACCTGTTACTCGGATTCGCGAATGTTGTAAATGTCTCTGACTCATGATTAATCTGATATAATAAATGTAATCATCCGAGATTGGCTTTGAATTAGCCGCGCACATTTAACAAAAGGAAATAACCGCTGTATTTAGGGGGGCAAATAGTAACAAACCCATTTGGTTAGTACATATGTAATGTTAACTAACACACGAAATCCATCCTTGCGCTGGAGAAGTTATTAAGCTCTCCTCCCATTCTCAGATTCACGCAACAGCGCGTACTTTCCATCCTAACTTCATAAAACCCCACCCAATTAAGGCCCCACTACACCCGTAAGTTAGCGACTAACAGAGGCAAAATGGCAACCCAAGACGAGACTCCCTCCCACACCACCACCTCCGGCGCAACATACCCCCCCTCGCTACTCGCCTACGCCCTCCCCCTCTCCACACTCCTCTCGACACACCCACACATCACCTCCTGCGTTGTTGGCGGCTTTATCTTCCATCCGACGCGTGGGCTCCTCCTCATCCGCCGGGCGATTGACGAGGCCGCTTTTCCGGGGTACTGGGAGGTTCCGGGCGGAGGTGTAGAAGCGCCGCCGACAGACGCGACCCTACTCGACGCGGTGGTTCGGGAGGTGTGGGAGGAGACGGGGCTGAAGGTCACCAGGCTGCTAAGGTGCTTCGGATGTGTGGAGTTTCAGGGGCGATCGGGGAGGTGGTGGAGAAAATGGAATTTTGAGGTCGAGGTGGAAGAGGGTGAGGTGAAGTTGGAGGAAAGGGAGCATGATGGGGTGCTATGGGTGAGGGGGTGGGAAGATGTGGTAAGGGAGAAGTGCTTGGTGTCGAGTGGGATGGAGAGCGCGGTGAGGGAGGCATTGGGGATTTGGAAGGAGGAACAGCTTGAGAGGAGCAATTAGGCCTGTCGATGCCAAAGTTAAGTAACGATGGGCTACGTTAATAGGGGGACCATAGCTAGGACTAGGAGCGTTTAACTATCAAATTAGGAGCAATTGGCATCTGCCTGGTGTCAAGCAAGTGAAAATATGTACTGACCTTATCTACGCCTTGAGCTTCAGCGATGACAGATAACCATCTCCTGTATATCATTATCATTAGCTTCAGGGCTCAGCGTTAAATGTAGCTCTGGAACATGGATTACGAGCGGGACCTCGCGTCAAAGACGCCTAGTCTTCACTGATAAGAAGATATAATTAACGCGTACAATCGTAGCTGAATAGAATGGGTGAATCACTCCGTGTTCTAATGTGGGCCCAAGCAGATCGGGGGAGGGGACTAACGTGTTAACTAAGGAACGTAAAGATATATAATGAGCCTAATCACTGAGATGAATGTTAGTTAGATATCAATATTGCAATTCCTTGGGCCGACATATACATTATATTATCTCTCCGTTGGTATTACACACGAAGCCATGATATTCTTAGGTACGGAACAAACATCATGAACAATAGTAGTGGGAGAGGTTAAATGAATCAATATAATTATTGATGGTATCTAGTTAGATAGCACGAGCAAGTCTCTTTGCAAGTGGTGATGCTAAGTACTGGATCGAGTGGTACCATTTAAGCATATCATTAAACGACAGATAGAAAGAGATGAGAGTGGATTTTCTTCTTATACTATTCACACGAATTAAGGTGAATAATTCATTTCGCGATATCTATTGATTCTAACTCAATACAGATTATCTCACACCTAGTGCAATCTAAGAAGGTTTACTTAAATATTGAGTCGTACGTGGCATTTCACTGCACACTATCTCTAGTGTTTGGGTCGATACTAACATATATCACCAGTAATTATGCAATGTAATGTGACTTGCCGCACTTTACAGGAATAATTGACTACAGATTGCATACGGGCATAATTTAACTTCTTAATAGGGTATTGCATGTTTTCACATTGAGGCAATTTGTATATATGTTGAATAACGCCATAAAGTCCGTCTTTAGTTGATAAGCCAATATAATAATACTATGTGGAATTTATGGATTGACAAACTGGAGACACGCTTGCAATTGGGTGATGATATCTAATATTTTGGGATTCAGATTTAATTATTCTGAAGTGTTGTAGTATGGGTGGGCATAGAGCTCAGATATGATTTAGTTCAGATTGAAATCTATACAAAGGATATGCTAAACAGATGCTTTATGCTGAATTGTTTAATACTAAACGGTGACGGAGGTAAGTTCTGATTTCGTATCATCGCATTAACTATTAGGTTGCTACAGTTTTGTCGATTAAGGATAATACATAATCTAATGTGTAAACACAGTGGCATATTAATCTGCGAGTGAGCGTGTTGTGTGTTGGATTCTTAAAGTTTATATATATATAATAGTAGCCCTAAATGAAGGCATGTTAGATAACGCTTGAGGCGTATAAGAACTCAGGCACAGATCGCAGGCGCTGAGTGATGGACACGAGTTGGATCCTGTATAGCTTACGCATGAACAGCATGTCTCTCTGTGTGAGAAGTCGACTATGCACGTCATACTGGAATTTTCTTAACTCGTGCTATACATGAGATTAATGTCTATCTGATTCAATGCCTGTACGAACAACATCTCATAGTTATTAGACAATGTGCCTAGATGTACAGACAGGTGGAGAGACTTGTGGCTTTACGGGTCATAGGATGACTCGTAAAGCTTTTTTCGCCTCTCTCTACGCCTCCTATTAATGAATACACTGACGCTCCTTCCAGGCTAACAGGATACACTACACACGAGCATGACACGCAATTTGTGTCTTAGGTCATGGCCAAATAAAGCAAGTTTCAAAATAGGCAGTTTCCGTCTAATACCTTTAACTTATTATTGAATCCACAGAGAGCAAGTGTGAAATCGAGAGAATGGCCTTAACCAGGTCCTGATGCACAAGACATGGAATCGAAGACATCATCATAAAGGGGGGAGTCTCTCCGTGTCATATTCTGGGTATCGGGGTGCGAAGCTCATATATTACTTCTTAACCTAGGAGGGTGAGCGTCAGAATGAGTATAGGGTATGGGCTCAGGTGAAGAAGGCAAAGATTTACTCGGTTCTCATGCAAAGTACCCTATCGGATGCGCGTGAGTCACTGCGCCTCAGCTCTGAACCCATAAGCTACATCACAACCATAACACCGCTCCCTGCGCATATTGGCCTCATGAAAAGACGTAAATTGCAGATACTTTCGTCAGATGTGCATGGGCGTCTTTTGGATCCTGAGGCTTAATAATATAGCACATTCCACGGCGCCCTGTAGTAGCTCGATTGCAGTCTTCATAGAAGGGCCCCGCGGCACCTGTGACCACATCTTTCTCGGTCTGTTGCCTGAGATGAAGAGCGGCAGGATCCATGTGTATATCGAGTAGGAATACTCATGGACGTCCTCAGAGCTTCCAGAAGAATTCTAAGCCGTTAAGCAAAACAGTATTTCTACGTGAGTGCTCGGCGGGGGTCGCTTGACATAAATCCCATTCCTGGCGGTCGCGCTAAGCGCTCGCCCGCAGCGGACCGTGAAAACTAGGTGTATAGGTAATACGAGAGCGCTGCTTGCAGACGACAGTTATTTGGGTGTTATGGACAGGTTGTTGCACGCTAACAAGAGTGTAATCTTAGACGTCTGATTGAGTGAACTGTCAAGGGCTTCGACTGATGTAAAGCGTTGTTCTATTTGGTGCGTTGATTCTGGCGAGGGACAACATGTTGTGGGTGGTATAATACAGGCATCGTGAAACACTAGGATTGTGAGAGTAATTATGATTATTCACACAGCCATTAGCAGATGGAAACGAATAGATGGGGCAAGAAGTATGGCGCCGATGCAGTGGTCAAGTAGGCGGCGAGGAAGGTGTGGGTGGATCATGGAGGATCACTTGGCCTCTCCCGCTGGTCCCTGCTGCCAGAGGTAAATACCTGCAATTGCCGGCTGGGTCGGAGCTTGATTCCATACAGGCGCCGGCAATTCTGCAGGCCATGGCGGTGGAAGGGGGGGTGTCTCCATTTGGTGGAAGCGGCTGGCAATCAGGTGCCGTGTGGTGCCCTATGCGCTGCAGATTCGCAGCCTATATGGATTCCTATTTGCTGCAGGGTTGTTGGAGAGCCACTGACTATCTAGAGCCCTATTCTCTGAAGCATTGCTGGCTGTTCGGTGCATGCTCTGGTCCAGAATCGCTGCAGGATCACTGCCTATTGGGAGCCCTATTCGCTGCAGAATAACTGCAGATTCGCTGCCTATTTGGAGCCCTATACACTGCAAGAGCGCTGCCTATTTTGGGCATGCTTTGGTGCATGCCTTGGTGCATGCTTTGGTCCAGAAGTGCTGCCTATTCGCTGCCTATTCGGAGCCTATTTGGAACATACTTTGGAGCATGCTTTGATCTAGATTAGCTGCAGAATCGCTGCCGATTCACTGCCTATTCGGAGCCTATTTGCTACATGCCTTGGTGCATGCTTTGGTTCAGAATCGCTGCCTATTCAGAGCCTATTTGAACTATGATTTGGAGCAGTATGACTGGCAGGTCGAATAGCTGCCGTACGGTAGGTCTGCCAGGGTCGCTGGCATGTCAAATACCCGCCGTACGGCAGGTCTGTCAGCGTCACTGGCAGGTCAGTCAGCGTCACTGGCATGTCAAATACCGGCCGTACGGCAGGTCAGTCAGGGTCACTGGCATGTCAAATACCTGCCGTACGGCAGGTCTGTCAGCGTCACTGGCATGTCAAATACCCGCCGTACGGCAGGTCTGTCAGCGTCACTGGCATGTCAAATAACCGCCGTACGGCAGATCTGTCAGCGTCACTGGCATGTCAAATACCCGCCGTACGGCAGGTCTGTCAGCGTCACTGGCAGGTCAGTCAGCGTCACTCGCATGTCAAATACCGGCCGTACGGCAGGTCAGTCAGTGTCAGTGGCATGTCAAATACCCGCCGTACGGCAGGTCTGTCAGCGTCACTGGCATGTCAAATACCTGCCGTACGGCAGATCAGTCAGCGTCAATAGCATGTCAAATACCTGCCGTACGCCTGGTCAGTAAGCGTCACTGGCAGGTCAGTCATCGTCACTGGCATGTCAAATACCTGCCGTACGGCCTGTCAGTCAGCGTCACTGGCATGTCAAATACCTGCTGTACGGCTTGTCAGTCAGCGTCACTGGCAGGTCAGTCAGCGTCACTGGCATGTCTCATACCTGCCGTACGGCAGGTCAGCCAGTGTCACTGGCATGTCACATACCTGCCGTACGGCAGGTCAGCCAGTGTCACTGGCATGTCACATACCTGCCGTACGGCAGGTCAGCCAGTGTCACTGGCATGTAACATACCTGCTGTACGGCAGGTCTATCAGCGTCAGTATCAATCCAATACCTGCTATACGGTAGCTGAGAGGTGTCAATAGCAAGTCAAATAGCTGCCATACGGCGCGACTGACAAGGTTTGCACATACAAAATTTGACCCTAACCTGACCCTAACCCGAAGCTGACCCCACCAGAAAGAGGTATAATCCTAATAGTTTCCGGCATTGCTCCCAAGTCACTCACCATATCAATGAGGGCATCGGGCCATACTTACTCACAACCCTCTCATTCTTTGACTGAAAATTATCATGCTTCGATTAACTCCCTGTTTACTATGTCTGGTGACCGTACTAGATCGCTGTTGATATCAGCCAAATGTGGATAGGGGTTTACGCTCTAGAAATTCGGGATCCCTAGCCGCTAGCATTCTTACCCCATCGAAGTATTTAAAATACAATATATGATATTTCCCGTAACGACTGCTCACAAAGAGCTTTCCAATTTCTCCGCTACTCGGTTAAGAACAATATATCCGGTCGGTGGGAGACGACTTTCCGTTTCTAGAGTGCATGAAAGAAAAATCGATATAGCAAATAGAAGAGGTATACTAATGTAGATAAATAAGCGCTGAGGGCCTAGACTGTGAGAGTATTGGGGGTGCCCTCTGGGATGCCATGATGCTCCCTAGTATGCATTCTGACTGTTTACTAGAGTGGGTACTGCTCTCATTTGTTTACGTTACGTATTACTTTTGCTCCCCGACAAGTTCCTCTCTGAATTGTTAACCACTAATACTGACTTGTTAAAAAACATTGATTGGAGAGATAGAGTCCAACCTGTACCACGTCCACCGATACGTTGGAAAAGGTAATTACCTCCGCTACCACGGCAGTTGGTTTCCTTTCAGTGTTGCCCAGTGCTATGGCAATGGTTGGTTGGTCTGTATTAGGTCTCTTTCCGACAATCTGAGACCTGTGGATGCAACATTAAGGCGAGAGCTTGAGGTTAATCATACGGTTCATCCTCATACTCTTAAGAGCTCTCGTGGTCATTCTCCAGAGCATCATAATAGTCTGAGTGGCGAGTATAGATTATTTCTTCCGCCTCAGATAACTAAATTACCTCATGCTTCTTTTGTGCTTCAAAATTGCCAGAATGATACTCGGGAAATGAAATTCTACCCACTGAGGACTGCTCCTCCCAGTGGAGATTTCGGGAGAACCGAGGAAACCTTTCCAGGCTATTTAGGTAACAGTTGTCAATTGACTAGTCAGAGATGGCGGTGGCAGTGGGGTTAATAGTAAGGAAGATATCTTACACTCGTCAGTCTCTCCATCTTCTTCAAATCGTATTGGGAGTCATAGGCGCTTTAGTACAGGGGGTGCTGTACTGGAGGGGTACTTGGAGGAAGTCATTCTGATGACTGTTAGGAATATCCGCAGTGCTCTAGAAGCACTCGCAATATTTTCAATTAGAAATCAATTCTTGGAGAGAAAATCTGCGCCGCTGTATTCATATAACAGGGATCCTCCGGTGTTACAATTATTTCCGCACTCAATCGAATCATTATTATCCCTTGTTTTACTGCACTTTCTGAAAAGGTACCGGGTTCTTTTATAGCAATTTAGCAGTTTGATTCCACTTTGAAATAAGAGTAATACAATGACTACCTGCACTAATCTAACCAAAACATATAGTTCAGGTCTATTCCGGCGTTTGATTCCAGGAAGACAAACCTTGAGTAGATGTAGTAATATCGGGGTGTGTATGGTTCATTGTATCGCGTTTGTGTTCTGCAAAGATGAAGAATGGTTCATTGTTCAGTTGGGTTTGTTCGATGATAATATATTCAGTTGATTGAGCTTGTTGGGTTCCAGCGAAGTTAGGGGGGCAATAATTCCTGTTGTTAGGATTCTCAAAAAGCAGATGTTCAGGACGGCTTATTACGAGATGATGGATATACCGGGCCGGTTGAGTACAGGGAAGACTCATAAAAGTCTTCTTTTCCTGCCTGTAGTCCTTGGTAGGGTAGAGGGGAGTAAAGGGGTTGTGTATGACAGGTTATCAGTGTTTTGCTACGGTTACAAAGATTGTTTTCCTTTGTTAAACAAGGAATTTGAGAGAGATAAGAGTTCACAATTCAGGGACAATAGTGTCAACAACGTGCCATACAAATAAATATGCGATAACATTTTAGTATATTCGGCGGTCTACTGACATACAAGATTTTAAGTTGTTAATATTATATATCAAAATTTAATTATAATATATTTGAAAATTTTCTTTAAATTCCGGGGTTAGTGGCTCTCAGACAAAACTAAAATGTTTCAAAAGAATTCAGTTTCTGTGTCGGAAAAAATAATCCAGTAAGTTACCAGAAGTAATCCATTTTCCTTAAATTTTGAGAAACCCTAACAAGGTGATATATAAAACCAGACTACAACAATACAGAATATGGAATGTCGGTCATGGATTGTCACTCACATATTGGGTTTCTTGTATTGCGAATATCATGATCCAAGAATGAAATCCGAATTACTGTTACAAATCACACCTGGGCGGTAAGCTGAAGATCAGAATCCGAGTCTGTGCAATAAAACGCACCGGAGTCAAGGAGTGGGATTCGCCCAATGCGGTAACCCGGAGGTCAGAATCCGAAATTCATGTATTCCATCGAAGCGGAGGATGGGGACACTCGGCATCGTTAAATTTGGAGCGCCGTCATGATCGTGAGGTTGAGACGGTGCGTTCGGTACCATGCAGGCATCGATCGTGGTACCCGACCGGTGAGTGACGGCGCCGGAAGTGCTGCAGGATAGGCCGCCAAGACTCACAGGGAGTTACCCTACCCAACAGCCCCCAACCACCACCTACCCCCCTGCCATCACGACCACCACCCCCGGTACCTACATATTTGACGATAGCGATGGACTCGGGGTGGCCTATTTAATCCGTATGCACAGAATCTGGAATTGTGGGGCGACGGTTCCCGGGCAACCTCAAAATCCTGTCCGACATTCTACTACTAGAACTATGTATTGTAGGTGCAAACTTGCTTTTGGTCAAAATGCAATGCATCCATACAGGTAAAACAATAGCCTCACGACGATTGTTCTGGGTGGCAAACGCAAGTCAACTGTACGTCCCCTATATATTAAAGGAGAAGTGTATGAGGGGACTGTACGGCACGTAGAACTGCATACTATAGGGTTCCCCCTGTTTTTGCTGATGGGGGACTAATCTTAAACCTGAGTTCACCCCATCAGAAATGAATATAATTTGCACCATTATTTTGTCCAGAATCGCTGCCTAATTTTGCATTATTTGCCAGTGGCAGAGGTGTTCATTTAGGGCATGTATAGGTACTAGATATGGTGGCGGGGTTGCTGGGTGGCGGTGCTGGAGTTGGTGGAGGTGCGAGCTGTAGAGATGCGGGTTGTGAAGGTGCGGCCTGCGGTGGAGAGATGCTGGGGGTGGGGCTTGCGCCGGTTCCAGATATTTTGCGGATTTGTATGGTTGCGGATTTGTATGGAGGTTTGCAAGGCATTCCGAATTTGTAGGGGCGTTGCGAATTGGTATGGTTTGCGGCCGGAAACTTGCATTCTGCCGTAACTCAATGCATTCATACAGGTAGCAGCGATGTTACATTATGTCAAATTAGGAGTCATGCGTGACTGAAACAATAGCAGTTACCAGCAACGCCGCAAGCCTACCTGCCATAGGATGACTGCAATACCAGTACCGCTCTCGCATTAGGCGTAGTACTGTGACTCAATCGGTAATAGCGCTGCTAAAGAACGGAAATAATCATGTAATATCACTCACATTTGCCATCGTATTTGATACCTACTGGTTTCCATTTGATGATGATTTTGTGCCTAGTAGATGTGCTGATTTGGGTCATGGTATGGTCAAACAAAACATCGATGTGGTTCTTAATTTGATGATCCAGATCCTGCTCAAAGCGCTGTCGAATTGGTGATTGACTAGATGCTCAAGAAGGTGTCTGCTAGCTGTTGATTTGGCAATGTGTAGGAGAAAAGTACAGTACGCAGGAGAAATTGTCTTAGCAAGAGCGAATCAAGATCCATTTAGTGTCTGAGTTAGTTGTTAGTCGGCATTGATTTAGTACCTGATTCACTACAGGATTCGTTACAGATCCGGTACCTGCCTCGGTGCGGGTTTGGTACAGGTGGAACACGCAGTATTAGTAGCAGTATTGGGAGCAGTGCAGGCGGTGCAGATTCGGTGCAGGTAGTACAGGTGGTATTAGGAGTGGTACAGGCAGTATTTGGTGCGGTACAGGGGGTGGCCCAGGCATTGCAGGTGGGTATGTGCAGGCACTGATTTGATGTGGGTGTGCAGGTGCAGGCGGTGCAAGCTGGAGATTGCAGGCGGGTATGTGCAGGTACTGATTTGATACTGGTGGGCAGGTGTAGGCGGCAATTGCAGCGGGTAGGTACATACGCCACTTCCAGCCTTTCTGTCATACTAGAAAACTGACAGAGTCAATGCCAGTCCCCTCACTCTTCGTCCTGGATGCCTAGCACAGTTCTGCTCTTTCCCTATCTATCGCTCGCACTATGATTCAGAGACTGTAAGGTCAATTACCTCTCGTACAGTAGGAACTTGCAGAGGCAGCGCCATTAAATACCTCCCGTACCCTGCGTTTTATACAGTCCACACTCTATTTTGCACAGTCAAAGCAGTATGACTCTGCCCCATACAACCAGGACAGGTGTAATTTGGAGCAGATTCGCTGACCATTTAGAGAATACTTTGTAGCATGCTTTGGTCCAGAATTACTGCCTGCTTGGTATGGCATCCCTGCCTATTCAGGGCCTATTGAAGTATGATTTGGAGCAATATGGTTCGCAGGTTGAATACCTGCTGTAGAGGAGGGCCAGCAGTGTCTGTATTTTCTCATCTACCTGTCGTATGGCTAGTCCCTAAGCGGCGCTAGCAGGTCAAATACCTACCATATGGCAGGTCAGTCAGCTTCACTGGCATGTCAAATGCCTGCTGTACTGTAGGATGGTCAGCGTCACCAACAGTATGATTACCTGCCGTACGGTAGGTCTGTTACCGCCATTGGCCGTCCAATATCTGCCTTCGGTAGGTATGTCAGCTTCACTGGCATATTAAATACCCACTGTACGGTAGGTTTGTCAGCGTGACTGGCAGGTCAAATACCTGCTGTACGTCCGGTCCATCAGAGTCACCAGCATGTCAAACTCTTGCTGTATGGTAGGATGCTCAGCATGACTCACTACGTGAATACCTAGTGTATGGTAGGTCTGGCAGCATCACTAGCGATTCAATACCGGCCGTACGGTAGCTGAAATCCTTCACTAGCATGTCAAATACCTGCTTTACGGTAGATATGCCAGAGTCAGTGTCATGTCAAATACCTGCTTTACGGTAGGTGTGTCAGTATCAGTGTCATGTCAAATACCTAAGATACGGTAGGTCTGTCAGGGTCACTAGCATCTCAAATACCCGCTGTACGGTAGGTCTGTCAGCGTCACTGACATGTCAAATAGCTGCAGTACGGTAATTCTGTCAGGATCCCTGGCATGTCAAATACCGGCCATATGACAGGTCTGTCAATGTCACTGCCAATCCAACAGCTGACGTACGGCAGGTCTGTCAGCGTAAATGGCAGGTGAAATAGCTGTGGTACTGTAGGTTTGTTAGTGTTACTGGCATGTTAAATACCTGCCATAGGTAGGTCAGCCACGGTCTCTGGCATGTCAAATACCTACTCTTTGGTGGGCCTCTTAGCGTCACTGGCAGCTCGAATATCTTTCAAATACCCATCGTATGGTACGTCCCTCAGCGTCAATGGCATATCAAAAAGCTGCCGTATGGTAGATTTGATAGGGTCACTGGCATGTCAAATACCTGTTGTATGGTTGGTCTCCCAGGATTGCTGTAATGTCAAATACCTGACATACGACAGATCTATCAGTGTCAATGCCAATCTAATACCTAATTAACGGTAGGTCTGTCAGTGTCATTGGAATGTCAAATACCTGCCATACGGTAGGTCTCTCAGGGTCACAGCCAGTCCAGTACCCAATATACGGTGGGTCTGTCAGAGTCACTGCCATGTCAAATAGCTATTGTACGGTAGGTCTGTCAGTATCATTGCAATATTAAATACCTGCCTTACGGTATGTACATAAGAGTCGGTGTCAGTTCAGTACTCACCCTATGGCATGTTTGTCAACGTCATTATCAATCCAATACGTGACGTACGGTAGCTGAGAAGCGTAACTAGCATGTCAGATAGCTATCGTATGTTGCGACTGGCAAGGTTTGCGCATATAAAATTTGACCCTAAGCTGGCCCTAACCCGAAGCTGACGCAATCAGAAAGAGGTATAATTTAGTGCACGATTTGACACCAAGTAGATGTCAATTAAATCTCCATTGTACATCAATGTGAGACTCGATTTGGCCTTTGATTCGGTTCGTGCAGTGGTGTTCGTAAAGTTATCTAAATACAATAGTCAATGCAAGCAGGAGATGATAATCAAGATAGCAGGTAAGGTACCGGCAGCTGAAGTATGAAGCGGGAATCCTCAAAGTAAGTTCTCTCAAATTGATATCATTCGCCACTGCCCAAAGAATTGGAACTAGGTTACGGCATATATCATATTTCACATTACCCGAATAAACAAAGGATTTCAGAAATTAGTCAACCATTATAGTTGGAAACGACAGGGAGCATGGAGCGTCCAGATTAGTGGGATTAGTGCCCCATTGACAGCTAATTATATATCACTCCATTGTTGTTTACTGATTTGCATTTGTTGGCAGTGAGGTGGTGGTGCAAGCGGGGGCTATGGATGTGCAGGCTGTGGAGGTGAGGGTTATAGCTGAGAAAGTAGTGAAACCTTGCAAATTTGTATGTATTGCAGGTGCAAACTTGCTCTCAGTCAGGATGCAATGCATTCATACAGGTAAAACAAATGTCTCACGACGCTTGTTCTAGGAGGCAAAAGCAAATCAACTGTACGTCCCCTATATATTAAAGGAGAAGTGGGTGAAGAGGACTGTATGGCACATAGAACTGCATACTACAGGAGTCTCCCTGTTTTTGCTGATGGGGGACTAACCTTAACCCTGAGTTCACCCCATCAGAAATGAGTATAATTAGTTAAAAAAAAATTTTTTCTGGATGTGAATTTGTATTTTTTTATTTTTATTTTTATTTTTATTTTTATTTTTTTATTTATTTTTGTAACTAGTTATATAGATCGCAATGTATTTATTGTTCAAACTCGCAACAACTCGCGATGAAGAGGTGGCACACCCCTATTTCATCGTACAGTAAGTGGGACAACCCTGTTACTCTGTGTTATAGCGTCTACCTGTATCCATTCTGTGTGGACAATATGACGCACTTGCGAGGCCCTCAATTATATATCGTTCTGCTTAACACCGATTATAGGTCGGAGTTGAACTCTAGACACTCTGACATTTGTCAAATGTTTATACTACTACACTAGGTAGTGATAGCTGTACTTATGTCCCAGAAGTTGATGGTAAAGGGTGGGTTAAACCTTAATTATACCCTGCAAACCTTAATTTCCCAAGTTATATTCATCCCGAGATGGTGAATGCATAAGTAGTTTTCGTTACCCTCAAACCATCTTGACTCGCCCGATGTTACATTGAATAGGTAACCCACTGATTGGACTATACCCATTCATAAATGGGTCGCGCCGTATACTGCCGTCCAACTGGCGGGTATCCTTCGCATACAGGCCAGAACAGGTGGGGAATAGGTTTGGGAATTAAGTCGGAGCAAAAACTGGATGCGCGTGAGACCGACAGGTCAAGAACTGGAAGAGTACGACAGACATAGCAAACACTGTACGTGCGCGACAGACAGACAGAAATACAGAGCAGAAACTCAATACGCGCAAAAGACATACAGACAGAAAAAGCTGATCTCGCGCAACGGGCAGTAAAAAACTGGACTCGCCCAAGGAGGACAAAAACTGGAATTTCAAAACAGGCGGACAGGCGGATAGGGAGGACAGGAAGACGAACAAGTGGATAGGCAGACGGAGAGAGGGGGCAAAACTGGACTGACAGGCGGGCAGAGAGGAAAACACTGTATTATAGGATCGGTAGACTAAGGGGTATACTATTATATACACTATATTTTCATCAATTATCGATATCTGGAATCAATCCTTATAGAAGATATCTTAACTGGGGTATAAATGGCTGATAAATGGTAGAAACAAAACATTTGACGGTTGCCATGGTTACATTGGAAAACCTTCCTAAATAGTCATTACCGGTATCGAAAACCCATAGCCAAATTTCTATCCCTTAAACCGTCAGGTCGAATTCCAATAGCTTTAAATAGTAGGTATTCTCAATTCAATGCGGTGTGTGTGCATGCTCACACGCTAGTGGAGGTTCGAGGCTGTGCTCAAAGCTTTCACTTACTGCGTTCACAAGATCATGATTGCCAACTACAGCTAGTAGCCGGCATTGAGATTCGGCCTGACGGTTTATGGGATAATGATCGCACCGAATCCCTGCCCCACACTGGCTGACCTGAGTCCCTAACCCTGCGTGTCTTGACGTTCGCTTCATATCCACTCTCCCCACCCGAACATAAAGCTCTCAGACGAGTGAGTTCCGCGACTGGCGGTCACTCAGGCGGCGCTCTGGTCGACGCTGGGGGAGCTGTTGGAGGTGAGGGGGCTGGCGGGCAGGGGGTTTGATCGCGCGTGGTGGTGGTGGTGAGTGAGTGGAGCTATGAATGCGTTCAAAAAGCAATGAACTCATATGCCAGCTCTATATTAATTAAAGTCAGCCTTGCTCTTGAAAGAATGTGGTTGTTAATTAGCCCACCCATGTAATTCTAATCTACTTGTCTAGGATTCTGAAAACGTGACCCGTACTCGTACCCATCTCTGTAGCGATCTTGCCCCACTGCTGAAGATCACCCCACCCTCACTGGGAACCCTAACCCTGGCAACACGAGGGTCTCAGCCCCCCTTGGCACCCGCCGATCATTCCGCAGCCCCAACTCCCCAAGCTGAAATAAAAGAGCCCCATCTCTCATCTCAGCAGTACCAGAACAATCAATCGAGCCATGTCTTCCTCCAAAGCGCCCGTTGACAGCAAATCTCCCACCACCACCGCAGCACCCCCGCTCGACATCCCCCCGCCTTACCACGCCCCGACCGGTACCTACCCCCACACCCCACACCAATGATAAGATGAGCTGTGACTAACACGGGCGAGGGGGGAACAGCGCGCTGCTCCAGTGGCCTAATAGACTTCGCGCACCTGTCGACGCTGACGCCCGAGCAACTGGCGCGATTCGACGAGGAGCTCGTGGACAAGTGCCGCGCGTGGCTCACACCGACGCGGTACACGGTCCCGATGGCCGAGCTCCGCGACTGGCTGCGCAGCTACGGCTTCTTCGTGTCCAACGACCGGAGCAAGTATGGGCAGCGGGCGGCGGACCCCGAGCGGCCGCTGGGCGAGCGCCTTATGGCGATGGTGGCGTTTGCGCAGGCGACGCCGCAGGGGGATGGCGTGATGAGGAGGGGTGCGTTTTGGGAGACGTTGAGGGAGTTGGTGGAGGTTAGGGGGTTGGTAGGGAGGGTGTGATGGGGGGCGGCGTGGTGGGCGAGGTGGGTGCGAAGTTGGTTCTGGAGAAAACACCTATTGTATATCGAGATGAGGTGGAATAAATACTTATCCACAGGACGGGGGGGAGATTGATATTTATACCTGTGACCTGGCATCCGCGACATCCGTCCGTCCGTGCTTATCTTGTACACATGTAGTCACAGAACATGTAGCTACTGCTAGAGATTCATAGACTCCGACCCATGACTGTCAGCTTCGTGATCAACGGTTGACAATATTTCCCCATTGCTTTCGGAAAGTTCTTCAGATTCAACAGATGAAAGAGAACTGGAGCTGCTTGGTTCTTGTTGTTCTCGCTGGTTTTGTTCTATCGTTTGTATTCCAGTCCGATTGTATTGTTGATTTGAATTATCACATTTGGCAGTATCCATTCTAGCTACTGCACGTAACGTGATACCCTTCTCGTCTCATTCCGAACGCGTGAGCGATTCCATATTCCCTCGTACAATATCCAGTTCACCAATGGTGACGTGCCGCTGCTCTGCACTGTTCGCGGCACCGTCCTTTAGACCTTTTAAGCCACCAGGAAAAAAAGATCGGTGAAAAAAACGATCATCCTCTACTACCCAGAGGTAGCAGGTATGATATTTTCTACGCCGCTCACAGAGGCCATTGTAATGGTATCAAAAGTACAACCGTGATAGTATGGCTATTAACTGCATTTACTGATCACACCAACCTCGTATAGCTAGTAGAGGATTAACTTTCTTTTCGCTGATCTTTTTTTCGTTGCAACGGACGGTGGCTTAAAAGGTCTATTGCAGGTACGTACCCTTTGCAGATCGGCCGTTTCATGAGCAGGGTACGTTCCATCTACAGGTTGCCCATACGAGGAATGCCAACAACGGCCACCCCTTCAGGGGGACGGCTAAGCCAATCACAAGTTATCATTCACATTATTAGTGTAATTTAAGGTTTAGCTTATATAGGGTGCTTTACACTATGCGTGGTATGCAATTATTGCTACCCAGTGTAGTAGTATAAACATCTGACAGATGTCGGAGTTTCTGGAGTTCAACTCCGACCTGTAATGGGTGTTAGGCACAACGGTATATAATTGAGGGCCTCGCAGGTGCGTTATATTGTGTTCTGATATGTTGACCAAGACGTCGATTTGGTCAAGTGCGCGCACAATTCCCCAAAATTGATGGATAGGGCGATCCTTTCAAAGAGCCCACGTTATGATGAATAGCGCGCTCCATCAAACAAGCTCGCGTAGTAGCTCTACTCCAATAATCAAGTACACAAACAAAGAGCTTCCGAACCATGTGTTCTGCTCCATTCCCCCAAAACGCTCCGCTAGCCAAGGGAGCGCTCTATCCACCAAGTCGGCCGATAGATTGATCAGCTGGCCAGCGGAGTAAACTTGGTGAATGGCTACTCCGTTCACTATGAGAACACTGTACTTTATCATGATGGAAAACTAGAGGAATAATAACCGGTCTTAACACAATCATCTTGAGGTTGTCGTCAGCATACAATGAAGCGACAGAGTTCGAGATACTCACATCAACAGTGTATTTAAATTATAAAGCCATATTCGCCTCGATCTAGATATGATCTATTTCATATTTTCTCCCGTCACTCATTAGTACATGTAAATACCTGTTCTTTTAAAAGTATTGTTTAGTAACAGTAACTGACTTTAGCCGTCTAATTTAGTCTCATACTTGGTGAACGGGGCCAGACTTGATCAGTGGGTTAATCCGTTCAATTTTAATATGTACTTGGTGAACGGACTTTTCCCTCCGCCAACTTCGTGGATAGAACGCTCCATTGGCCAGCGGGGCGACTTGGGCAACAGAGCAGAACACCAAGAAGAGCAAAACCGGCCCTAGGAGTTCCATCAGCGCCTGTGCTGACCCTAGGAGCTCTACCAGTGCCTGAGCTTGCCTCTGGAGCTGCACCAGCGCCTGTGCTTGCCCTGGGAGCTGTACCAGTGGCTGGACTCACCCCAGTACAACTAGGCTGGGCACTGTAGCTTTACAAGCACTTGAGCTCGCCTTAACATCTCGGACAGCACCTAGACCCGCCTCTGGAGCTATACCAGCGCCCGAGCTCGCCCCTAGAGCTGTATTAGTGCCTGATCTCGCCCCAATATAACTAGACTCGGCCCTCTAGCTGTATCAGCACCTAAGGTTGCCCTAGGAGCTGTGCCAGCACCTGAGCCCACCCCTAAAGCTCTACCAGTGGCTGAACTCGCCCCAGTGCAACTAGGCTTGATACTGGAGCTTTATAAGCACTTGGGACCGCCCTAGGAGCTCCGACAGCACCTAGACTCGCCCCTAGAGCTGTATTAGCGCATGCGCTCGCCCTTGGACCTGTATTAGTGCCTGAGCTCGCACCGGCGGAGCTGGGCATTGGACAGGTGCTATGTAAGCCGCAGCACTCTTCCCAATAGCTCCAGCAGTACTGCACAGGACAAGGTAGCAATTCCGGCTCCTCAACATGCCTCAGTAGCTATAGTAGGAGCTGTACTCGCCCCGGGAACTCCAGCAGTACCGAATTCACTCCAACAGAGTTACAAGCTCCTGAACTCGGCCCAGCTGCTACGAATTTATTATAGAAAGCCGGTACCCACCTCTCAAGCTCTAACCCGCCCCACAAGCCGGTACCCGCACCACCTAACATCATGGACCCACAACAGATTACGAGCTATGATCAAATTCCAACTCCTTCACACGATGCAGGGGCGTCCATGGGGCGTGGGTTGAGACGGGCGGCCCGGCCATAGGTTTTACTTGGTGGGCCGGGCCGGGCGGAGGCCAATATTTGGCCCGGGCTAAAACGTAGGCCCGGGCCAAAAAGGCTTTCACAGAATATTAGCGATTCGAAGGAGGGTTCAAAGACATCTATACATCTTTTACCATCAGAGGCAGCGAAAACTGTAGTATATAGGAGCATATCTATGTCCAGCCCACGAACACAATAAATCAAGCAGCTATAAACCACTTCGCATGGACGAACACCCTGCCCATATCACTCACTTATGAAGCTGGGCCTCACCATTGTCACTGTGATGTAACTAGCATTAGAAAAGAGCCAAAGTAATTATTGGTCTAATCGGACCTATAAACCGCTTGCTACGCCCGAGGGGATATGAAACCTGCTTATTCATAGGTCCTTGAAGTACAACATATGGTGTATTTAAACAATGGGTGATGATTGTTCCTAATAGATGATTTTAGGAGTTCAATTTGGTTTCAATTTATGAAAGCAGAACATATAAGGAAATGGGGATGAGCATGAAACGCCTGAGTTGGATCGCGGTACTATTTTCTTCTTTCTTCTCCAAATAAACCTATGCTCAAATATTGCAGTTCATTTTCTTACCATTGATGTTTGTTGCGCTAAGAGAATCGCCTCCATACTGTCACTTCATTGGTGTAGAAAGATAACCACTTCCGTACTATTCCTTAATTGCTGTAGAAAGATTTAATTATGTCTCCCCTTTTCCAGTTTCTGTTTGGAATGAATATAAGTATTACAAGTAGTGGGTCAAAATGGACATGGGCTGTGCTTGTTTGCCCTTGCAATTCTCGTCTGGTGCCTTTTGAAGCACTTTCCGGTGAGCCGCCCCACTATCCAATCCTTGCAGGACTAACATCTGTATGGCGACCAATGGATTGAAGATCACCAAAATTGGATAAATACCGTAAACCTGAGGGATGACCGGATTTAGAATTGGCCCGATGGGGGCCTCCCCTATGGTACATCGATTTGTGTAGTAGTGTGACAAGTTATCGCTTGTTGCATGTTTTAGGTGAAAATGATAACTTATAGGACAGGCAGGATATCATGAGGAATTAAATCGGCCTACGAGGCATAAGTTCTCTCAAGCTGTCACGATATTCTGTCGATTGTCACGATTATCCCGAAGGTTTCCGACTGCATAACACAAATATCTTCTAATTAATAAACCATCAACCGCTGCTATCAACATTAGCTTCAAATCATCCCCTTTATAGATGGGCTTGTAAAAGTTAGGAAATACAATTGTTTAAAGAATAATATGTACATGAATCTGGCGTGAACGGGCCTAGAATATGACCAGCATTAATGTATTGGTTGCAATGGTGGTGGTGATGGTGGTGATGGTGGTGATGATGGTGGGTCGGCCAGAGGTTTCATGCAGCTGGCATGCAGGCCGCGTTTACTATCATATTGGTGACGATAACCTTATCTTGGTAGGATATATAACTTTACCGTGAGAGGAAGATAAGTAACCCAGTTACCCCATATAGAAAGATAAGACACCCTTCTCTACCAATTTCATACCACCAAAAGTAATCCTCTATTCCTGATTACTTATCTATCCGGCTTATGTACCACAGAGCTCAGGAGGAAAGAGAGATACAAGCAGGATCTGGAATTAGGAGAGTCATCTGAGTTCAAGCATCCGCAGAGGAAATGGACCACGAAGTTGAAAAACCATTAGCAGTTGAATTATTTCCCATACGGAGAGGAAGTTTTAAATGTGAGGGAACAACCTACATTATCTGTATGGAATGCGTATATATGTACCAATGAGCCAAGGATACAAAACGAGCCGTCCGTCTTTGGGAAGTGATATTAATTGTAATTCACCCAGTCCGAGAATTTTTATCAACATCTATCATTGCTAGCTAAAGATCTTCATGGGAGATTCGCGATGAGGTAAAGTGGGACAGTACCTCCGCGGTACCCATAAGGCAAAATAAACACCACCCATGCTCACTGTCCTAATTTCGAATAAACTCTCTCTGGAAACCGCAACCGCCTTAAACCACGGAATGAGCAACACCAACTCTCACCGCCACAAGGTCTTTGCCGATCAAGTATCAACACGGTCATTCTCAGTTGAGAGTTGGAAAAGCTACTACGAAAAGGAAAGAAAATGGGAAAAAAAGGCAAGGGAAGAGATTGAGATAGATATCAGGCCGTATGATGAAAAAGGAATAGAAAAAAGAGGCAGAAGGAAAGGAGGGAACAGGAAGGAGAGATCATCATGTATAGTGACGGTAGTAAAACAAAGGAGAGAGTAGCAGCGGGGGTATGCAGGATAGGAAATGCCGGAGGAGTATTGAAGAAGATTGGTTACAGATTGGGGAAAAAGATGGAAATCATGGATGTGGAAACAGTGGGGATCAAGAAAGCCATTGAAATCGGACTAAAACAGGCAGCAAAGGAAAGGAAGAAAACGATAATGATTAGATACAACAGACAGGAGGCGATGAGACGAGTAAAACGCAGACACCAGTCATCAGGAGAGATGATGGCCCACAAGATACGCTACTGGTACGATGCAGGAAAGACACAAAAGATCTGAGTAAGACTGGAATGGGTCAAAGGACATAGCCAAATAAAAGGAAACTTGGAAGCAGACAAAGCAGCCAAAAAAGCCATCAACAAAGGAAGAGTCGACAACAAATAGTTCGTTTCGTTTACATTTCTAGAAAGAGAGTCCCGGGAGGAAACAATAAGAAAATGGGAGACAGAGTAGGGGACAAGAGCGAACAAGGAAAAGGCACTGCTTAAACCATCGCAATGAAAAACTATTAAGTTCAACGATACGGACCGAACCGACAGAGTCATTATCAGCCGCTTCAGAACAGGCCATATAGCCATCAACAGATTCCTAAAAAGAATAGGAAAGGTTGAAAGCGCCGAATGCGAATGCAGTAAAGGAGAGCAGAGTGTGGCCCACATACTTACCGAATGCGATACAACAGCCAAAACCCGTAAAACCTTCAAAGAAGATAACACGGTCATCAAACTCCTTTGGAAGGCAAGCGGCATCGAAGCAGCTATAAAAATTTGGAAACAATTGGCGAGATAGAAATGTGAGAGAAACGGACAAGACGAGAGTGCAGAAGAGGAAAGAAGGGAACTAGGGTAGGGGTGGGGGACGCTGAAAGACGCGGAAAACGAGGAATAAAATAAAAGAGGATTTTGGGGTCTTCATTTCCTATGTGAGAAATACGTGAGAGGAGGCAGAAGAGAAGGGGCATTTCAAGGGTATTGCCATAACTGTAACGTTGCATGCCATTAATGAATTAAACAAAAAAAAAAAAAACGGTCCTTCTCATGCACAGATTATCACTCGGATCATACGTAACAGCGGATGATGGATAGTTTTTCAGCATCAACCCGAAGGTCTGCTGGCGTGCGACAGGTTGACATGGACATCTAGTAGCTCGCACATTGTCTCGTGGAGGCAGAAAAAAACAAATAAGCTCATAGCACAGAGGTGTCATATTGCAGCGAAGCAAATGAAACCAGTATCAAGTCTTATAAGCTTACCTGCTTCCCCAGAAACACTGCACCGTAATGGGGTGTGGTGGTGTGGAAGAGGATTGCATGAGTGGTTCCGAGTGATAGTACAGGACGCTCCCCCGCCCAGCTCTAGCATTCATTATTCTATTAGAGAGAAATAAAATGAGGGTTGCTAGGCCCTCTTGCGCCTCGTGGGATGATAGGATGGCGGATTATGCTATGCGTGGAGGCTGGGAGATGTCGCAGCAGTGGCGAGAGGACTTCAGTACTTGTAGGTCTTGTACATTACTCCTCGTTACTTATTGTCTGAGATGTGGTGCTCGGTGCCATAGATCTATGGAGCCTAGATCAAGGACCCCGAGCCGTTCCCACCAACCCTCTTACCCATACTCCTACCTATTGTCGCTGGTGCGGTTGTGGTGCTGGTACTCACGGTGGTGCTGAAGTGGATATTTGCGGAACCATCTAGAGTCATGATCGAGCAATGTGCGGAAGGAGAGTCATGTAGTGAGAATTTATTATCATGAGTGTTGTTTGTCTTTGACGCTAATTGGAAGGTAATATTTACGGCCGGCCAAAGTAAGTATTGGCAGCTGAGCTAGGAAGGTATACGCGGAGTGGAGGATACATGCGGAGATGAATGCTGCTGCATGGCCAGAGGCTGCATCTTTGACGTCGTTTGTATGTACCGATTTGAATACTGGGATATGAGCCCGAGATTTACCGCTGATATTCTCTGTGGCCATATGCTCTCTATCTTTCCTTCTCATATTGCTCTTCGTTCCATACAGTGTAAGGACAATGACAATAATGTCTACAATGGTAGTATTGTTATAGGAGAATAAAGTATACTCTAATGTATCCCTAAACCTCAGAAGTAATAACTAGAATCTATCAATCCCCACCTCCACTTGCATGCAAGATAGTCGAAGCTTCCAATAGGATCCATCTCCAAGAGTCCCGTTTTTCACAGCCCCAGGAGTAGAACCTTAGCAGGTATTTGTATAAGTGTCCGCTAGGCTGGTTAGTCTTAAGCAAATCCATGACTCCGGCGGAGCGAGCGGTGGACGTCAAGAAGCGGCCTAGCAGTTAAGCCTCAAGCCCATGCGGTCGAAGATATGTCCTGGATATGGTTCCATGTCGGGTATAAATATACAGAAGGAAACTTTTGGAACGAACCATCCTTCTCTTCCACTATATATTTATTTTTTGAAAATAATCTCCAAAACCTTGTGTGGCAACCAACATTCTCCAGCAATAACTCTATAAAACTCAGGCTTCAAAATGCCAAGCCCCACCCCTGACATGACCAAGGCCCTGGACGCCCTTGGTATTGGCCACCTCGACCAAAATCTTATAGGCATAGCCAACAAGACTGCCCTCTCTGCCCTCACCATTCCCATTTTGGCCAATCCAAACACCTCGGACGAAACCAGACTCCTCATTACCCTTCTATGCAGCATCGCTTCCTTCCAACAGGACCAAGAAGACCTCTCAGAGGAAGTCCTTCACCACCAGTGCTTCCCTAACCCCCATATCCTCAACCGCCTCGAAAGCATCAACACCTAGCTCAGCACAGCCTCGGCCCCCACTGCCCCCCCACACCCCTCCCAAACCCGAGAACAACACCTGCCCTCCACTCTGCCCCCCCTAACCCCGGACCCACCTCCTACGCCAACGGCATCAGATCAACGATAACCCCATCCGCATCACCCGCCAAACCGCAGAGACAAATCGGAAAAAGGAACGGAAAGGCTACATGATCTCCACCAAAGGACACACCCCTCCCGACCTACAAATGTCGTTTCTTCACCACTAAAGCCATCCTCACCCTAGTCCCCGACTCCGACCGCCTTACAGCTGAACTCCCCGTCCTCTTCGGCCAGTTACTAGCGTAACAGGGCCTTGTCACCCCAGCCACCGCCCTCTCAGTCACCGTCAACGCCAAAGGGACAATAACAGTATTTGCCACTTCCACAGTCACAAACACCACCTTCATCCCCTTCCACGACAGTCTCGCCACCATCCTCAACTAAAAGATCCCATCCCCGACAAACCCTATACCTTCTTCCGCCCTGTGCCTGATACCACCGACATCGCCGTATACGGCATCCCTGTATATAGCATCTGCTACAAATCCACATTGCAAGACACCTTCCCTGAAGCCGTCCGCCTAGCCACAGGTCTCACTCCATTATCCTGCAGATTCTTCATCACAAACGACAAATCCACAACGCCAAAACCTCCTCGACCATTGTCATCACAGTCTCCCACACTGAAGCAGTCGACATCGGTACCACCATATGCCTCTTCTCCTGCCAATGCCACTGCACTATAATCTGGTCCGCCTCAGCAGGAACCCAATGCTCCCACTGTTCAAAACCTGGCCATGTCATTAAAGGACGTAAACAAGAACTCCCAACCTGTCCCCTTTGCAACCTCTCCCATACCAAAGCAGAACACCGCTGCCCTGTGCCCCACTGCCAAGGATACAACTCAGCAACAGTTGACTGCTACGATGTCTCCCAATACAAGTGCTGTAATTGGAGTGGCCCTCACCCAGCCTTCGCCTCCTCCTGCCCCAACAGACTCGCTCTTTAAAGGCAAGATGTAGCCAATAACGGCACCATCCCTGGAGGCTGCAACTTCTCCCCCATTGGCTCCCCCTCCACCCACCCAGACAAAGAAGTCATCGAGGTTCCCCATGCCTTAGTGGCGGAGATGGACCTCACCAACATCTAAATATTAGGAGACCTTAACAGTCCCCCGACCCCCTTTCTACGCATCATACAACACAATTGCGTTGGAAGCAACAGTGTCTTCATTTCCCTCTTCTCCTACTTCACAGTCTCGAAGGCCCATGTCATCACGATTCAAGAACCCCCCCTCTTCAAACGAAAACCCCCCAACACCCCCACGTTCACTTTCTACTCCCCCTCTCTCTCCACCACAGGGGACAAAATATCAACCTGCATCTACGTCTCCAACCACCTCCTCGAACACAACTGAGCAACAGCAATCCCCTCTCACAGAAGAAACCTCATCTCAATCAACCTATTCTACCAACCTCCTCTAACTTCCACTCAACTCTTACGATAACCAACATCTATAACAGACAGTCATCCAACTCCTCGAGATCGATCAACCCGATCGAAATCTTCACCCACACCACCAACCCCCTAATCGTTTTAAGAGATTTTAATATCCATTCCCCCACTGTAGAGCCTACAACGAATTTCTCCTATGGAGAACTACTCCCCTCAGGACCATCTAACCACACAGCCACAATCAATAACCCCTCACTCTTAAATTTCCCGGGCACCTACACCCGCTACTCTCCAGATCCATAGAAAAGGCACGGAGTAATAGACCTTGCCTTTGTCAATGCGAGAGCCCTTTCCCTATTCAGCAAATGGCACCCCCTCCCTGATACCACTGGCTCTGATCCCAGGGCCATCACCATTACCTTCGCCCTCCTCAACACCAACTTCACTCCCATCATCGACCCCGATTGGAAACTCATAGACTGGCCAAGTGTCCAACTGGCCCTCCATAACTTCACGGTCCCCAACCCCAACTCATCGCCAAGTCTTGATGCCTGGTTCGATCAGTCATTACAGATGCTAACGGACACCCTGAAAAGCCACACCCTATCCAAAACAATCACCAAATGGGGGAAACCTTGGTGGAATCCCATCACCCAGCTCCGAACAATTTAACATTATATCCACTGAGACTTTAGAAGAGCCCTCAGTCCCCCATTCAAAGCAAAAGCAGCAAAGAATGCATACTTCAGCACGATATAACACGTCAAGTGCATACACTGGAACTCCTTCGTATCCAACCCAGCAAACAACTATCTCTAAAAACTCAAAAAAATGACAACAGGGACAGAAGACAGAATCTCATCTCCCCCCAACTCCCCACGCCTGCACTGCTGAACCAGAATCTCGTCAAAACATTCTTCCCACGCAGGCCCGATACTGGCTCCCTCCCCATGCCTAGACTTCCCCCATGTCAGATACATCAACCCCGAAGAAGTAAGAATCACCCCCCTCCCCACCTCCAACCTGTCAGCCCCCAGGACTAGACATCATCCCCTACTCAGTATGGAAAGAAGTCCGTAACACCAGCTCCCATATCATCCCCGCACTCCTCAACCCACTCTTAAAAAGCGGCTATCACCCCCTCTCACTCAAAAGGGCAAACAGAGTCATTCTGGCGAAATCGAATAAACCCGACTACACCTTCCACACCTCCTACAGGATAATCGTCCTTCTCTAAACCTTCTCTAAAATCCTTGAGAAGATCGTCACCCTCCGACTCGCATCTATCGCAAAACCGGTGGGACTCATCCACCCTCACCAATGCAGCTCTGTAGCTCGCTTATCCACGGCCGACGTGGTCACCATCCTCCTTCATGAGACTAAAGCCATGCAAAATGCAAAACTGAAAGTCTCCACCCTATTCCTTGATATCGAAGGAGGCTTCGATAACGTCGTCAAGTACACCCTCATACCCACACTCGCAGCCAAATCAACCCCACCATATATCATCAACTGGGTCCTATCGTTCCTTTCGGATAGGCACATCACCCTCTTCTTCAAGGGTTCCCCAAGTATCCCAACTCCGGTCCAAATTGGTGTCCTACAAGGATCCCCCATATACTCGGTCCTCTTCGTAATATACATGAACATCCTACACCTCCACGACCCTTCCCCAGTGATAACCTTATCCCACACCCATGACTTTGCAATAACAGTGGGCTCCTCCAGCTACCAGCAGAACATCCACATCCTTCAAGAACACTTCAGGCCATCACAACCATCACCGGCACTCAGAATACCACATTCTCACCCCACAATACCGAACTCACGCGCTGGCGAACCCCCAAAGACAAGTCCCCAATCTGTACGCTCCCCATCACCCTCGACAATCCAATCTTCCACCCAGGCAACCAAGTCAGATGGGTCAGGCTCTGGCTATCCTCTAACTTCAACCCAAACACCTATCTTATCCACCGCTAAGCCTCTGCCCAAGTCAGCTTCGGAAATCTCCAGAGATTCTCCTTCCTCTCCTTAACCAACTGCAGGAAGATCGCCCTACTGGCAATCTGTCCAATGCTTATTGTTAAGGAAAATGGCTAGTGCTAAGCGATAATTCTGTAGCGTTTAAACTGATGATATTGTAAACCGGGTTCCCTTGACTTGATGGTTGATGATACCCTCAAGTCTTCGGAGAATCAAGCCCTATTTATACATGTTGGAACCTATGCCAAGGCCCGCTTTCTAATACTAACTGATACAACGATAATAGAATAAGATAACGTTCCCGAAGATAACCCAGATAGAAAAGCGCCCCCGCATAGTCCCGTCCTCCATTCTAATTCCGACACGTAACCATGAACCTTGCAATTGCCAGTTATCGGGCTGTACCATACTATTATCCTAGACCTACTTCCCTAAGTAGAACAGCCTACAGCCGTAAGCCCCGCTTCCTATTCTATTCCGGGTGAGACACCCAATAGTAAGCGTGCCGTCATAATAGTATAACACTAGTGTGGTAACATCGCGTGCTCCCACACTACCCGATACCTTTCTATGCTTGTCCTTTCGTTACCCGACCGTCCTCGCATCACAACCCGTCACTCGTATTCCTCATTGTCCTAAGCCTCTAGAACAGTGTTCCGTAGTTCCTGTAACACTACTCCCCCTTCCTAGACGTCGCCCTCGACCGTTAAAACCCTTCTATAATAAAAACCCTGTGGGAAAAGTCATAGAGTAGGGAAAGGTATCGAGCTTAGTCCCGCCTGTTCCGTTGTCGCTTATGAGCCCGGTCATTATCGATCGCTGGGCCTCGACTTCGCGTATGGGGTCGTATGTTCGAGGTTGGCTGGAAATTCTCGTCTGCCAATGCCTCCTGTGGCTCGGGTGTTGCCAGTCGCTTTCGTGTATTTTGTTTTCTGGTGGTATCCGGGTCCTCACGATAGGGTCGCAGCAGCATCTCGTGAAAGACGTCGTGAACCTTCCATTCTACCGGAAGTTCGAGACGGTAAGCCCGATTGCCCACCACTGCTGAAACTGTAAATGGCCCTGTGAACTTGTCTGACCACTTGGAGTATCCTCCTAGGTTCCGAGTGTCCAGCAAGACTTTCTGACCGATAGTGAACCGCTGTACTGCCGGTCCTGGCTTTGACGCCATCCTGTCGAAGGTCTTCTGTAGCGTGTCTCTCGCCAACTCATGAGCCGTGATGATCTCATCCAAGTAGTTGTTCCCGTTGGCATCTAATCGTTCGATCTCTGCATCCGTAGGCCAATCCGTTCGGGGGTGGAAGCCATAGTTGCAGTAGAACGGTGATTGTCCGGTCGACGTATGCTTCGCATTATTGTAGGCGTATTCGCAGATAGGTAACAGGTCCTTCCATTTCTTCCCTGTTCCTGCCGTATATGCCCGAATATAACCTTCCATGTGTTGGTTGGTTCGTTCCGTCTGGCCGTCGGTTTGCGGGTGGAATGAAGTAGAGAGTCTCCTACGAACCCCAATCTTTCCGTAATTGCCGTCCAGAATGCTGACACGAACTGTGTTCCTCTATCAGAGACGATGCTCCTAAGAAGTCCGTGGAAACGCCAGATGTCTTTGACAAATGCGTTAGCGGTCTGCTCCGCGTTGATCCCCCTCATTGGAATGAAGTGAGCCATCTTCGTAAAACGGTCCACGACTACCAATACGTTACGGAATCCTGATTTCTCCTTGGGCATTTCTACTAAGAAATCCATTGAGATATCAGTCCAAGGTGTGGTGGCTAACTCTAGGGGTTGAGGGAGCGACAAGTGTCTCTGACGTTGCTTGGCTCTCTGGCATACATCGCAAGTCTTGACGAAGTTGGCTACATCCGTGGACATTCCTGGCCACCAGTAGTTCCTATCGATCAACTCAAGGGTTTTATCCCTCCCTAGATGCCCCGCTACGGGTCGATCATGATGTTCTTCAATGACTTGCTTGACCGCGTAGCCCGGTACTACCCATCGACCATCGTGGGTGGGGTCATTCGAATCGGGATTCCATTCAGCGGCAGGCTCTACCTTTACGATAGCAGCCTCCGGTGGCCCAAAGATCTCAAGGTTTGAATCAGGGAGGTGTTCATCCGGAACCATCCTCCGAACCCATCGTCTTTCCTGTTCATACCAACCCTGTAGTGGCTGAGGCAGCTCTACGCTCGGTATGTCGTACCACTGATCCAACTGATTCCATTCCTCTTCGGGGTTGCCAATCACTTCAGACCCAGTTTCTACGCTGGTCCGTGATTTTCTGACAAATTGTTCTGCGCTGAGTAGCTGTTTTACGGGCTGCTCACGCATTACTCCCCCTTCCATTGCGAACTCCGGACGCCTTGTGAGTGCATCTGGCTTGCCGTTCTTTTCGCCTGGTCGGTAATGGATCTTGAAGCGAAAAGGTGCTATCTTCTCGGCCCATCTGGCTTGTCTTCTCGACAACTTCTTGGTCGTTGTGAAATACTGCAGGTTTTGGTGATCCGAATGTATCTGGATAGGGATGTCCGTCCCTTCCAGCCAATGTCTCCAAGTTAAGAGGGCAGAAACTATTGCGAGCATCTCCTTGTCGTAGATCTCATAGTTGACCTCTGCCTCGTTGAACTTGCGAGAGTGGTAAGCTACCGGATGTAGGATACCGTCCTCGAACACCTGGGAGAGTACTGCGGCCTCGGCCCAGTCACTCGCATCAGTCTCCACGATTGCTTCGCGGTGTTCGTCATAGTGTCGGAGTATTGGAGCAGACGTAAATCTCCTCTTGAGCTCGTCGAACGCGTCCTGCTGTTCCCTGCCCCATTTCCATACGGAACCTTTCTTCAGGAGATCGGTCATGGGTCTGCAAACCTCAGAGTATCGGTGGATGAACCGTCTTAGGAAATTGGCGAAACCGAGGAAGCATTGAAGTTCCTTGACCTTGGTTGGGGCTAACCAACCTTCGATCGCCTGGACTTTCTTTGGTGATACTTGGTTCCCTTTTCCTGATAGTATAAATCCCAGGAATTCTACCTCCTGTTGATACCATTCCGTTTTCTCGAGGTTCCCGTATAGATGGTGTCGTCGCAGTCGCTCCAAAACTTCTCGTACAAGAGTCGTATGCTCTTCTCTAGTCTTTGAATACATTAGGATGTCATACAGGTAGACTACTACGCCTTGATCTAGAAGATCCTTGAATATGGTATTGACCATGACCTGAAACGACGCAGGAGCATTGGTCAAGCCGAAAGGCATTACTCTATATTCGAAGAGGCCGTATTTCGTTCGGAAAGCGGTTTTCCATTCTTCGCCCTTAGCAATCCTAATCAGATTATAGCTATTTTTCAGGTCTATCTTCGTGAAGTAGAGTGCTCCTTTCGTTGCGTCGGCCAGCTCGTTCTTGAGCGGCAGTGGATAACG
Source organism: Morchella importuna (assembly GCF_003444635.1). NCBI lineage: Eukaryota > Fungi > Ascomycota > Pezizomycetes > Pezizales > Morchellaceae > Morchella > Morchella importuna. The sequence continues at coordinate 683,006 of NW_025763408.1, forward strand.
GTTCTTGATTGTGATTCCATTCAAACCACGAAAGTCGACACATAACCGAAGCTTACCATTAGCTTTCGGAACGAACAGGACGGGTGCCGCTGCTGGGCTAGTGGAGGGGACTACTTTGCCGGAGGGCAAGTTTTCGTCCAAATATTCCCGGAGTGCCTTGTCTTCAGGTGGGGAGAGCGAGTAGATCGGTCCCCACGGAGGCTGCTTTCCTTCCATAAGAGGAATGGTATGATCCCATTCAGAGTGGTCAGGTAGTCGAGCGGCTCCTTCCTTGGAGAACACGTCGGCGTATTCCTGAAACTCCACCGGTATAGCACTAACGAGAGCCTCGTTTACCGATGCTCTTGCCCAAAAGGGGTGTTGCTCAATCGTCGTCTGCTTCTTGGGTGACGCCCTCAACAGCCTGATGACCAGCTCTTCTGGGTCTTGATCGTATATGTCCTCGACTGATACGAAACATCCATTGACTATACAGTTGTTGCTATGGAAGCTGACACTGTTGCGTCCCCAATGGATGGTTGGTTGATGCTCCTTGAGCCATCGATGTGGTATGACGAGGTCTTCTCCTGCAAACGAGCCAACCTCACAGGTGATAGCCCTGTCTAGATGGTTGCCGATGCGGAGGGTAAGGGGTTGAGTGATGTGGGTGCCGGAATTGGGCATAGGGGTGCCATCGGCCTGTCTGATGATGAGAGGCTTTGGTCGAGGTTGGGTGGGTATTTTCGCGCGGTGGATACAGTCCAAGACATGATCCAGTCCTCTGTGCCACTGTCCAAGAGTGCGTTGACTGTTGCGACATGTTTGGTACTAGTTGCGGGGTGGTTCCAAGAGATCTCGATCTCGAGACGAGTTTCTTGTGTGTTGGAAGACATGTTTGTATGTTGGTCTAATAAAGGGTTTGTATTGGTTCTGGGTGTGGTTTTCGATGGTTTTCTCTTCGTTGAGCGCGGGGTGAGGGGGTTTATATAGAGAGTTCGAGTGTTTGATGAAGATCATGGTACCACACTTACGCACCAGGCGTTTCGGGGTGTAACCCCATCCTCAGAGTGTGTGTAAAGAGAATTGAATTTCCGCGCGTGTAGCAAAACAAATATAGAAAAATCCCGTAGCCAACCGATAAGAATAACCGTAATACATAAAAACCTTGTTCCAAATGACCAAAAAAAAGAAACCGTAACGCAGTATAAAACACCGAAAAATAGAAATACCCAATCAATTTTGATCCTCCAAAGTTGTAATACTTGCCCTAAAAGCCTCATTCTGGGGCCCCAATTTCCGCTTCTTCTCACCCTCCCTTCCGTGGTCCTTTCCTCCGGAAGAATACCGTTTCCTTTTCAGGTCGGTTAACCTGACCTTACTCGTCGCCACGCAATCTTTCGCGAAGTGGTTATCTCTACCACAACGGAAACATTTTCCTTCCTTTTGCCACTTCTCCTTCTCGTCCTTGGTGACACCTAAGTCATCCGAGGCCTTGGAGTTGTGCGCTGTTGCGGAGGAAGTTTTCCGAGGTGCGGGGTTGCGCGATTTTCGTCATTCCGACTTCTCCTCGCGAGGTTTCACGACATCCTTGCCACTTAGGATTTCTTTCCGGGCCTTCACCTCGTGATCCTTACGTCCGACCTTCCTGACCCAGCCTAGCCATTCCGCGAAATCTTCTGGTTCCTCGATCGCGTTCGAGAGGCGTTGTTCCAGCGAGGAGTTTATTCCTGTTAGGATCATGGATTTCATTACGATGGGTCCGACCTTCGCGTCCCATTCCAGATTCTGCATTTCGTTGATGTAGTCATCGATCATGCCAGTTTGACGGAGCTTATCCATCTTCTGCTTGGCTTGTTCTTGACTTGTCCGATTGCCATATTGAATCCGTAATTCATTTTTGAAATTCTCCCATGTCCCGATGCTGGGGTCAACCGATAGTCGCTCCACGAAGTTTCGCCAGAATTTTGCCGCGCTTCCGGTAAGTTCCAGGGATGCCCACAGGATCTTGGTCTGATCGTCCCACCTGACCTTCCTCTGAAGTTCAATTAAGACTTCCATTTGGTCGATCCAGTGTCGTACGTCTTCGTCGGCTTTCCCGGAGAAGGGGATCTTTGCCTGTTTTGGCGTATCACCCAGGGTGGCGCGAGGGGGGTGCATGAGTTCTACCTCTTGCTGCCTATTACGGCGCCTCCGCTCCTCCCGTCTTCTCTGTCTTCGTTCGCGTGCTCGACGATCGTCCTCTGAATCGGAGGAGCTGGATGAGTCTGAGGGGGATGGGTCTCGTGGTCTTGCGCGGTTTCCGCCGTTGCCGTTATTGCCATTGCCTCCCCTGCCTCCTTGTTCACTTTGCTGGCTTCTTGCCTCGGAGCGAGGGGGTACGGGGGGTTGGCTCCCTGATCCTTCCGGTCTCTCTCCGGAATTGCTAGGGGGGTTCTGAGGGGGTTGGGGGGGTACTACGCCTCCGCCTCCTGAGCCTTCGGGGGCTGCTGCCGTTCTGTTGGCTGCTACCCGCATCTGCTCAATGATCTCCTCCAGGTTCTTCTTCGTACCTGCGAACTGGTCTTCCATCGCAGCTTGTCTGTCCCGTTCCATCCTCTCGAGGGCAGCCATAACCTCCGCGGGTATCTGCACAGGGCCATGTTTCGGGAGTTGTTGAACGAAGTTGGTCAGCACATTTATGTGCTGATCCTGTCGCTCCTGCCTTTCCTGATGCGCCCTAGTAGCTTCCACAATCTGCCCAAGGACTTGGCCGAGGTTGCTGGTAGCGGCGGTGGATTCCGCTCGTAGCTGAGCCATGACCTGGTTGAGCTGACTGTCGCGTTCGGCTCTGTCCCCAGCGAACTTGGCGTGGAGGTCCTCGACGATCTTGTTGGTATACTCCTGCTGCTGCCGGGTGAGTTCCCTGAGTATGGGGATATCCCGCACGTGCATGCTGAGTTCCTCGATCCCGCGGCTGAGCTGTTGTACCACGGGGGCCCCTTGTCGCTGGACTTCTTGCCCAATAAGGTCGCCAAAAGGGTTCTCCACCCGCCGTTCCTCTACGTCCATGTTGGTATCCTCGTCGTCGTCCATTACCCGAGGCACCGAGGGCCTCTGAGTAGAGGATCTCTCTCTGATTGGGGTGACGTATGGGGAGAACTCCCGGTGGTCTACCTGCCGCCTCCTCGCCTGCCCATAGGATTCTTCCTGCCTTGTCGAGGCGAAGAGGGAGCCTATCGGCACATCTCTCTCTTTCCTGTGGCGCCTCTTCGCCTGGGTTTCTAATATACCTCGATCTCTCAAGGCGATTGAACTCTCCATGTTGTAGTCTTCCTCCGACCGTTGCTGATGAGCCCTTGACATTGCTAAGTTGCTCGAGTTTGAGCTGTGGATGCCTTCTGCACCAGGGTTGGGCAATGAACCAGGGGGCTGGATGAGCAAGTCCGAAAGATCGTTGGGAGAGAGTGATCTTGATCGGGAAGAGTTCTGGGTAGTTGAGGATTTCGGGGTCGTGTTCCTCGAAAGTAGCGGTAGTTCCTGCTTCTGCGAAGAAACCTGAGTAGTGAAGGTATCCGCAGTATAGATGTTCGGCGCTTCCTCTTCGAACGATGAAGGATGTAGCGCAAAGGTAGTTATCGATGGCTGCTGTTGCCACTCGTGGGTGCATATAGTACCTTGGTCTTTCTAATAGACTAAGCGCTTATTCTTCTACTGAGAGCACGGTGACTATCCGCCACTAAGCAAAATACTCAGAGTATTGGTTTAAGCGAGTAGTTGTCTTATCGAGACTTTTGGTAGTGTATGCGATATAGTAAAAAGAGTAAAAGTTAGGGATAAGGTACAATATAGTGTTAAGGAAAATGGCTAGTGCTAAGCGATAATTCTGTAGCGTTTAAACTGATGATATTGTAAACCGGGTTCCCTTGACTTGATGGTTGATGATACCCTCAAGTCTTCGGAGAATCAAGCCCTATTTATACATGTTGGAACCTATGCCAAGGCCCGCTTTCTAATACTAACTGATACAACGATAATAGAATAAGATAACGTTCCCGAAGATAACCCAGATAGAAAAGCGCCCCCGCATAGCCCCGTCCTCCATTCTAATTCCGACACGTAACCATGAACCTTGCAATTGCCAGTCATCGGGCTGTACCATACTATTATCCTAGACCTACTTCCCTAAGTAGAACAGCCTACAGCCGTAAGCCCAGCTTCCTATTCTATTCCGGGTGAGACACCCAATAGTAAGCGTGCCGTCATAATAGTATAACACTAGTGTGGTAACATCGCGTGCTCCCACACTACCCGATACCTTTCTATGCTTGTCCTTTCGTTACCCGACCGTCATCGCATCACAACCCGTCACTCGTATTCCTCATTGTCCTAAGCCTCTAGAACAGTGTTCCGTAGTTCCTGTAACACTTATATACAGGGCCTCCGTCCTAACCCTCATCAGCTCCTTCAAGGCTATGAACAAATTTTGGAACTCAATACACATATGGGCAACCAGTTGCGTCAGGGCGACCAACCAACGAGTTTCCTGGGACAAAGCCCACTGCCCCCCCCTCGTCAACTACACCCAGTATCTAAAAACAAAGTTTGCCGCCCACGTTCTACTCGCTCACCCCCTCAACAACTCAGTGACAGGATGCTGCCACCCTTCCTTCCCTACCCTGACCTCCGATAGGGTCCCCTCCCACACCCGCCTACTAAATGGCCGCCCAAACCCACCTGAGAAATGGAACTTAATGGTAATGAAGGGAGTAGCCTAGCTCACCATCGAACACCTCCACTCTCTCCTCCGCCACCCAATTACAAGAAGAACTGATCACAAACTCCTTCCAAAAGAAGTAAAAGAACAAATGCAGGATAATTGGGCACACGACTTCTCAACGCCCCCCTACTACTCCTTACTCCTGACCACAAGCCCTGCACCCTTCATGAAGTTACATAACTTACGGCCACTCGAATCCACCAGCTGAGAGCCCCAAAAAGCTACCTCAGAGGCCATAAATCATGGCTCAACCTCCACCTCTCTGACACATTTGACAGATGCGGCGAAGGCCCCGAAACCACCGAACATCCCATCCTACCATATCGAGCAAAAGCTACCCAACGCTTCCAACTCCTCCCGGAATCGGCACCCTCGAAGAAATTTGGAGCAACCATACCAACACACTGGCCCTAGGAGCCTTCATCACCGCCACCAAGATAGACTTCCCAAGGAAGAACCAGATCTCCCGCCTCCTGTACAGATCTGAGACGTCAAGCTCCCTCAGCTCCCTTCCCTCTTCCACGTAGCCATCGCAAATCCAACAGCTTAGCATGGAACCGCACATCCACAAGACTCTCGAAGGGCAACAGGTTAATAAAAACCAGCAGGAAGGATCTCCTATGTCGGATATGGGCCGCCAAAGGGTGTTAGTTTTCCTAACCGTCAGTTAGTTTGTCAGCGCAGTTACCTTTTCTTTACATTTTCTTTGTTCTTCTGGGCTCGTGAGATTTGTGTTCTAGCCGGGGAGAGGTATATTTATGCCATAGTCTATGATTGCATGCAAAGCTTTGTACCTAGAATCAATTAAAACTACATGATTTAAAAAAAAAAAAAAAAAAATCTTTGGAACGAACGATAAACGAGATCTTCCTCTGGAGCCCCCAACCAAGACGCCAAAACATGCTGGCCTTCTCCGCGGGGCGCGTGATTATAGCTTTACTAATTATTTGACTTGAAACAATCTCCGCCAATTCCAAGCCTGATCGCTCATAAACGAAAAGCGAACCGCAGGCACTGTGCTTCGCTCGGGCGGTCTCTGATCTCCTGGGGTACGGATTATTAGTGAAATCTCATCATAATGGGAGAGGCAGATCAGAAGAGAATATAAAAGGAACGTAATAGACCACGCTCGATAGCGTTTTATATTACCAGACGACGGTACCTAATATCCTATATTAACTAAGTATCCCACGGCCGGTTTCAACCCGCCGATCGAAGGCACTCCTAGGCTGGTGCTAGAATGAATTCTTCAAAATATGGAGACACGCCGAGGTGAATGAAGAGAAGACCAAGAACAATGTGAACAAAAGGCGTTAAAGATAAGGTGGGGCTATCTGATATAGGAGAGGAAAATTTCCTTATAAGGTTTAATTAATTAGAGAGGTTTCACTCCTGGTACAGCGAGAGGTAAAATTATCGTGGACCTATGACTGGGCAAGTCAATAGGACTCCTCCCGTATTTCTACAACAATGTTACCTCGCTTTATTTTCAACCAGGATCCGCACTGTAAGTGCTTGTTGTGGTTGGAGGAAGGAGTACATGATAGTGGCCGTGGGAAGAGCAACCAGAGATCTTTTTGATTCAGGAAATTCCAAACTAAAAACCACCGTTAACCAAATGAATTCAAAAAAAAAAAAAAAAAACCACCGTTAACCAAACATAAGCACGCCTGTCAAGGCTTCTGGAGCTGCGGATTTCAATGCGTAGTTCTAAAAGTCTCCACCAATCGCCAATAGTACACCCATGACTCCAAAGTATTCCCGTATCTGGCAACCCTGCCCAAATCTTAGGGATTTTTAACCGAAACATCCCTAATGGAGGATCCTGTCATTATGACTCCCTACTTGTTTTATTTCTCATCACTTATTCATCAATCAATGAAGTTCCAGAGCTTGCAGTTAGGCAACATTCTCTCGATTAATCGCCTTGTCTAAACCGCTGCGAGTTCCGGTTGGCCGCGCCAAGTATATGGGACAGGGGTCGTTGAGATTCGGCGAGAAGATGAATTAGTTGCATGCAGGTCAAGCCAATGAATAAGCAGCTAACTACAAAGTAGAATAGGTAACATTCACTTTCAAACTATCTCAGAATTCAGAGGTCTCATTCACCCCCCCCCCCCCCCCATGCGCACTAATAATCGCGTGCGAAGTCGCAGATCCCAAAATTGTAAGAGCACGAGATAAGGCCTAGGTCCCGTGGTACTAGCATTATCGGGACTAAACCCTTCAATCCTGTAGGCAGAGTATACTCTATCGATGCATTATACCGCATATAATATATCCTGGTAGAGCCTTTTCTTTGGACTTGAGATTTCAAATATGATATCCGCATGGTTAATAAATGCTGAGAAACCATTCACACATCCTGGGACTATGCCGGGGATGGTTCAGCTGACGGCCATGTGGTTCCCAGCCAATTAGTACCATTGTATTTGATGCTTATTTTGACACCTTGCCCATGGGATTAGGTATTTAGTCTACCCCGGGCAGTATGCAGTCTATAAGAACCGGAACTTTAACCGCAGAGCATTATTCTATGCAGGGAGGTGTTCGACTGGAATTACGAGTAAAGTGATAACTTAATTCGCTCTATAAATCAGCATTCTCGGAACTACATTTTTCATCGAAATCCCTCGGAATCGCACTCTATAACCACAAAGTACACGTTTGTCAGTGTTGGACGAAAATTCCAGGGTTCTACAACCTTTGCATACGGGACGGGGTATAGTAGTCTAGTACGTCCTGTTAGCGGATGAAGCTCTAAGATACTCCACGTACACGCCCATATACTAGTTGGATGGTGATTCGACTCGAATTGCAGTAGGATAGTTTTATTTATAGGCAATTAAATTTACTGCACAATGAAAACAAAATCATTTAACGCACCTCTAGAAACCCATCATACACCGGCATCGCCGCTTGACTTAGAGTAGTAATTAAACTATATGTGCTCACTGCCTGCATGCCTGGCAATCAGTATGCGCAGAATATCAAAGTTGGTGGCTGTCATAAGGTTGAGAACAAGTCCATGAGAGCCCATTATTCAACTCAATATTTAAATTGCATTTCTCGCTTGTTCTGAGGCGTGATCGGCTCAATACAGCGTCAAAACCGATCCTAGATCAATTGGTCTGCGAATCCCCGAAATCAACAACAAAGAAGGTGTTGGCGTATAAAACTGCGGAACTGCCGCCCATCCCTGGATATTGAAGTCCCGAATTAAGTAATGGTGGATCAAGCTGAGTACAAATCTCTTTAGGAAGACACGATCTTGCATGTCCAACGAAAGCTCCTGGGACTTAAAAAGAGATCAGCACATCTCAGTGTTTTGTAAAATAGCTGTCCAGTTTTTAAAGGCCAGTAGGTACAGGAGAATAGGGCCGGAGGTGGAGACCTGTCCAGACAAATCTCCACTGGTCGGTCCTGTGGCCGATTGGGCGGCTTGTCATCTCAACGCAAAAAAGGGTTATTCGCCTCCGTCGACTACTGTTATTAATTGAATCATGCGAGCTTTGAATATAGGCGAGATCTCGCATTTTCTTCGGTGTGTGATGGTGCATCAAAGATTTGGCCGGAGATCGATTTGTTGTATCGGATTCGAAAAGAGGGCCAATAGAATTTCATCAAGCCTTATATGTATACACGGACCACGGAAGAGCCCTCAACCCGGAAGACAATATTTATATATCAGTAGATGCCCTCCATGCTATCGTCCAGTGGACAAGGCCAGGAGAGTACTGTCATCAAAGGGATTACCATCCACGGGAGCCTTGTGTACCGACTTGCCTTCCCGACTCTACCTCCGTCCTCTCCCCTCCCCCGCCCTTGAAGTTGCACATTCCTATCACACACCCAGTACATACATAGCACAGAATTGGTATCTTTCCTAATCTTAAATTATTTGAGGTGGAATACCAGCAGAACGCATGGTAAGTGCCTGATTCTTCCTGGCTTGCCCGCACCGTGCTCATCCATCTAATCGTTTGAGATGCTTAGCCCCAGTGTTTATAGCAGATTCTGAGACTCCCCTAAGTGCTTGACACATCTCGGAAGGGTGTTTACAGTATTGCTACTTCGGAGGTTCCGCTACCATCATATGTAGGTTGATTGCATCCCTCTGGGAGGAGTCTATGAGTTGTGACCCGTAGCTAACCTACGTCTTTAAGTAGCCTTCGCAGCAGAGCCTACCCTCATATATAAGCCGCACTTCAGGTCCTACCTATACCCAGTCCATTACTAGCTGGTAACTCGACCGTGGATTACTACGCAAAATGTTTCTCCCACGCCCATGCGCGTTGCTTTTCTGCGCGATATCCTTTTTTCTAGCGCTCGCTCTCTGCGACCCACTACCGCAAGCAACTGTTTATACCACGGCGATAATTACCGTTAAGCCTTCAATCCTAAGCTCCACCCCGACTCGAACGGGACCTCCTACCAGTTGTGTCGTTTCAAGGATCACAGGCACAGATACCACGGTTCCTGTGATCGGAAATGTTCGATTTCGGACTGAACCTTCCGGTCGGGGAACCATTGGTATCCTCATCAGTTGCACGGCCACTTATATCTTCTGCGTCTGGACCACTGTGCATCCTGCTGTTGGCGAAACAGGAAAGAGAAGGCTTCGCCTGTGGTACAAGTTGGTCTTGACTTCTATAGCCATCACAGTCCCAGCGGGTGTCATGATATACGCGTTCGACGAATGGCGCCAGGCGAGGCGTCTTGTAAATGAGTGGGAGGCGAATGTCAAGTACCACCCCAAGCCTGAAGATGGTTCACACGGGGGACGGCCCCCTAAAGGGCCGGCCAAAACTCTTGCCAGAGGTACTGACGACTTCGTTCCACTACACATCGGCACTGCCTTTTTCGTCCTGATGGGAGGATTTAGAATCGATAACAAGCACGCGGAATGGAGCCATATGACGAAGAAGGAGAGGAAGAAGTGGAACAAGAAGAATATAGGGGGTGAGGAAGTCTACGAACGCCCGATACTGAGCCCACAAGGTTTCATCAAATACGTTCAGAGCGGCCGTATCAACCAATCTACATTCAACCAGGTAGATGTACTGGACAAGGGGAAGGGCAGTAACATCGCAAAGATATTTGCAGGTTTCCAGGCACTTTGGCTCATATTACAGTCAATAGCACGATGGGCAGACAATTTACCTTTGACAGTCCTTGAGATACATGTTCTCATACAAATCGTCTGTACATCTGTGATCTACGCTTTCTGGTTCAGAAAGCCCTTGGATGTCGGTGTACCCACTACTATCAAGCTGGCACCAGCACTTGGCCGACTGCCGGAAAATGAAAACACCCCCCAAAGCCCTGGAAGTACCAAGATTCCCCAAAGCCCTGGAAGTCCCATCAGTCGTCCCTACGTGGGGGGCGAGACGCTACATATTCGCACTGGCACCCCTTCCCCTTCACCTTTCTTCAGGAGTGATACGAGAGCCAGCCGGATGACCGCCTCCACATACAACGGGAATGATGCGATAACCATCACCGGCAGTGACGCCGAGTATAGCGATTTCGTGGAACGCCCAAGCGAGAATGAGGAAAAACAATACATCGATGAATCTGATACTCTGACTCGCAAAGATATGCTGTACAAACCCGCAGTCACTCGGCCACTCAAGGCAGCAAGCTCCGTTCAAGCAAAATGGGTTCCGGTCACAGCAAAGGCTTTTCTTGATGTTGCCGCCCACGTCCGCCCCCTTGAGAAAGCCAAGAATGTCGACGATGAGACAACAAGTGGTCAACCGCAACCTCAAAGTAAAGGTGAAGGTGAAATTCCAGGGCCAGGGCCAGGTCTACTTCGCCATTCAACAACATGGAAAGAGAGGATCCAATGCTCCGAGACCGGGTTTACAGCAATGATGGTTGTCGCACAGGGGTTCCTAGTTGTCCTTGTTGCTTCACTTCATCTCGGTGCCTGGAACACTAAATTCCCGAGCGCAGCTGAGCTGTGGCTCTGGCGAGCCTCGTGTTTTAGCATGATTGGATTTCCAACATGGATCGTTGCGGTTATATGTTTCAACAACTTCGACCCGCTTATGGCTTCCAAGAACTATGATCATGACATGGTCGACATCCTCTGGCTCACCCATGTCGAGCCAGACCTTAACCCCTCTCGGGTTCCGCAGTTCGCTCTTAAGAATATCCACAAAGCGATCAAAAGACACAGTTTGCGTGCTTCTGAGGTAGCACTTCCGGATAAGGAAAAAGGGACTGGTTCTAAACAATTCCGTAAAGCGAAGATGGTCCAGCATTATATTATGCTCTATAGTTGCTTTTTTGCGGTAATCTTCTATGGAATTGCTTCTTTATTTATCGCGGTGGAGTCTTACCTCGCGATGCGTTACCTTGAGGATAAACATTTCCAGTCACCAAGGTGGAGTAATTTCATTCCACATTTCTGAAGAGGGGTCTTTTCTAGTTTTATAGCGATTTCACGGATAGCTCTATTTCTTTAATCTATTTTCGTTGTATTCTTTTCTCTTTTATGCAATAGTTCCTTGAGGGTTTCACGGTCTTTCTTGATTTTCTTACTTCGGATATTACATGTGCCGTATGTTAGGTTATCCTATATATATTGATTGTTGGATATATGAAATATTTCCACTACCAAAGAAGCGGATTAGGGGACGGCCTGTAGTCAAATTTGATGAATTTCATGATAAATATATTTATCTGGCTTTGCCGGACTGCTGAATAATGCCTTTACTTTTGACTCCTATTTTTTCGCCTGATGAACCTGATGATAACCTATTTTACCCCACGGCATTGGCGAGGGATGCCTTCAACCCGGTCATATCATGATCACTCGTTCCCTAGCTACATGGACCACTTACCTTTCTAAATAAATTCATCTCGACGTACCGACAGGCTCGTGACAACAGGGAACCTTAACAACACCGGGGCCTTCTAATTTCAGCCAAAACCTGTACCCTCTAATGCCAGTCTCCAATAATAATATGATTGGTTGAGCTATAATTTATATGACTGTGGATTATCAGCCAAAGGGATAATACATGTTCACAATGCTAGAGCGGTTCCCCGGTACATAATCTTATAAGCTTCTCCTCGTCATATTCACATATAAGAAAAGGTGTCAAAGAAACTGGAGGTATCTAATAGTAGCTTATTTATCCCTTCGTTCGTTCCCGGTTTTCACATTAGTTAACTGAGAGACGGCGTGGTGATACTCAAAAACGCAGCTGTAATAGGGAATGGATACCTTCCTGGAGAAGAAAGGTCTGTTGGAAAAGAGGTCACAAACAGTGACTTGAAGCCTAAAGAGGTTCGCGGAGTGAGGGTTACAACGGGAGTTGCCCGAACAGGTTAATTTCTACTATCTTGAAAACGAACGAAGGGATGTGCTCTACGATTCGGCTTCGGCTACAGCGGCCGGAAACCATATGCTTTCTGCAATAGGGGCACCCTTACCCTACGTACATAAACTACCATAATACAGGGCTTGTAGCTAACAGATTTCAAAGCAGCAGGTGGTGCGGGTGACTAGAGTATTATGATACTCTACTCTAGTGCTGTATTATTCCACTGGAAGAGACTGCGTGAGCCACTCACATTGACGTACCTAGCTAGTTTCTGTGGTTTATGTACTACGCATGTCGGGGTAAGTCTGTTGAGAGTGGCCGTGGTTGCAACAGTTCTCACTGCCAACAGACTTACTCCTACACCCGTAGTACGCCGTAAAGCGACCTCTTTCAGTGGAATAATACGGTAGCTACAGTTGCCGTATGTATGAACTCCGGTTATATCGGACGACCCGACCCTGTACCTACATAGGTAGGAGGCGTCGATCCCTTCTCACCCGGTCCTGTCTTCTTTTTCTTTTCTCCTCTCTGTGTATGTGTCAATTGCAGATCAATCACTTATTTGTTGTTGTCCAGTCGTAGAGACTTTTATCAAGACAATGATAATATTACTACAGGTCACTTCCGCCAGGCGTATTCACAACCCCACACCTGACCTGGGAAGGTCTCACCGCCGGGGTTATAATTGGTGTGAATATCAGTTCTATGAAGCCTAAGGCCGCTATTACATGTAGAGTAGTGGCGGGTCTTTTCGCTTTATTGTGCTTCTACGATTAGCACCAATATCGATGCACAACATGTTAAACGCGCAGCGTTGTCACAAAACTATTGGTATTTAGCAGATGCCCGATCACAATACACCCACAACCACCCTTACGATCCAGCCAAACAGGTGGCGATGTGGCAAACAGGAGGGTGTATTTGCTAGACGACTTCCGATATCAGAAATTTCTGTTCGCCGGTATTCTCGAATCTCGTGTACGACTAGATTTACTCGACACATGCACATACCCCACTACTCGTATTTATCTGACGTTTGTGGACGCGACTGATATTGCATGCCATACAAAAATACGTCAAGCTCATGATTTTGGGTGTATGCAATAATGGCCCAGTTCAAAAACGTCAGCGAAATACTAGTAGACTGGAGAGTGAGTACATAAATGTCTGTACCTGCACTGGCACTGGCGTGCACAAAGCTTAAAGTATGTGCACTCTAAAGTAAATAATTCTATGTTGGCTACGCGAGTAACAGAAGCTCTGCACCTTGCGCTGGCTAGGTACTTTTATGCAGGGCATTCCAGCGTCGTTGTACAGGTGAGACATTGTGAGTGCAGGTTGTTGTCTCAAACCTCGGCCACACCCACATGGTCGTAATAGGTCACCACAACTAGGAGGTATGCGGCGAAGTACATGGATAATTAATCAATCACGGCTCAAGTGATGCGGGCTGGTGACTGTAGGTACCTACTCTATGTCGTGAAATTGTGCACGTGTAATATTGTGCCGATTACATGTTGCAAACCCTACCAAGCCTGAGACAGTTGTAAGGAAAACTTTACCTACGAATCAACAATCGATGGCTACAACAAAGCAGAGAAGGTGGCTATATACATACGTCAAATACATCAAGTATTCAATTAATACGCTATGCCAGCGGTTGATAGTGTAACTCGTAGCTACATGTAGATACCTAAATGTAGGAGGTGCTAGTTGTACTGTAAATCCCCCCATATCTGCTAGTACATACATACTCCTATTAACCTAGTCATTATTTGTCTATAAAGATTACTTCTCGCAATTGAAACCCCCGTGGATACATATACTCTTCTCCCACTTGTATCTAGTACTGGCCTCGCTTCCCTATGCTCCTTCGACCTTGCTCTTGTCAAAGCAGGTGCTTAGAAAGGAGATGTCACGACTTTTAATGATAATGACGAGTGATTTTTGTGTCTATGATGATTTATTTCTAAAGACTAGCTACTTTGGCCTTTATCTATAGATCTATAGTTGTGAAAAGTAAATCATCTAACTACTAGAAAGAGATCCAAAAACCGAAAATATGCTTAGCCACTCCCAAAAAGAACAAAGAAAAATCATTATGCGTGAAAAGTAACAAAGAAAAATAGAACGGGAAAAGTGAGTAAAGAAAAGAAAAATCGATTTTTCCGTCGGGAAAAATAGATAAATAAATTTGCATATGCGGATGGGCGGACCGATTAGTCAATTTTCCTTACGGGAACCCTGTTCCAGCAGCTCTTACTCTCGATTTTGGCCTAGCAGCCACCGGCAGTCATGGATTATCACTCGCATCTTGAACCTACTCTACTGTTGGAATCGTGATGCGAGCCTAGGCGCAATGTCCTAATACTCACATGAGTGTCAGTATATATGCTAATAAGTATTCATGTATTACATATTGTTCTACGCACAATATTCTTGTATAAATAAAGGCTTGATCTGCAGATCTGCCCTCAGTATCATGATAGTTAAGCAAGTCAATTAAGAAAGACAAAGTCTTCCGCATCTATTGTTATTTTTATTATTTATTTTCAAGTATATCTGTCAATGAAGTAATTCATATCTCTCTAGATCTCTCTAGATCTATATACAACTTTTAGGAACGAATAAATGATCTGTAAAGAGTGTTCAACATTTCTAGTGAATAGGATCGTCCATAAATCTGTGCTAATATAATCTCATTGATGGCGAACCTTCTCTTGAGTGCGGATGCGCACGCCATCCATATCGACCACGTAGTTATTGAATATCTCTATTATTTATTCACGTATACCCGATGTGAATAAACTGTTAACCTTTCGATCAACCCCCAAGTACTAGTCTGTATTCCTACAAACATCTTCTGCATCAAATAGATCCTATATTAGGAAGATTTATAAGGTCTTTGATGGTTGAGATGTTCATGTCTGCTACTGTACACCAAACTCCAGAGATTGCTTATAATCTTGTGAGCTGCGGTGAGGGCAAAGATAGGGGTAGAACGAAAGTATCCCGGCATACGTACAAAGATAGGAACATAGAAACGGAGAAGATGGCACCGCCCCGCATAGATACATATACGGGCGAGCTTGTAGGGGGGAAGATGATAAACCTTCTCCCACCGAATGGGCAAATACTAGCGAGCTATGGTTAAGAGAGAGAGAGCTAGAGATCCCGCCTGCGTAAATTTATGCACCGGCGCGGCGCATCGTATGGGCGATTGTACGCGTGCGGGGATAAATATGCCAATCCTTTCACTTTGGCGGCGCCCGCCCTGTTGTAGGTACTCCACCCGCATTATGCAGTTATGGCCGCCGTTATTGCGCCTATCGGAGTGCTAAGTACTACAAACGTCACCGAGAGAGGGTCCTTGGGTTTGATGAGCACAGGGATGTGTCGCAGGACTGCGTGCGGGAGGCCGGTAGACAATACCAGATTCCGTCGTGCATGCATATATATGTGGCAGGAAACGTCTTCCCGGTCACATCGAGCACATGCGTGTGTCAGCTCGCGATCGACCAAGATATGAATGGTTTAAATAGGACTCTAGAGATCAGGGGCAAGTTACAGTTGATACTAGAAACCTGCACTTTCGTGTTTCGCCCTTAGCTACGTCTGGTCCAGTGCCAAGCTTGTGGCCATTATAATACATCTTATAGATACACATGCATATATATATCCTGGCGGGATATCAGAACACTTGGCGAGTGATACAATAACATTTTATTTCATCATTTAGGTCTTAACTTGTTTTAAATATCACTCTAGCAATTATATACATCGTCCGATTTTTTGCCCCACCTTCTCGCAAAATCCTGACACCCCCGAATGAAACCCTGCAGACTAACTGCATATAAGTACATATATCAGATCATGTCATGATCTAATCCACACCAGTTTCTATTCGCAAATGTCATGCATAAGAAATCGGTACAAATTGCACCACGAGAATAGGTCCCGGAAGTACACGATTCTATAATTCCCAC
The DNA here is from genome assembly GCF_003444635.1 of Morchella importuna. NCBI lineage: Eukaryota > Fungi > Ascomycota > Pezizomycetes > Pezizales > Morchellaceae > Morchella > Morchella importuna. The sequence goes on from NW_025763408.1 coordinate 699,064, forward strand.
ATATTCTACCGGCGATATCTCATCTGATATCAATGAGAAGTATCCCTATTATACTATGGATATATACATACCACCCCATCAATTAACGTCCCATCTTCCAAAGTTAAGATGAACCCCTTTCTTCCCCGGTTTCCCTAACGATCAGCACCGTATCCATGGCACCACAGAATCCACTTCCCTGCCATCCCTGATCCTACAAGTTACATAGCTGGTTCAGATGCCACTCTCTAAACCTGAAATATGAATATACAAGGTACATCCCCACCCTTTTCACATTCAAACATAAAAACCTACTAAGCTCTCCACATTAGCGGACGCTGCCACGCATCGCTGAGGTCGTTGTTCAACAAGGGGAGTGTTAGCGCATCATTCCCTTGCCAATATCGATAGCGACTACTCTCGATCTCAGCTACACTCGAACTATGGTGACCTGAATAAGAGGGCTGTTAAGGATAGCGCTGGTGGTAGCAATTCTTGAAGGACAGTGATTGGAACGGTAAAAGTGACACCTGCACTGGTGACGGCGGTGCGAGTGGGATTGGGGGGTGGGCTACTATGGCGTTATCAGTGGTGGCATGACTTTTACCGGCAGTATGGGCGGCGTCAGGCGGACACAGATCAATGCCATTGGCGGGTATGCAATGGCTGCAGTTGGCGTTGTGGGGGCGGGGTCAACCTTGACCAATCGAGTAGGCTGGATTTAACGTTCATGGGTTAGGGTTATAGTCGCTGCGTCTAATTATAATACATCTAACTATAAATATGACAATATAAGCAGTCGACTCTACGTGCTACCTTTGATTTGAGAGGATGATATCCCTTTATTGGTTGGTCTCTAAACTTCAACTAGATTACCTACATGCGTTGTCGATCCTTCTCTCGACCCATGATAATTCCATTGTGCTGGTCTATACGGATGATTTTGTAGAGATATACTAGAGATCTTCTGTGAGCTCTGTTGAAGGAGATCCCTGATCCATTGTACTTGCCTTATCCATTGTACTTGCTTACCAGCAAAAAAGCCAGAAGATGCGGTTACTCAAGGCAAGAATAGTTTGTATCGAGTGGTACTGTTCTCTGATACAAATAATCGCTGTTTCCGTCACTTGGATCTTTTGGTTCTTTTGCTGGTAAGCAAGTACTATTTGAGGGCTCTGATATATATATATATATATAGCGCTACATGTAATAGGTGGATCAGCGCGGCGCCGCGGCCAACAAAACCCATTCATCGATCACGCGTACATTGTGAGAAAGGTGTATCAACAGCCATCGGAATTGCTTATGTAAAATATTTGCTTGTAAAGTGACTTCTTTACAAAGTAGCTTGCATGCATATGAGCCCTAACCCTAACTACTAGTTACGCTCAGGAATCAAAAGGGAATTCAACCTCGGTGATCTCCTAATAATAGACCCCCGGGGCTCGAGAAATGCACTGCAGATACCATTAGATTTTTTCACTTTAGCCATATTTTGAGAGAAGCCAGGACTCTCCCGCCGACGTCTCGACGTAAAGATCCAGGGGAGTTTTACGTATGTACATATGTAGGGATCGGTGCATGGACTCGGATTCGGAGGAAAAACGGTCGGTGGATATATTTACACAAGCCATCGCTAGTTGTAAATGCACCTATGCATCATTAAAGTTTGTGCTCTTTATCATTTTACTTGTATATAGGAGAAAGGGGCCGGTAAACAATCCCTAGGGTACCAACTTTGTTAGGAATCGGGATAGCACATCCCCGGGGTCGGGATAGGTTATCCTGTGAGAGGATAAGTTTGAGTCATTTGGGTGTTTTAGGATCCCCAAGCATCAAGTAGCTAAAATAGGAGATTTCGCTCTTATTTGGATAAACTATCCCCACAAAGGGATATAGTATCTTTACTATAGGATACTGTATTCGGGGACAGCTTATCTTTTCCCGTGTATATATATCCTTTCATGTGGATATAATCTAATATCCTCTGATAAGGATATGGATTTTCACATAGAATAAAATGTTCTCCTGCTTGTAGTATTTCGCATCCCTAGCAATTTTGGACTTGGACAAATTCGCTTGTTTTTTTTTTGGCTGTCGAATTTTAAAACCAAGGTTGATATTGGCAATTTGTACTAGTTTTGTATCTAAACCACTATCATAGTTGGTAACATCTGCTAGATCCAATCGCCAATGCCTAAGTTCGATTCCCCTGTATATTTTTTAAATCTAGGTTCTTGATGATATCCCCTACGAAGGGTAAGGTATCCCCTACCAGTCAGAACATCTCCACCCCCATGAAATATCTCTCCTTAACTGGGGATATCTTATCATATCCCGGTAAAAAAGGATAACCTATCCAGCAAATCGACGGGTAGTACCCAATAGTTAAGATATCACATCCTACCTGAGAGGATTGGGCATCTCTCTACAGGAGGATATCATATCCCACTTCGGAGATGAAAACAGTACCCTGCCTCCGGGGATGAGTTATCCAGTACTTTGTCATCTAGGGCAATGGATTTACCGGACTATTGGAGGGATCGGAGCTAGTTGCATTCCGGTTATAATCGAGAAGTTAAGTAACTTGTTATTATTAATTCATGTATTGTTCCAAGTACAATCGATACGTGGTACTACATAGGCTGGACTTAGAATATATAATTCGACGTAGCATGCATATAGCGTGACTAATTGGAAATAAGTTCAACAACATGTAATTCTGGATTTCTTTCCCCATTATGGTTTAGCAAGCTAGCTTAAGTGCCCACCTCTGTTGCAGATGATCATGTGCGACATTTAATTAAGAACAGTATGTAACTAGAAGCCCCCAAGTCTAGGAGCCCTGGTAGAGAAATATGTATATACCCACATATACATGTAACTAAGTACTTGTATTTTTCTGATGTTTGTGGACGCGACCGATATTGCATATCGTACAAGAATACACCAAGCTCATGATTTTTGGTGTATGCAATAGTGGCCCAGTTCAAAAACGTCAGGAAGATACGAGTAGAGTAGGCAGTAGAAACGCCACCTCGAACTATATGTATGACGTGGAATACAGCAGTCTGGTATATAAGCCCCTCCTAGTTGAGTTACCCCACTCTAGTAAAAGCCAACTACGGCAAAACGATATCTGAATTCATTACCAAAAACTTTGCAAAGTGCCGAGACCAACATGACCACGTAGTAATTGCAGCTAATTCTGTAGCCCAAAGATTTATTTGTGAATTGGACCAACACTTGGTACGGTGTAGGAAGGTCGCTAGGCAGAGGACGGGTGTATAAAACCCTCCCAAGCCCACGGCTATCTCAGCTGAAAAGTTGAGCACATAATCATTCCACCACAGAGTAGCAAGCATGCACATCTCGGTTATCTCCGCCTTAGGCCTACTTCTTTTCTATGCTCACGCTACTATAGCGGGTGTTACTAAGTACGTGCTCTCCCCTCTACCCCCTCTCTTACACTAGCTAGGTCACTGCTGGAATAAGAAATTCGAAGAGTCAAAACAACTAAATAGAAGTTACCTACAGACGTGGCAGCATTGAAGAATGGGAGGCTCGTGCAAAGGAATGCTTCAACGCAAATACGGCAGACATATATTTCGAAGGAAGCTCAAGTATTCCGGATTATTGTGATTTGCCCGACTATGGGGTTGGTTTAAGCGGGGGTGGTATGGGTGCTGTTGAGCGTCTATTGATGGAGAACGGAGCGCCTGCGCTGAGGGGAAGTTGGGTTAATGCTTTTTTTGTTACCATCGCGGCGGGGGTTTTCATATATATATAGGAATGTATTGAACAGTGTAATGTGTCATGGATTATGATTATGATCTAATAGCACCCTCACCAGCATCGGATAGCATCAAAGCTTTATTTTACTTTTTACTAGGATTGATATGAGTTAGTTGATGCGCTGTTGAGGAATATATGCGTGGAGTAAAGTAATATTTCTCGCCTCAAGTACGTCTACGCAATTTGATGTAATCACAGTGCCGATATATTAAGCAAAGCTAGGACATCTGTAGACATCAACACCAAAATTAAAAGCACACCCACCTTTTGTGATTTTAGGATAAAGCCGATATACAATTATTGAGTTAAAGAAAAAAAAGAAAGAAAAAAGAAAGAAAAAAGCGATAAAACCAACCTGGGTGATATCATGAATTACAGGGATTCCAAGTATGGCGAGAAACAGTCAAGCAACAGCCAAGCTGCGAGATCTCCAGTTCTTTTGATTTCTATTGGCCGAAGCCCCCCTGTTCTTCAATCAGTAACGCCCCTCCAGCCGGTCAAGGACTGTTCGTGCTTAACTAATAGATTACTGATCAATGAATCTCTCCTACTGAGCTCCGGATATGGCGGTGTATTGGCAGATATTGCATGAGTGCGGACTAATTAAATGTTCACCACACCACTATCGACCGATCTGGCCATATACTTAGTCACCCTTTATCCAAACGTGCGTATACTACTACTGCCTGGCTAGGTTTCTAGATCTGCTAATAATCGATCTTCTCGACTTTTACTACGACTACCCGGCCCTTAACTCTTCGATATAGACATAATATCTTTTATACCCGGCACCAGCCCCTCTCCGCGTACAGCTTACACAACCAAGCCCACCAAGGTTGCCCTATGTACTGATATTCTTCGCGAGATTAGTGTATTTCGAAACTTTGTCGGAGGAACAGCCCACTCGGGAATATCGTGGCGCCTCGAACGCATATGACCTGTTGCTTTAATTTAGTAAAGCTCGAGTCTCCAAGAGGAATCCATTCGGGAACCGAGCACACATGTACGCACAACATCTGCAACGATGTGGATACAATTAAATGCTAGGCCAATACAAAACTCGGAAAATAGGTAAACAAGGTTATTAGGTAATTAGAAACCTTTAATCCTACACAGCGGGTGAACAGACATCTAGCTGTGACTTGGTTGGTCTCTTCGCGATTACACGTATCCCTCCGGCCATGGCACGCTCTAAATGCCCAAATTCGGATGCAAATACATACATATACTTATACATGTACATACTACACAGAAGAGATTACTACATGCGTATTTTCTTGAGAAGAATTTGAAAATCAACACAATACACTTCATGCCCGCCGCCCACGTGCATGTTGCACCACTCCAAAGCGCCTGTTGACACCTTTTTGTACCTGAAAAAGAAAGTTCCCAGTCTGGCCAAAGGTGTATCAAAATTTAAAACTGCACCTCTATTGGCAGAAACTCTTTTCGTGGTGGTCCTCAGAGCAGTGGAGTTCCAGAGGTGTCCGACTTTCCCAATCCAGCATTTCGAACTTGATCGTGAATCTCTGCACCCCTTGTGGGTGCTTCATTCCACCTACTTTAGGCCTTTAATGTGCAAGCTCTTTTCACAACAGTAATATTGGAACTTGTGATCGCGGTTATGAAGGTGTAATTAAGCCTTACCCCCGGCCCTCGCATAAGCATACAAACATCACTCCCGCCAAGTGTAAATAATATATATTGACAACATCATGACTAAGGACAAACTCCCAGATATCATCATCATATCCCATATCATTCAACCAGGGCATAAAAACCCAGTTCCTCACCATCCCTCACAAGAATCTCGCCTCAATCACCACCGCAACACCAACAACCCAAGCCACCCCACCCCCCACCCTCCCGGCCCCACCCACCAAGCCGGCAGTCCCACCATCGCTACTGCTACCACCACCACTACTACTCCCCTCCGACCCCGACCTATCACTACCCACCGAGCTAGAGCTCGAGCTCGACGATCCATCACTACTAGTATTATCGTCATATATATAACTCGAGCTACCACCCTCAACACTCGCAGTAGTCGAGGCACCAGACATATCTACGCCGTAGTTCGTTTCCTTGCAGTACGACGGCGTTTCGGAGCCCTCATCGCTACTAACGAGGTTGGAGGCGGAGGCGGCGCTGCATCGCCGCTGGCGGGTATTGAACTCTGCAACGGCGGAGTCGGTGGCGGGTGTGCGTCTGTAACAGTGGTGTATAGGTTAGTGGGTGTCACTTCCGCTAGGGCTCCCGGTGATGGTCTTTTCCCGCTTTATGCTTTTTCTCGATGGGTGGGAGTTGGTGGAGGAAGGGGGGTATGAGATATATTCACTTGGGCAGATCCCCGGACATGGCCGCTGGCCAGTGCGCATAGAAGGAATACCGTGGGAAGGACGGAAACGGCGGGGGTGCGCATTGAGGGCGAATATTGTGGGTCCTGATTTATTTGGATGTGCTCTAGCTGGGGTTGGGGTTGGGATACGTATACGGGGAGGCCGGAGGGGTTTTATAATTCGGGGATTGTAAGACATGGTTGGATTTAAGCATAACTACATGTATATATTGCGACTCCAAGGCGGTCCAGCCGCAGCGATATCTTGCCCAAGGTTGACCGGGAAAAGATATTTCGGAACCAAAATGTGCCTTGGAAGCTTGGAGGAACATACACATATACGGAGAGGGCCCAAGATGATTGAGAGACGGCCCATTCCAAGTGTACATGTATATAGGCCGTTCAACGAAAAACCGGATCATCTACCAACACAGTGCACGGTTCCGACGAACTTCCGGGACGCTCAGTCTCGAGTCAGCGTTTTCTGCAACCTGCCAGTCATCTGGATTAAGTCGTACTCTGCCACATTTATTCCGTACCACATGTACATACATAGATCCAAGCCGCGGCGCCGTTTCCGTTACTGCCATACTGATATTGCAATCTCTACGGCCGGCGAAGAACCCTTTTGCCGTTATCAATGCTGACTGTAGTCGAATTGCGCACCTCTTCTTCGTGTTGTGCTACGTTCCGCGCTGTCTTTTGTGGCGCGGTTTGTTGGGTTGATAGTTGTGGAGGCTGTGGTGGGTGATATTTCGGTGGGATGTGTGGGAGATCTTTATACGGCTTGCGGTAAGATTATTGTAGAAATGCGGGAGGGGTCCTATTGGCTTGCCCAGCCACAGAAACCATGTTTTTAGACACCTGTTTCTACCTCTCGCTGTACAGCCATGGGAGAATTGGTACTGCTGCTATTGACAGGGTTTGTGGCTATGTTTGGTGAAGCGAGTGGGGGATTCTAGGGTTTGAAGTTTGTGGGCTCTGCTGGCTGGGTGGAGTATGGCAACGTTTCTGTTACGAGCTGCGATTCCTGCTCAGAATGGTTGGCCCAACCACCTTGGCGGTATTTTAGTTAAAGGCTTAATTCCAGCTCTCTGATTCTTAAAGAGTATGGTATTTTACACAGCAGGCGTACATACATGCCTTCTCGATAGATATCCCTTTGAAATCAACTATCCCCGTATTCGACAAACCCCCCCTTCTGAAATGTTTCCGTCACTCTAAAGCCCACCATTGACAAACCCAATATTATGTAATTATGTATTATCATTGTTACAGACATCACGATAACACGCACATAACGTAGAGCAGCGGGGGGTCAACTCTAGGATCGATACCAGTCTTGCCTTGAGAACGCATTCCAGGCTATCTGTCAAGAAGAACCCTTGCGCTGGAACGACTGGCGCGGAGATGTCCCCAATGCTACGACCGTGGTGGTACAGGTGTGAGAGGGAGTGGCTAAATAACGAGACCGCGTGCCAAGACTGCTCTCGTCCGAGTGCTGGCTCATGCAGCCAAGGGATCTATGGTGGGCGTGAACAGAATGCCTCCCTCATAACAACCACAACACTCTACATACCTCGAACAGTCCTCAAACATCCGAAACACCGTGAGTATTCTCTAATACAGTTACGTCAACGCCAAAGACCCGCACATACCTACTCGTCTGGGCATTTTTCCATATGCGCTCCCCCCCATTGGCACAATTCCGGTACCACCACGAAAAAGCAGGTATCGCAACAGATTTCTGAGCGCTCGGAATTCTAAAGTTTGTACTAGCGCAGGGTGAGGCTCTCCAATAACGCACCCGATGGCGAGTGAGTGGTGTCAAGCAGACAGAGAAGGAATCTACTCTAGAGTCTAGACACCTCTTGGCAGCCTCCATTCTGTGGCTTAAATGCAACGTCCAGGAAGAGCAATGCTGTCCCTGCCAAGTAGGTGAGTGTTCAGCTCGTCGTTCGGTGTGTGTGGTTCTGGCTAGCAGGGATGTTGACGGGGTGTTGTGCTGTTGGCATGTGCAGAATTCCTCGAGGTGCAGAACGGGAGATAGACATTGGTTGCTCCACAACACCCACATACATACCACCGCCAATTAAGGTTGATATACGGTATGTCTTTAAATTTACTCACGACACGACGTGAGATAGGTGCACACGCCGGAGTTTAAACAAGGCTGCCCTCCGCTGTTTACGTTACTAATATATACATAGGTTTCCAGAGAAGCACCCCCGGTCTGGCAGGCTTCTCTACCAGGGAGAGTTACGACTGATATGACCACTGGGACGGGCATAAGTGATACGCTATCGACAGACATCGAAGTTTGACACATATTGGGGAACTGTTGATCTGAGTTTCTGTCATCTGGGTATGTTGGCTGTCTGTTCCCCCTGCCCGATCACTGACTTGTCTGATGATCTTTGCGACTAGCAGGTCCTAATTCATCTCCATTAGGAACGCCGATATCGAGAACAATGTATTCACAGTGGACTAGTCATTCGAGTATCGAAATCTCTATTTATGGTATATATAATAAAAGAAAGGAAGCCCTCCAAGTAAAGACAAACGCCGTCGCCAAACCCGTCCATGAACCCCAACCGATAATGCAATACAGCCGTGATAGAGACATATCCAACGCGCACATCACACTACATGATATCTAAGCACACATCATCCCACATATCCCATATCTAAACCACAACCATCACCGCCACCGCCATCACCGCCGCAAACACCACTCCCGCCGCCCTTCCAGCAGCGCCGTTCTCATCGTTGCCCGACCCCGACCCGGAACCCAAAGACCCGCTGCCGCTCCTACTTACCTCCGGACCCGTGCCCGCCGTCGTGTTGCTCACAGTGTGGTTCTCAAACTTGGGCAACCACGTAGCCAGAGCCTTATTCCACAACTCAAACGCCGGACGACCGCTCGCATTCCAGCCACGACCGAGATCGGGGCAATGTGCACCACCCTCGACGACCATTCCAAAGACCGTGTCGGTCATAACCTGTCCGGCTGCGGGGACGACCTCAGTCCTCGGGCGGCCCTTGGCCTCGGCGACCGGACTATTGACGGAGGCGCCGATCCAGGGGTCGAACTCACCGTCGACAAATAGGGTGTTGCTGCTGGCCATGTTCCAGCCGCCGTATTTGCGGACGAGGTCGCGGCCGGGCGGGGCGGTGATGTTGAAGCTGTTGAGGCACCAGTACTCGCGCATGTACTCGTAGCTGTTGTACTTGCGCGGGTAGATGGAGTCGCCCGTCGGTGGCACGGTCAGCAGGAGGCCAACGTCGGTGCACACCTGGTACGCCCAGCTGGTGATCAACTTTTGCACAGCCTGCCGGCATGTATCGGGGTCTGCGGCACAGGGCGGATACTCGTCCCCCTCGTCGGTCTGCTGGCGTGCGCTCAGTCTCCCGCTCTCTGCTCCTCCGCGCTTGTGCAGAATCTGGAGGTAGTCAAGACTGCGCGGGCCCAGGAGATTGTCGATGTCACGCTTCGACTTGTTGCCGCCGCTCAGGCGCAGCATGCGGTCGGCGGTCTGTCCGGCGGCCCTTGCGAAGGTTGTGACCGCGTTCTCGGCGGTGAGGGTGCCAAAGACGCCCCCAGTCGAGTTGTTGCTGGCCTCGCCCATGAGCCCGCAAAAGTACTGGAAATCGTTGCGGGTGTAGGGCGACTTCTGGAAGCCCACGCTCTGGTACTCGGCGAGCATCGCGCGGGTCACATACGTGACCTTCTCCCCCAGCAGGAATGGCTCATTCTCCGTCCCCGCGGCCTCCAGAACGTCGAGGTTCAGCGCCTTCGCCACGGCCTCGCTCGTGCCGTTGAACACCTTCAGCCAGTCCATGATCTTTGACTCGTCGTCGGTGTCATCGATCCACTTGGCCATGGCCACCAGGTCGTCCGCACACGGCTTGAAGCCGTTCTCGCGCATCGCCTTCAGCTGCAGCTCAAAGTACCACGGATTCTGCGACGCCGACTCGACAACCGCACTGCTGGCCAGCGACGCATACCAGATCTCAGGGTTACGCTTTCGCGCCCAGGCCGCGCGGGCGCCGGGGTAGCTGCCGCCGACAAAGATCCAGGGCACCTGGCCGGGCGAGGTGACTGCGTTCTTCCACTTGAAGGTGCGCGCAAAGACGGCAGCGTCCTCGAGCGCCTGCTCGACGGTGAGGAAGCTGAGGTAGCCGGCAATGTCGTCGGGGCTGATGGTGGCGGGGAGTGTCGAGGGATACGACTTGCCGTAGAAGCGGTGCTCCCAGACGATCATGGGGGCGTTGTTGACGCGGGCGTGGGCGGGCTGGTGCGAGAGGCCGATGCTGGCGACGGTTCCGGAGGCATCGGTTTCGCCGACGTCGAAGACTAGATCCGAGGTCAGTCAGTATGAAATGTTCTATATATATATATCGGGGGAGGGAGGAGGGGAAAGAAATACACATGATCGGCCCGCCAGGCCTCCAGAATCGGTCATCGACCCAGTACCGGTTCTCGAACGTGTCGGTCGTCGAGCCGTTGTGGTCCAGGGGAAGGGTGATGTTGAGCGCGGTGATGTTTGAAAAGTTCTCGAGGGGCGCGGTGTAGACGTCCGACTACGCAGTGATGGGACTACCAAAGTCCCATTTCGGCACAGCTGATGCTCCTGCGAGCGCCGCCGTGAAGAGGAGAGGAAGGAGTTGCATTGTACAGTGCTGTGCTTTGCTGTGTGTATACTGCTGTGGATGGATGGTGAGAGGTGGCCGTTCAAAGGGCGGGCACAGAGCATGTATTTATCGCGTCTAAAGATTCGATACATATCTCGAGATGTCATGAGTGGGCTTAATCGGATCAATGTCAAAATAGCCTCCAGCCCTACGGCTCAGCCAGCAGCCAGCAACGGGCAGCATGGCTTCCCTCCAGCAGCAGCAGCAGCAGCAGCTAGTATGCATACCCAAGCTTACTGTGCCGGGAGTGGAATGTTCTTGTCTGGGGCTCAGAGGTATCCTGGCAAGAGCATATATCTGCTAAATGTAAGGAGCTAGATCCAATGTCCAGACTGGCTGGGGCCGTTACTGGGTGTCTCAGTCCTGGAGCTGGGATTGGGGGCATCTTGCATATGTCCTAGATCCACGGGAGTGCAAGATCGGGAGAGGAGAGGGATTGGGCCGGGGGAGTGGCACTGCCCCGGGTAGGGTTATTTCCAGCCTCACGATGGAGAAGGTGCTTCTGTGGGATGCTGTTGGAATGTATTTTAGGCTTCACTATCCTCCATAGAATTAGTGGACACAGCGATCGATCATGTAGAGAGTGCAGTGACTAATCGGCAATTACGAGTACTAGTACATACCACGCGATTCACTCCAGATTGCTGTAGAGTATTTCTCGTTGAATTAATCAATTATCTCAAACCCTCAATGTCGCGTTCAGTTGTTGCGAAGGAGAAAGCCAAACCCATATCGAACCACGCCAAAATCCCACTCTTGGATCATTGCCTCCCCGCCAAGCCCTCCGCTGGCAGGGTTAAGACTTAAGAATAGAGTGTGGCTGGTGAGTGAGTGGCGGTGCGCTCAATCTTGTCACCGAGACTGTATGTACTTACTGTACTCTAGAGAGAGGCGGAATACAGACCTCTACCTGTATATTTCAAAACTGTCCTCTCCGCGATGCCGCAAATAGTACTAGACTACCTTCCCGCCCCCCACGCGCAAATGCCAGCATTCCTTCCATTTCATGGGATGTACATACATACATGTACAATAGCATTCATCACTTCGCGCCCAGTTGGTACATACAAGTAGTGCTTACTATCCAAGCGGAGCTAGGTAGCACTAGCCGAGCGAGGTGTTTAAATTCCAATTGGCTCAGGCCGGATCCAGGAATGCTGCCGAATGGAGGTCTTCAGCTGCAGTTTGTCGCGGAGTAGGAGTATAGTAGTTGGAGGTTTGGCTTGTAATTGGCTTTAACTACATGACAGGTTTTATCATGGCTCGCAGGAGTGGGGCATGGGGGTGGTTTTGGTAGGTAGCTAGGGTGGTACTGTTTATTCGGCCTTGCCGAGTATATGTAGGCCCGGCAGTGCACGCGAAGAGTACTTGACCGGAGTATGGTATGATCGTGGTATTGTGATTCCAGCGCGGGGGGTAATTCATGATAGATCAATCGATGGACCGTGGCATGTATGTGAAATTTAATTGGGGGAATTGGGAAGTGTCCAGCTCGGAGTTAACGATACAAGTATATTGTGGATGTAGCCCTAACCTATCCCCGATACATTGCCTGATGCGTTCACAATTACGCATACAATTGTTAACGCGTGGAAGTTGATACATTTAATATTTGCGGATTTATTCCTGTGCGCTAGAAGTCACCTCAAGCTCGCCTTTCCGAGTGATCGGAAGAGTGACGTTGGGCGCCTCCCTATTCAACTGTATGCCTGAAACCGGCCCGAAGAGTAGATACCCGTGTGTCCCCCCGTCAACTCTAACAAAAAAAAGAAGGCAATCATATCCCGACTCTTATTAATCAATTATTGGGATCCGACAACGAAATCGTCATTGACCAGACGAGAAGTAACGTGCATGATTATTCAAGGTACTTAGGGTTACATCTAGGAGCTCGATGTTGGCATGGTCGTTTTCTAGGCCCATCTAGGTTTGAATCCTCCTCTTAGGGTGATCCGTATAGTATGCGACGGGACCTGCCCCTCTACTCTACATGTATGATTATTGTGACAAAGGTTCTCCTGATTTTGTACAAGGGTGGGTCATGAAACGACTATAACTCCACGACCTCAAAAGATATAGAGAAGATATTAACGATTGCTGACTTTAAGGATTAGTCTTTTGTGTAATTCCTGCTAGTTACTATGCGAAATGCGAGAAGTTGTCACCCCCAAATACTATGAGGATATATTAGATCAAACCCCGCATGAACGCACCTCGAGTGCAGGTACTCTAGAAATGTCATCCACCAAGCTAGATAACGGCTACTGAATTAATGAAGCTTATCCGAGCAACCAGGGATAAAATTGTACTCTACTACGAGTGGAAATGCACCAATTAGCACATTTCCCACACAAAAGTTTGGGAAAAGGCATATGGAAATGTGCTTACAGGGGTACGTCTGTTGGAAATGTATACCTTTGTCCTTTTACATCCCATTTACTGTGCCTTTTCCCGCTGCCGATTCCATTGACATGCCTTTTCCTGTGCATTTTCCCATTGTCGATCCCTGGCTCCCATTTATGCCCTATTTGTGTCCATTTACTGTCCATTTACTGTCCATTTACTGTGCCTTTCCCCTCCAAAATTCCTTTTCCCTCCAAAATTCCTTTTCCCTTTACTATCCCTTTATCCTCCCTTTTCGGTCCCTTTAATATTTTTTGAAAAATTACCACATATATTCCTGGGCCTATAGATGTTCCAAAACGGTCATCTACATCAATTCAGCTAGTATAGTTGATATAGTCCTAGCTATCTCAGCCTAAGGTAGGAGGTTCAACCCTTATCTAGGTAATGATATAGATAGACATCCATATATTTTTCGGTTTTTTTTTGACAAAATTCGATTGAGGAAATGGAATAATTAATGGATGTAGATTGAATGTAAATTAGATGTAAAAGCATGCCATTGCACTTAAAACCAATTTCCATCCCTTTTCCCCCGGTGCATAGTGGCACTGGATTACATGTAATTGAATTATTTCTACCACACTGGCTTTAATTATTTCTGCCACACGATTAATCAATTATTAATTCTACCGCACTGGCTTTAAATTTAATATTTCCACCACACGATTTAATCATTTCCACCATACAAAATTTGATGCATTTCCCGATGCATTTCCCTACCAAAAATTTGATGCATTTCCTGATGCATTTCCGCTCGTAGTAGAGGTAGTACTAAAGATCCTAACCGTAACTAGATATCATGGGGAAATAGTGTGGCGCAGGGAAGTCTTGAGCTATAAATAGACAATATCGTCTCCGGCTTTATTATTCAAGAATGGGGTTTACTTAGCTTTACGACCCTTGACTTCGATGCTCTTTCGGCTTTTCTGCACGTATTGCCAGCGCCTAAATACACAACGTTAGTACATCTACTCTAGATCTAGGTTGCTTGTTTATCATGGCTGTTAGATCTAGAAGAGGGCATTGCAACGCTATACCACACGCCACAACCGTACCGCTCGAGTGCGGCTTTTCTTTACCAAACGGGGGACGGGAGAAGAAGATTTTGAATACTAAATATGGAATCTATGGGACTAGGGTTGGTCTATTGTGGACCCCCGCCCGCAGGCCTGGAGCATGATTTATCACTCGGAAACCCGAAATCCGGATTACAAGATCTAAGCGTTACAAGAGTGGGCACCATCAAGCTACCCATGGTCCTCTCGGCCTATTAACATAGTTCAGTATGTTTTGGAGAGCTGAGAAATTATACTTAGGAATTGGGTATGTGACGTGATTGAACTCTTCAAAGGCTCTTCTCAGTCTGCATTCATAATCGCCGGAAGCCATGATCTATGACATGAAGTGTTCAATTAAAGAGAGAAACAACTATTTTTTGATAATAAAAGTCTATTTCGGGGCATCCTCAAGTGTTACAAGGCTTTGATCTTAAATCCCACGGCAGTATAAATATCCTATTCAACCCTAACCCTAGGAGAACATTAGGGCTAGATTCAGACGAATCTAATGTTCACTTTAGTGCTTTGATTTCTACTAGAGACTCGTGATCTAACGAGTGGTGTTTCTAAAACATCAATACATTGTATTACTACTGATTTATGTCACCGAGCTAGAAAGTAAGTGCATGGAATTGGTCTAGCGCCGTAACCATGTGACCGAGTGATGCTTCATGATTATGCCAAGACCTCACACGTCTTGGCGCAGGCGGCCATGAGTACAGTGTGATGAAAAGCCCACCAATTGATTATAAATACAATAGGAAACTCGCGCGGAATAGAGATACTAATATAGAGATAGGCCCCACAGCTTGCTTTACTTCTCCAATTCTCGGAAAAAAATCATCTTACTCATGAATCACATACACAACACATCCTCATCCCCCATGAACCTCGACGCGACCCCGAAGCCGGAAAACCTAGGGTAAGTGTTGGCCAGTAATCACCATGCCAATTTCACATCTAATTGCATCTTCTGTCGCTTTCAATGGTCTAATAAATACTCGAGTCCAATAAGCACGACTACATGAATCACTAAGGAGAGAAATCAGGGTTAGGGTTACTATTAATTGTTCGAAATCCTAAAGTTGATCAAGCGAGCGGCACTTAGCTTGGTTTAAATCGTCAGATTGGAGCCCAATTAGAATACATCCGTTGTTGCTAGTCGTATGTGCTGTTCTGAAGGATATATAGGATCGATGTCTAGCTCTGTCGACCAATAAGCTTCATGGATTGTCACTCGGATTATGCAGACCGCGTATACATTTGAGCCTTGGTTATATTCCATGATAGAGTTTATACCTCCGTATTTCTTGAGGCCCCTCATGATCGATACTAGTGGAGACTACATGGCGGTCTAGTTGCGGAGATGAGTACGAGAGCAACTACTGATTTTAGGTGTGATAGCAACCGAGGTCATTCGAGCGATCTTTGTTCGCTTTGCGGCGATTACTATAAATCAAAGTTTTTTTTCTAGTGATGGCTACGAGATAATACGAGACTATATTGACTTTGTCTCGTATCCTGTTGGTGAGTAATTGTAGGTCTCGAGAGTATCACGAGATGATTGTGATCTCGTATTTAATGAGAATTCTTAAACTTAGACAGAACATATATAATCACGTGACCCATAAATTTCAAGATTTTAGACTATAGATTGCCTAATATTGGGTCTGTAGGGACGAAATGAGTAGTCACAAAGTCTTGCATTATAACTCTAGCCCAACGTGCAACCTCAGTCTCGTCTAGAGATGTTTGTGCTTCTATGATAGCCGTATTGCCAGGTCTTGTAGGCAAGTATCGAGACAAGAGCCCGAGACGTCTCGTCTCGTGGCCATCACTACTCCATTCTTTGAACCATCATAGAGAATAAAATTGCAAACAATATTTATAATTGCTACATTCTCATACATAGCCCTGGATCTATAAAGATGTCGCCGGCGGTCGCGCTCGCATATCCATGAAGCCTATGTTCATTCTACCACCTGTATCCCACTGTGTTGATGCCAGGAAGTTGTGCTCTCATCAGCGAATAGTTCTTTCCATCATCTGTACCCCACTCCGAAATCTGACCTGGAGCCACCTGGGTGTAGATCCTGACCTGCGGCAGGTTTGCAGAGATCATCACCGCCGCTACACTGGACTGTGGGATGACCGTAGTCAGCTGCTTCGTCTCTCCCCAGTCATTAGTGCCGGTAATAGAATCCGTCACGCATAGCTTGTTGTCCCGGTCTACTGTATAGACCTTTCGGTTATCATCTCCGTAGGCGACACATGCAATAGATGCACCCGGGTTATATAGAAGCTGTGATTCGAAACTGCCTAATATTTATCCATCAGCATAGCTTGTGTGTGCGCGCCTATGCACATGGGGTAGTTGCTAAATACATGCCTTTCTTTTCATGATTGCCAGCTTCGGTTGGCAGCTGCTCTCTCAGCTGTGAATTATGCAGCTGGAAGATCGCTCCAGCGGGGGTCCGCTGTACTTTCTGATAAAGACATGAAAGCGCGATGCTAGTTCCAGTGATGGGCTGCATACAATAGCTATGCAGTAAATCTTTCTGTATCCACGGGGGGGTCCAATGGGCTTGGCGAACAAAGTTCTCGCGGTCTTGGTAGTAAACTCGTAGTGTGCTAAAGCTCTCGCCCGCTGCAGCTAGCTGGGTGTAATGGGCGACAGGGAACAGGCCGGTCAGCCCGCCGTTGTACCAGCCACGTTTGTCTTTATCATGGCAACGCTGAATGAAACCAAGGGTTAGAATCAGTGCTAGGGAAATGGTAGAGTGTAGATACCTCTACAAGTTTACCCCCCCTGATGTAGTACACACGATCCTGGAGGGGGAGACGGAACGATTAGCTGCCTGTGACTATGTCCCTGAGCGAGGATCGATATCTGGGATATATATGTATAAATACATTCTTCCCACTGTCGTAGGCTATAGCGGCGAGACCAGTATTGAGGTCCGCACGCCCGACGACGCCATGAGTGCCTGGATGCCATCCCTGGCGGTCGTCGTAGGAGATCTGGCCGATGTTGCCATGATCGTCCTGGTAACAGACGCGAATGTTTGTGCCCTCATCGTTGGAGAAGCTGTAGGCAGCCAACGGGGAGCGGGAAAGCATTGCCTGCATCTTTGAAGTGGCTGTTTGGGGGTTGAATTTGTAGAGCTCTGTCTTTACTTAGCTAGTAAGTAATACGCTCGCGGGCTTGAGACTGGGGTGCTTGTTTTCATTAATTGTGTTTGTTAAGTGCGGGGTAGAAATGATGATCGGCGCATGGTCACTTACCTCTCGGGGTGCATATGCGAGGGCGATTACCGCCGGATCAGCTTAGACGGTGCATCACGCTAATCTTTATTTAATTCTCGAACTCAGATAAACGCAGTTCCGCGAAACGAACTCGGTCTCTGAAGGGATCAGGCCGATATAGCTGTCTCTTGGACAAAAATATCATCTGTGGCGATAGTATGTATGTCTTTTCAGACAGGGAATTGCGGCCTTTGCATATCGGAAAAAATAATTCGTTTTTCGTTAGGCTATGAAATCAGAGCCCTAACCCTGCGTCAATCTTAAAGCCATATACACTCGCTCTCATCCATAAGATCAACCTGAAAATACAGATGCCGATAACAAGGATAATATGTATAGGGTCACTACAGTTCTCCATATAAACTACCCCTGTCTTTGTCACTTGCATTTTCAGATTCTTATTGAGGAGAGCGAGTACATATACATCTTTAGATCTCCAAGCTGTCACACTCAATACACTCTGGGTCCCGGTTTTGATGGAGAAATTATCGGTCACATCGAAATCCCCACAAGCTACTAGGCTATAACAATATTGTTATAGCTACAGAGCAGCCGGACAATAAATAGATTTTAAAAACGCCAATGACTTGAACCAAGAGTAAACAATCCCCAGCTACACAACGACCGAAGGTCTTGGCGCGTGTGCATGAGGGTCCGGAGTTTAAGTAAATCTTGGTGTTCTTACTTGTAGGCAATCATTATATAGCTTGGAAGCCAATATTGGAGAGCTTCATCTTTAATTAGACTCCATCCATGAATAACATCCGATGGTGGCTTCTGAAGCCGAGTTTTTATAAAAAGCACCATTTTCACTTATTTCTCCAATCATACACCTAGGACACTTTCTCCTGCATACACAGAACCATTCCCGAGCGGCTCGGCGGATGGAAGAGTGACTTAGAATGGCTTATTCTCCGCATATACATGATCGCCTCTCGACCTTGATCTTTAGGTGGCAGGATCGAGCGGTCCGCAACGTAATAAATACAACTAAGTTTACCCTTTGAATTACCCACTAGACTACGTAGATTCAGAGTGGCTATGTTATATATGAGCGCTCTCTCTACTTATGTAGGGGTTTTGCTTACAGACAGGTATATCTTCTATGGTAGTGGTCAGTATGTACACCTACGGAATCGTCGAATCCCCACGGCCTTAATCCCAAATTCGTCAAAACCCGGGAACATCTATATGCCTACTACAGGTTCGTACCTACCCTAGATATAACTCTATTTTAGATTGATTTTGATCATCCATACTGATTCAGGGTCCGTTTGATTTGCTTTGAACTGCTTAGAGTGGTATTAATCATAACTCAAAAAATAATGGAAATTCACCTTTGCCCCTAGTGTGAGCTGTCTCTCGAATTTCGGTCCGATAATTCACAAATAATTCTGTCCCTCGCTTAGAGAAGATGGTGCTGTCGAAAACCTTCGCCAAGCTGGTCTATCTATGTCGACAGGACCGAATGATATATATTGCTGGTTCGTGGACACATGTAACGTGTTTCACCGGGAAAGCAACCGAACCTCACAGGAGGGCATTATGAGCACCAAAGCAATAATTATGAAGCCATACATATATCGTAGAGTTTTTTTGGTGTTTTTGACAATTTTTTATGATCATATCAAGTATATACTCGCAATCTATTAGTAATGATCGTCAGAAATATTCGAAAGATATCTCAAAATGACTTTAGTGTATTTAATTCTGTAACTCTGGGTGATTTTGAATTTTCACAGCAATTCGCGATCCTGTTCATGGGAGCTGGACAGGCGAAGAGCGGTGATGGGTGGTCGAGTGATGCTATCAGGTGCTGTTTACGTTATCGGGTACACGGGGCTATCGGGTGCTGCACTTCATGTTGGTCTACTTGCACCCGCCTGGGAGGTTAGAGCCGGAGCTAGTCGGCCTCCCTCATAAATGGCGGGTTGAAGACTCACTTCCTATCGAGATCTAGAAGACTTTTGCGACATTTACTTGTGTGTAAGCGCATTTCAAAGCTTTTAGAGTGTTTTTGAACCTGCAACTACGAAGTGTATGGGGTTGTATCTTAGCACAAATGCCAAGATGGACGAGTGAGCGTTCATGATCTTTCTACGGGTTAGGGTTACTCGGTTGTGTCGACCAACCAAGGGTGAAAAGAACAGAAGATGTCTCCCGCACCGTAAAAAATCTGGAATGCTCACCAGCAACTCTCGCTCACTGCACCACAAATCTCACTGCCATCGAACACCGCCACAAGATATGCCCCCGAAGCTTTGCCGTTGTTTTCTTGCACCGCTTCTTCGGCTCCGCCTACATTGCGGCCTAGAGCTCTCAGTGATATTGTAGCTCTTCGTAAATATATCGCCTCATTCATCAAGAACCGCTACAGCAGTACTAATCAGCCAGCAGCCTCCCGGTCGTGTGGACCTGTCCCGGCGAGATTTAAAGAAACAACCAGAGAGATAAAAGCACTCCCATGATACCCCGGACGGTACATACAAGGAAATAGTACACAAACACGCTAAAGGAACTAAGATTGGCGATGCCCGGATTCGGTTCGGGAGTATCTGATGGCAGCTGAGTCTATATGGACGCCGGAAGAGATTTCAAGATCTGGATCTACTTACCTGCTAACCCGATTATTCGCTGGATTCATGTCAAAATAGATCGCTGATTATTTCGGTATCTGGAGGTGTCAACGGTGAAGTGTCTCTGGGGGTTGATAGTAGAGAAAGAGACCAGAGTTGAGCGACAGATCAGTCCACGCAGAACCCACTGGAAATCTTATTTTTGTCACTCTTTCTTCTCTCCCAGCCGTGTATACGAAAGAAGGAACTGCTTATTTGTCCGGTGCAAAGTGTGGGCAATTAGCTCATATATTGCAGGGACACGCGCCGTCTCTCCAGCAAAAGAGGACACGTTCCATTCTTCCCGCCTATCTCTGCCATCCGCATCGAAGAACGTTTTTGAAACCTCCCTCTATCCTTCTCTAATTGACTACATTTACAGGTTCTTCACCTCCTATAGCTAGTATTACTTTTTTATCGCTTCGCCCCTTCTCAGTTTCCCAACGCACGAACACCCTCTCTTCTGCAGATCCAGGCCAAAGGTTTGCCTTTACCGTGCTATATACAGAAACCTACACGCATCCTGCTTGCATCATGCGCAGATACGCTAGACACGCCCAAAGTAATATACCTCGAGGAAATGGACAATCAATTGCGAAAGAGGTTTAGATGCCTTTCCCCCCCTTATCTCCGCAATCTCTCGAACACGCTTATCTCATCTACATCTAAAAACACACCACCAAGCCGTCCCATTCACACCGACCGCCAATATATAAAACATAAGCTCACCTAACCACCACCGCCAAGCCCGCGGCGGCCAAACCCATGCACTCTTTATAAACCTGCCCATCTTCCCACACTTTCCCCAAATCACAAAGATTTCTCTATCCTCTCTTTTGGCTGACCTGCCTCCGGTCCTCCCAGTGATAGGGGGTACTCCATTAGCATCCTTAGCACTCAAGCCCCTAGTTAGAGCTTCAAAAGGCCGGGGTCAATTCCTTCTCTCTCCCCGAGAAATGGAGGGGTTAAATGCAGAACGCTCCCACGGGCGTGTGCCCGCCCTCTCTTCCTTGGATAGAAGAGAAAGAAGTGGCGCTCTCCCGGTTCCCCCTCTCCCTCAATAGGAGCAGAGGAGGGCCTCGGATCGGTTCCCGGTGTGCCCTCGCCCTCTTCCCCTGATGGGAAGAGCTCTTAGTTCTCCCTGAGGCCCTCTCTTCAAAGAGGAAGCCCACCGTTTATAGCCCTCCCTGATCAATCTTCCCCCCTCGATGGGAAGAGAGAGAAGTAGTTCGTTTATCCCATAGTCCGTTACAGCTGCCTATTGATTCGGGCGGCGTATTTCAGCTGTGGCTTGTGTCTGGATCACACACATATTCGGCTGCCACCCTTCCTCTTTTAGTAACTATAATATTCTGTCAAATAGACAGCATCTAAGCACCGGATTATGGGATACCCGGCCCCCCCCCCTCCCCAAGGGGGAGAGAGCAGGGACTCTTTTTAATATTTTTTTCCGCTTCTGGCCCTCCCTCCTTCGATCTCGAGAGAAGGAGGATCTATTTCGCCTTAGGTCTTCCCACCCGCCTGCTGTCCCCTGCCCTCTCCTCTTCTACCGAAGAGGATGGGAATTTCCACGTTAAGTCTCTGTCGGCTTCGCGCCGCGCTGTCCTACACTCTATCTCTATTAGGTGCAGGGTGTTACCGGGGGCCTGACAGCGGTAAACGGATCGGTTAGCGTCGTGGTGCTCTATCTACGCATAGCTAAGATACTTATCACCAATACCGCAAGTGTAAACTTTGTGTTTTATATGTACATCCCTTAAGGCTAGTACGCTGTGATAGGAATACTGCTAATCATAACAGAAAAAGCATTCACCAGTGAGTTTTAGATAGTCCTGACGGGACCTGGTGCCATTTTTGCGCCTTCAAATACTCTGCTTTCCGGTGTAGCTGGAGTACGTTTCGTCAGGTCTCTCGTACTTTGCTGTCTAACGCGTTTGTTCGGATTATGAATTTGTCAGAGGAGTCGCAACTTGGTCTATCCTCTCTCCTCTAGGTCTTTCTACTCGATAGCAGGCTTTTCGACGTCTACCAGAAATTGCAGCCAGACCCCTGTCACTAGACTAGTGCCAAGACAACCGAGTGAGCAATTGTGATGGCAACGCCACCCTCACTCTCCCGAAAAGCACTTCTCAAACCGTCCTTGCAATACAGGGGCAGACACGGGGCTTTTTTACGGAGTAATGTCTATCTACCTATAAACCGGGCCACCCGGGGGTCTTTTCAAAATAGTTCGATCTCCTCGAGTAGGTACGTCGAGCCTATCGCCTCCCTATATACCGGTACTCTGTCATACTGGCAGGCTCAATTCAATGGGAGTATGATAGGTACGGGCTTAGGGTTGTTAAAAAAATTATTCTTTTAGGTATATGTGGTGCGGCACTATCGAGTGTTAATTTAGCTGCTTGCACATGGCACATAAATGTGCATTCTTTGGCGGAGTTGGCGCTATGAATTTCAAACCGACCCTCGATTTGTCAAGAAAAAACAACCAAACCAGAACAGATGAAGCCCGCCAATGCTCGGGATACGATTATCCAAATTATCCTCGATGAAAGTACCACCACGGCCACTACGACCAGAAATACCCAACGGTATCGATGCTACAGCAACCACATCGCCTTCATCCACGATACCACCGCCAACCGATAGCCAGAGGTGATAGCATGTATTGTTAGGACGCCAATCAAGCCCTCTTTTGATGTCAGCCGCAGTCTTGACTGGCAAGAGGTATCGCGGCATACATAACCTATCTTAGATTCAATAAACCTCAGTAGAATAATTCGACTGATTGCAAATTGAAATCCTACTTGACGCTGTCAAATCCGAGCCAATGTCCTCCTCTTCTTCATGCATCTTCCGGTGGTAAAGAGGGTGATCTCCGAATCCTCATCAATGGACACAGAGATGGCCAAGTACATGCCTCTGTACAAAGAGCCCGTAAACAGCTCGAGGCAGAGAGTGATGGATTTTCCTGTTGTCCGGCGTGTGAGAGGCGAGGAACCGAGACAAAAAATAAAAGAATCGAGAGGTGGCTAAGCTCATCCCGAAAATATAGAAAGTGCTTCTGAGACGGAGATCGCGGTGTATTGGTTGTCTCTTGGGTGATGGAAGATTTTTTGTTTGCAGTACATTAGAGTCAGAAATACGTTAGAAATTGGATTGGAAGATTGTTCTACCACCACTGTTAACGTTGAGCGGCTGAGTCAGTGAGTATAATCAAGGAACATGAGCACGCAAGGTATGTAGGTTTTGTACGAGCTCAGTGATACCGCGACATGCACAGTTGACTTTGTATGACACGGCGGTGAATACGCAGGCAACCGAACATCGTTCTCTTGGGTACAGTTGAATCTTTTGATTAAATCGATCTTCGCGATAGATGTTTATTCATGCCGACTATTCATAAAAGCATTTTAGGTGTCATCTCGACGAGAGATCACTAAGTACATGTAGATCTCGTTCTCGAAGCGCCGATCTGGCTCGTGGGCCTGTGAGTGGCCACAGTACCAGCATGGTTCATGAAGAGACACCATTCCCATGGAGCTCTAACACCTCTATTGGCGTGGAGACAACCAGAGTTGTACAATCTGACACCTATGACCCTTCCAAGATTTCAATGCATCCGTCAACCAGACAGCCTTCCTGTCCCACCCCCTCGCGCCTCACGCCTCCATCTCAGCTTCGAATGGAGTTTCTCAACCCAACCAGGTCCCTTGTTCTAATTACATATAATTTTTTCTTTCCAAACATGCATCACGGCTAGTGGATTCTATATTCTGCACCTTGGTTGCACATATACACATACTTGCCGTGACAGGCGACGTGTGGGACGAACCCACCCGTATTCTTCATCTACAAATACTACTAAAGACAATCTATGCGGCCAAATAGTCATGAAGATGTAACAGCACCATAGCCAGAGAGGAGTGAGTTATACCCACACAGTAAGTTCCCGAGACATTTGCTGGTAGACGGCCGCGCACGGGAAGATCGTATCCTCTACCACTATACTAGATCTAGATGCTGATGAGCCCACTAGAAATAATTGCGGACTGTGCCAGATTCTCAGAGGACTTTGACCTCGTGTCAATTGTCGGAGAATCTACACCTTCCAAATATAAAGCAATTGACCTAAAGGACAATTCCTTTGATGAACAACCACGATAAGCTCGGCCATGCATGCGGGGCGGATGAACGTTTAGCCAGACTATGCTACCAGACCTTGATGTCGTTATACCAAGTCGAGTGATACTTCTATTACACGAACTCTGCCTTTCTTCACAGTCAACCTCTCTAGCATTGAATCTCCGTATCACCACAACCCGGTTTTCACTCCCCGACGCAAACCTCGCCGCCGAGAAACCTTACTTTTTAAAGCTTAAAAGGCTATAATAGACTCTCTATGAAAAATTTACGCTCTCTGTCATACATCTCACCCCATTGGCTGTCACGGTAACCATACTTCCTGAGTGCTCGGCGGGGATAGCTACCCATTACTCTAATATCTCCCTCAGCCCAACACCCAGTTACATATACATACATATAGTGTCCCCGTACTACCCATAGTCGGGAAAATCCCCATCCGCTACTCCTCACCACGTTTCCTAAGCATTGGTTTTCTACACGACACATGTCCTGTCATCATCGCACATCTATTTGTTCGCACACGTGCATGATCCCCGGCGCTCGACATACATACATACACTCCTGCGTTGCCTGCACCCGTGCTTACCTATATGTGTACCTGTACCACGGCGTGACTGGAATAGCAGTACCCGCTATCTATAGCAGACTCCCTCTATACGTACCTGCCGTATAAATCCGACAGTCATAACTCGGTTCTTGCTCAATATCTCTCACGCATTCATCCCGCCTCCAACACCCGTAACTAGCAGCCAGAATACCTGAATGTGCATCTACACCAAGACCTACTACGAAGTGTGCGGTACGTATCTGCTTTTCCCGCGCCTGAAACTTAAAATACAGAAACTGATGGTCCATATATAGGTCATAGTCGTACGCCTATATCGTTCTGTAAGCAGTATCTCGAACACTCAGGGCCCAACCAGAAGGCGTGCCCGTCTATTGCATGGGGGTCGCCTCTGATAAGGCCTGGCATCTGCAAGCGTACTTCTTGCCCTTCTGTTGCGCCGTTACAAGTCACAAGTTTACTGACGTCTCTGGTGCGCAGACCAGGACTGCAGATATACCCTCGCCGGAGGTACACTCGTATAGCGCCATAGCCTTCACTATTCCGAGGTCGGATGGGTGGATTAATTCTTTACTCTCCTTCGCGGCCGTTCGTATGTCGATGCTTCTTCTAACCCCTGCGGTGAGAACTATATCTTCATCGTAACCAACAGTGTTGGTCAGGGTTAGGGTTTTAACAATATTATTATTTTTCCTTCTTTGCGATATGGATGTTGCCTTGTGGCCAGGGCATACTTAATGATCTTATCTGAGATCTTCATTGTTTCTTTACAATACATGTTCTCTTAGACTTCGTAGACTAGATGGTTTTTCATATCTGTTGTCACTGCTCCGTGCTTTTTCTTACGACATATACGATATTATGCCGTAATATACATATTTATTCATGTTTTTCTTATTGTTTGCTGCCCGATACATTAGCCTATGTACGCCTAGAATTATCTAACTCCGAATCTGCAAATCACAGCTTGATCCATGACCAGTCCAAGTCTCTTGATGAATTCTGAACACCATCTCAGCCAAGATCCCACTCGAGAAAAACGTCTTAGAAAACCTGAAATAGTCGCTCCGCCTCAACATAAAAAGCCGGCGCGCAATGGACCACTCCCGACACATTGTGATGCCCTTGTACCAATTCCGAACATGAGCCGTCACTCGAGGCTTCGATCTCGCCAAGACCCCTGTGCTCAATTTTGTAAGGGAAACTCAACACCAGACGGAAGGGAGTGCGGATCCGTTCCGGTGAAGTTTCGTCTTGAAGTTAGTGATGGTGTGGTACTTTGGATAGTGTGTTCGGCGAGGAAACGGACATTTTATATCACCGTCGGAGTATGCATTGAACTAGACCAGTGCTTGGAGCAATTCGATCTATCACCAGGAGCCGGGAAACAATGTGTCAGGAAGCGTGAAGGCTTAGGGACCTTCTGTTGGTAGCCAAATAGTATCCAAAGCATCTCTTCCGAACCTGCGCCCTAACTTACACTCTGTTCATTGGCCGGCAGCTACTGCTTGACCCCAACAAGAAAAAACAGCGCCCCCCGCCTAGAAATGAAAGGAAAGGGGATAGAGAGAGAAATTGCAGATGGAGATAGGTACAAGTAGTCGAATGAAGTGCCGTAGATAGCGGCTGAACTCGGTGGGGAAAGATGGCCCTCTATACACTTCTGGATCAAATTCGAAGTGCCCTTGCACTATCAATACGGTCATCCCATACAAAGAAGCAAAGAAAAGGCGTCAATTCTTCAATTGGCATGTATGAAACACTCTCTCAACATCTTGGGTGTACATGTGTATAGAGCTTTCATTGACATTTGTAAGTCTAGATAACTGTGTTGGTTGTGGGATGTTGATGTTCAGATTCCAGACCCTAGGCCGCCCTCTTTCTTCTACTCCGCCAGACGAGACTATGTGGGTATTCATACTAGAGTCTTGCTCAAAGTGGTGATATGCCGGAACTTTCGGTGCTTTCTATCTCTGTGATCGATGACTTTTGTCAACTCCGTCCCACCACCGCATTTTGAGATTGAACTTACAGGATAGAAAGACTGTTCTGTCGGTAAGTCCGGGTATGGCGAGACCTGTAGAATCGTCGGAGCAGGATGGTTTTCGCGGTGTGTGGAGGAGAAGAAGAAGAAGAAGAACTAGTGGCTCTTGATCGTAACCTTGACTTTAATTTGCAAAATAAGGTTCAGTGACATGATGGTTGCTGTGGGTTTAATCTACTTGGTTTTTTTTTGTGAAATGTATGTACCTACACATAATCCAGAGTCAGCTTAAGACTACAATTGATTAATAAGTGGTTCCTTAGCTACAAATATTTGAATAACTTCCCACAGCCAAACGATGAAGTCGTTCTCTTACTCGAGGATAAGACCTCCACTATCACTTGATCTTATCAGCTTTCTCGTATTCTTATCTTATCTTATCACATCTTGATTACTTATGTTTTACGCCAAGACCAGAAAAAACCAAACCCGACTCATAATCTATCACTCGAAATTGATCTACAATAGCGAAACCCGTAATATAGCTCATTCTCTACTTTAATGTTTTTATTCTAGCTATATACCCCACCCACCGGATAAGTTTCAGGCGACTTAATGATTCTCCCCTGACCTTGGATAGAACTTTTAAACAGAAGCGCCGGGGCCGAGGGCCGTCGGATGGATTAATAACAGGCTCATGCGCCATTGATTAAGTCTTGAGGAATCTTGATAGAAACGATCTCACGAACTATATGTATGTATATAATGGCTCGTGATGTACCAAGATACATAGATAGTGATATATTTCCACCAATTCTGCGTTAGATCATTAAAATCCCTAATTTCGATAGTTTAATGATCATGATCGATGTCTCCCCCGGTCACTACCCTTAGCCACACTACAGATGACTCGGTGATGAAAACTTTTGACAATGGCTCTCCCGGGTGTGATACTGCCGTAACAAGCATAGAAAAATAGTAGGTTTAGTGTCCGTGCGATTCTTTGGGGGGTCAGTCATGTCAGCTACTAATCTTACTATCTTTTGGTATTAGATCAAGTACTATATTGTACTACGTTTATCAACATGTACCTACATGCACTGAAGAAACATATAAATACATGCAAAGTACGGGTACATATATCTGGATGGTGGTGATAAATGAATTTGGGACGGGACCGAATTTGGGTGAAGACTATGACGCCAAGAGATCTTACGTACCAGGCGATCCTATGTTCCTATTTCACCGATAGAAGATACAATAATAATAACTCGTTTTTTTCCTATTTTTTGATCTATTTAATTAAAAGTATCTTAAAATTTATTTTTATATAAATAATTCTCAAATCAAATATTTGTGACAAAACCAGGGTTAGGTTTTCTGGGCTTCCTTTCTTCGCTGTCAAGTGCAGTGGTGACACTACACCCAGTACCCTTCCCCACGACCAATAACATCTCTTTCATCCGTTTCATCAGCATTTGTTTGTTGTCCTCTGATGAGATTATAGATCTTGATACGACAACCAAACCTCAAGCCCATGGAGTCGAAGCGGGAATGACATGGCCTCACAGATGCCTTTCCTGACGAGGGCCTTGTTTCTTGGGAACTATGGCTCCTAGAACTACGGACCTTCAGTGGATCTGAAAAATGCCTGAGATCAGCCTTTTTCTCGTCTCTATCCGAGACAAGTTATCATACCCAATTCATCAACTACTAGGACTGATACGCCTCTCCAGAGAGGAGGTTTCAAAAATCTCGACAACATATTATATAATGAACATTGCAGTGAGGAATTCTCATCCTTTGTAACATCACTACGCACAAAGACTTGTCAGTACAGAACTCCTCACTCCATGCCCATCGCGGGCGGCATACGGGGGCAAAGGTGAAGCCTTGCAAGGTGAGCCTTATACGAGCTGATCAGGTCTTTATATAGGTTTTATCGGTCTTATAATCGCAAAGTACATAATAATCTTCTGCAGTGTAAGAGTTCCACATAATGAAATTTCCACATGACAGCAATCGCTTGCATGAACGTCGTCACAGTATAGGAGGAAATAGAAGTGGAAAGAATAATTTAAAGTGTGGACGGTACCTACAGCAAGGCCCACCTTCACCTTATGGCACAGCCACCAACGAATTAATAGAAAAGTTAAAGGCACGTGGGGTTCAGCTGCATGCTCTTCCGGATCTCTGGATATGTGTACTATCATGAGATTGATATCATGAAAACTCACTCGATGGCTCCATGGTTCAAATCGAATTGGTTCACTCGGTCAGGATCCCGGTTTCATGATTAAATTAATGTGGCGATATTAGCTGATCTATCTCACTTATCGACCAATAACCCTGTCCATACTACGTGGTCCTGGCAGCAGAAACATATATCCACACAAGTCGACAAGGTCAGCATTCAATCACGCTGTCTATTTTGTACAATACAATTGCGAGCGAAATGCATGCCTTCGCCGCGCTTTGAAACAGCACCTTGCATGTGACCATGCGGCCAGTGTTAGGTTTCCGCCTTCCGTACCCGACTGGTCTTTTTGACTGTAACCTTGAACAACTGTTGGCCAAGATTACTTTCTACATTCATGAGGGGAGGCGTTCTTCATAAGCTGGGCAGAAGAAAGGCTCACTTATAGGTAGACCTAAAAATCATGAGCACATCCTGCACATATTTCCTATTCTGGATGATACCACCACAGCTGCTCATGATCAGATTTGCGTTGCGCGTTACCAATTAAACTGTACAAAGTTGTGGAAGAGGTTTTTATTACGTCCCAACAACCTTGGGCGGGTACCCGGCTCCCAGTCGGCGAATCCTCCGTTAACATACCAGTTTTTCCCTGTAAAAGGGTTTAGAAAAGAGTTGAACGGTCTCAACAGATCTTCATCATCTACATGTGTTTTTTGAGTGGATCACACTTTCTGCCCAGTTTGCCCTTCATTACCCCTCACGGAGCGCAGGATTTTAGGCATCCTTGTTCACGGGCCCTCACTCGTACTCCAGAACAATCGTTGGCCCCGTATGTTGTCCGTGCACACGCTCACTTTCCGTTTATTCCTTCCCATGGGTTGCCGTCAGTTGCGTCTTTCTCTCGGATTGGTTACTATTTATCTCCCTAAGAAATCGTCATATCTCGTGCATTATAAGGCACACACATCAGCTCACTTTATCCACTGAGCTGAGATTACTACCCCTACCCCATACTATGATTTGATCTATAGTCGAGATTCCGGGGGGGAAATAAACGGAGATGGGCAAGACCGATGGAGTGAATAGATATCTGAGAATCGCGCCCACATCTACATAGTGCCACACATAAATGCCATGAAAGTGGGGGCCACGTGGCGGCCAGTCGACTTGATCCCTCGGAAACGTACACAGACATTGGCAAGAACTTTCCAGTAACCTTTTTCTCTGCCAACTCCGACTGGGCCCGCCTCTCCTTTTTACCTTTGATACTTTCTCTATCCTATTACCTACCTCAGTGAAGCTTATAGGTCTCTCTCTGCCTTCTAGATCGGCATATGCATAATGATAAAATTACCAGCCCCGTTACTGCAGGATTACTGTATCCCATTTTTGTTTGTGATTTGTATGTATGTACCACTCTATTTCCACTCTAGCTGTATACCGCGTACCGGCCATGCGCCACAGTCATCGCTGATCATTCAATGCAATGTCTTAGAAATGATTCTCGGCAATACACAATGTCTCGTAATTGGACAGCATACTCGCAACCAGTTCATTGTTTCTAAGACATCATTCTATACTACATTCAAAAAGTGGTTTCTTTCGCGCGCGGCTATCAAATGACAGCGGGTGTAACCAGAACCAGACCTGGTATGTGAATCTTGCCCGATGTCCCTCCCGCTGGCTCCCCACAGAGAAATCCATCTTATCTTCTACTGTTTGATTTATACAAATTGTAAATCTGGATACAGATATCTCCTCTCCCCTCGATTTCATGATGACATTAATGTTCATTGCTTGGCTTAGCTTGTATCCATGCAGAATGCAATCCCTGTCAGGAGATGGTGCGTCGCTTTCGTCTGGTTCTCTACCAATAGAACTAGCGGCCTTTGTCACCCACCCACCGCGCTCAACTACATTTATGTATGTAGGTACTACATACCCAAATACTACAAGATGGAACATTAATTGACAAACCAAAACCCGCTAGCCAGCAAACAGATTCGTGCAAACCTTTGGTGTCGTCTGAATCAAAATAAGACTGTGCCAACAGCAAACTTCGCCTTCGGTATACATATGTACGTATGTACCTCCGGGACCTCTTCTTACTCAGGCAAAGTTTGTCTTGCAGTACATCTTAATGAGATTATTTACTTCATTTCACTATTTTAAACTCAGCCTTGCTGTCTACACAAAAATTCTGTTGAGAAACAACCCATCAGAAATCATTTACCTCGCTGTATCTGAGCACCACCATGATGCGTAGGTACACACAGCGCATCTTGCCCCCATTCTTGGTGCTAGTTCTACAGCTGGTCATAGATGACAGTTAATAAAGATTGGACCTAGCTTAACCACGCTCAACGTCATATGATTACTCGTTGAAGAAGAGATTCGGGAGTGCCCTTGATCTGGAAGTTGGAACCATTGCGATGTCTTTCAGTTATTCGCTAGGACCCCACACCATCATCACCAGATATCACTCGCGTCAAATGCAAATGGTCAGATAGGCGTTGAAAAGGGATTCATTCTCAATGAGCGCCGGGTGCTGAGAGTCGTGGCATACTCTGAACCAAAGTAGCTTCGGGCAGGCCAGTCCCTGGCCTAATAGACTATCAGCGATAAAATCTAAGGACCGTTTCACCGTGCTCAATTGAGTCTAGGCCCAGGGATATGTGAGGTTGAGAAACCGATACCATCCCGTGAAGAACTAAGCATGGGTGCCTTGTGATTGTTGCGGGACTTCTAGGGGACGTATCACCACCAAAACTGCCCTGATAGGCTCCGTGGGTTCTCCCCTGATCTGTGCATGTGTTCTATTCGTCTCATAATATGCACTAGGATCGAGAATACTCACCGCATGTCACTCGCTCAATCAGGTACATGAAATCACCCCTGTGGTCATCATGTGGTAATGAAGATCTGGGCTAGGTTCTGGCTTCTGGAAGCATGTAACGGTCTTAATCGACATGTCAAAATTTCCCCGGGATTACTCAATCATTGACCCATAAGAACTAAAAATACGGCACGCAGTAGTATCTTACGCATGCAAAGTTCTCTTCTCGGTACTTGCACGCACAGGCGTAGCACTCATCCAATAAAATGCCAATTAGACTAATTCCACGCAATGAATCAAGCGTCGTCCCCAAATTGGAATAGAATTCCTTTCGTTACTCGAACGCCAATAAGAATAAGAAATTAACCCACATCAAGGCCAAGGATTGAGTAACAGAAAAGAAAATAGCGAACCAATTATAAATAATATCTACGTCTCATGAGAGAGCGATGATTCTGCAAATGCCTGCTCGACAGGAAACTGACGAGAGTTCAGCCACCTATCCCTGAATGAATGCACCCGAGATCGAAAGGGCTGCGGCACCTGATCCTCCTGAGCACCACCACTTATAGGAACCCCATCCAACTCCCATGAAATATCTAAAAACTGCGACTGTCGGGTATTCTTAAACCACATCTCGAACTTTAAGTCTGCTGGTCTAATGATCATATTCACTAGATATGACGCCTCGTAAAATCTCTTCAGCCCTAGATATCTCTTCCTCCGGTCAAATACCGAGTTCGGTAGTTTCCGCATGTCGGTTTTAAGCCGACAAATGATTTTGACGTCTATTGCTGGATGTCAGCATTAGCGTCATGCATTAATCTCAGTAAGCCACAGCGATTGGCACTCACCAGGTCCCAAACGCCCGGGAGGCTCATCTGAGTCGCAGCGAACTAATATGTCCTCCCAGACGCCACATTTCTTGAATGTTCGACGTAGTTGCCGTGGAATGGTGAGCGATCCATTGGTGATTTCAACACCCTATTCCCGAGTAATCAATACCATTGGCCAATTACATGTACCTCGACGTTCACTAGTCCCTCACCTTTCTGGCAAACCATTCCACTTGGTTCCTTGCAACCGCTTTGCCGGTATGTTCGTCCTTGTGAAAGTCTGCTGGGTCGTGGATATTGGAGTCAAATGCATGGGAGACTAGGATTCCATAGTGTGCTGGACATCTCCTGGATTCTACCGTGGTAGTATGTCCCTGCAGGTCTCTAACCTGATCACGGATGCATCCGAGCACTGTGGCGCTTGCCCTGTAAGAGATCAGACGTGTCAACAATATACTTCAAATGGAGGGGAATAAGTCAAGTGTGCGGCCAATACGTGTCTGTGGGCTGAATCACTCGTATCGAATCTGATCTGAATGCGTCTTCAATCCGTTGCTTGAGGTACTGCGAGGATCCCAGGCCTCCGGCAAGGAATATCTTCTAGAATCTTTGTCAGATCTCCTTACCTTATAAGGAGAATCCGGAACATTTACTTACTCCTACTTTGACTTTCTCGGCGCGACATTGCTTCAGATGTTCCCGGAGCAGAGTAAGCGTCCTGCTAATTGAAGGCTCAAAGAACTCGATCATCATTTCCCTGGATTAAGTAATCAGTAGGATTAACATTATTAGAAGATTTGATAGGTGCTTACCGTGAGATCTGCACAAACCCTGCTACTATAAGATCTCCTTGTATACCATCTCGCGGCAGTTCAACATGGAAATGCGGCCTAGATTCATCATTTGTAAAACTTTCTTTTCGAAGGATAAACTGTTGTCGGAGCTTATATCTCTCATCATTGCTGAGTTGTTGTAGAATGCCACGTTCCAACAAGACATCATCGAATGCTTTGTCGATGTATATTGAACCGCAAGGAGCACCTCCATTGATGAAACGGTCAGATAGATGTTTGGGTAACAGAGGGCACGTTTGGGCATACCAGAAATAATTCCCATCTGTTTGACACGCGGTGCTTGTCCTGGCTGCAGGATTTGATAAGATGAAACATCCTGGACAAAAATCAATGTTAGTTGTCAAGGCTCGGCGCCTGTGCCACGCTATCAACGTTTTGGACGGAAAACTCACAACAGTACCCCCACCCGCGTCACAGACTATAATTCCTTCACCTTTCTATTATTCCATATTAGCTTTCTCTCTGCACAAAGGTTTCGGGAATGAAACCGGATGTTTCCGTCGATTCCTCTGTCTATCGGCCACTCAATCATGCACTTACAACAAAATCCTCCTCCGAGCGCTGGCTATACAGTGTATGAATAGCCGCCGCCTCAGGCTCCGTCAAGGTAACGTTGAATCTATGTTGGTGGAAGGAAGTTTTAAGAATGATATTCCTAAACTCCTCTACAACAGGGTCCGAATACGTCGCTGGAACCGTAAAGGAAAATTCCATCTTGAGCTTATCGAGAGACTCCTCCTCCAATCGCTTTCGAATATGGTCATAGACCGCATTGAGAAAGTCGCTGATCATACCATGGGCCGTTTTGCCGGCCATATCTGGGTATGTGTGCGCTTCACCAGATCCCAACGAAGTCTTGAACAATATTGACCGGCCAAAGCCTGCTTTGTCTGCCACGAAGCCCCATTCGTAGTCCCTACTACCTGACATATATCGGAGAACAGTAGGGACCTTATGCATGAAATTCTCGCATCCAGGCCAGCGGCCCAGTTGGGTGGGCATCGGGTCGCCAGGTCTCATGTATGCAACACCTACAAAATCCCCCAAAGTTAGTTACAGGAATTCTTTTTATCGACAGGCATATTTGTGGGCATCCCTGTGCGAGTTGTTCCGAAGTCAATTGCGACAGCAAGTATCTCACTCATCCTCGTCGCATGTAAATCACTGTGCCCGTTGTTCATGTTCATTCTGTCCGTGATGGTGATATATCAGCAGCTATCAGTTATCGACAGACTCTGGCCATACAAAGCCCCTCACACAATGGAGTCTTGGTGAAGAACCAACTTTGTAGAAAAATATGTACTGAATCCTGCAGTACTTGCTCTCGTCGAGGGGTTGGTGCAATAGATTGATCTGATTACTGGAGTAAACGACCTGATCCCGGCAGTCTAAGCGAACTGGTCAGTCAAGGCAGAAAGAGTTTTATGGGTCTGTTAGGCCAAAGGCAATACGCTTTAAAGTCGTTGAAAACGGGGGATACGTACTTAATTATGTATCTTGGTAACGTATAATAACGAGAGCGCGCGAAGTAGAACCGATACAGATCAGTCGACCTCTCTATATTATCGATTAAATGCGCATGCTATGATACATGTCATCGGAATTGCAGAGATAGAAGATGTGCTCTAACCTCTGGTTCTCTTATGCAGATACAAACGATCTAATTAGCTAAAAAAAACCAGATTATCGAACTTTCTATTCGTCACGGTTATCGCTATAGAACCACTGTGATTTGCATGAAACAGCGGGGGCCACAGAGCGCTTGACAAGTATCTAGTCACGACTGCAGCAGGAAGAGTGGGCAGCTAGCTAGCACCACCGCGTATGCACAACACGAATTTTGATTTGACCTAACAATCCGTTATGCAGGAACTCGGGATACCATAGGCGTTCAAGAAAGAAGAAGAAAATTTATTACAAGTTATATCCTAGGAATTAACTTACATGGCTCCGATTTATCGTCAGCTACATACATACTTCCGAAAAATAAAGGCTGAAAGGTTTTTTTTCTTTTTCTTTTGTTCTTGTTTTTGGCGCCCCGCAAGACGACTTGCAGCACAGAGCATGTGGGTATGTATGTACGGCCGCACGGTATAGACTGACATCAAGGGATATCGGATCCAACCTTGTTAATAAAAAACCAAAAGGTTGTGTGATTTTATCAGTCGAATAACAATACGTACTGAAATCGGCTCTTGGTGTGCCCGCGCCCGCTCGTACGTTCGCAATATGTATGTATGTAGCACTGATTGAGAGAGCTAGGTTAATTCGCATTTGCAGCTCCGCCGATGGGGGTACTCTACCTGCTAGCTCCCCCAAGAATGCCTAGGTAAGTTATGGAGTTATCTCTGGAGGATCATCTTATGGGTACATACCTACTTATCTTAATTAATACTGCCATATTGTCTTTAAAATACGATTAGCCGCCCCCGCCACAAGATACCTTGCAATTGCTATTTTACCACACTCGACAATTCACAAACAGGCTCGGTCGGGCCTCTCAGATCCCCATAAACGATAGGTCTCTAGAACGTGAGTCGTCGTAGTCGTTCGGCTGATCATCTATAACCAAACATCGACATCCCGCCTCAGTTTTTCCAACAAGAAAAGAGTGTTGCGCCCTCCCCACTAAAAGTACATACCTCACTCGACGAACAAAAAAAATAACTCTCTACAACTGCATTAATACAAAAGCCTTTCCCGGTCCCGCTCAAGAAACACTTTCTCCATCTTCAAGATCACAAGCAAACTAGGGCCTGATTGATTCAGCCCTATAAACAAAGCCACTTTCTTCTTTTATCTTCACCACAAAAAATCTCTTTTTAAAAAACAGAAGCCACACATGTGTTGCTTTCTAAGGAAAAAAAACGGTGCTGGTTCATCGGTTCCTCCTGCGAGACGGGGTACCCTACCTACAGGTTTGTAATGTTTTTTCTCACATTTGAAGGCAATTGTACAAAGCTAATTTCTAATTACCAGAGACTCCGCGAGTGTCCAGGCGACCATCTCCTCCCATGACCCCTGTCACTACTATACACACTGAACAACCCAAAGATGATGCGGCCATAATCCGTCTGTTCAACTTGATCGACTCTAGCATCACCGACCATGTTCTCAATTACTATATAACCAACACTCCAGGAACGTTCAACAGCGAGAGATTCAATCAATTTGGGAAAAACAAGAGAGAGTTTGTATGGATTCAGCGCGTCACCTTGAATGAGGCAAGAATGCAAGTGGTCGTGATTAGATCAGTCATTAGCGCGGAGATCTTCAAAGCAGTTCGTGATGGCGTGTTTGTTCCCCCAATGCCGGGTATGAGCCAGAACCCAAGGAGAGCCGAGTCGAGGAACAGACAAACCCCAAGAAGTAAGTGTTTCGCCCTCTTCTAAAGTTTTTCTACGGTAGATTCTCAATATAAGCAAGCATCTGCCCGTGGCTTAAAGTCACGTGCTTTTCCGAGTTTATACTTATTTATATCGAGAGATCCATCATCTTCTGCGATGTGTCAAGAGGCGACTTTGTCGCCCAAATTCATATGCCAGGCCGTTCCTCGCACAATATCTACAAACAAACCAGCTAACCCTCACAGACCCTTCCGCATCAAGCATAGACCAGAAAGCACGTATCGACTTCTTTCACAACCTCCCGCGAAACCCTCACTACGCTGGGCACCGCAAGAATGCTGTAACCACCCTCACCGATGAAATTATGCGCCTCACATCCCCCCTCATCGCGGATATAAGCAGGGAAGACGCCCGCCACCGTAGCCTTGAATCAATCATCAACAGCGCCGCGGACTTTGCAGTGACCACTGGCAAACAGACACCACACTTCCGGGTCTCTTTCCCACAGCTGAGGGGCGGAAACGCCAGCGGGTCGAGGAGAGGGAGGACAGAGAGCACGGATGTTCCGGTGATGGTTCCCGAGCTGAGAAAATACGGAGACGAGAAGGGACTCAATTATGACCGATATATCCCACTGGTTCCCGTTCAGAGGTTACCAGATAATATATAATCCTATGAATCTCGTGTTTATGGTAAATTCCACATCTCTTATCATCCCCAACCTCCCCTCCCCGGGTTCTACCTGCAGTTCAACAGTTCAACGGGCGAATTTCTAACCTCTCTTCCTCTCGGCAGAATTAGTCCTTATTTCCCGGACGGTCCTCAAATCTAGAGATTTCATTTTCACGCGTGTGCACGGAACCTTTGCGCACAAAAATTTCATTTGTTCCCTTCGTATTAATAATTCTTAGGGGGGGGTTGTGGGGGGCTTGGGCCTTTTGTGCCAACAGCGCTGGATACGGCTGTGCCTTCTGATCGTTTTCCTTCTTTTTTGTGATATGCATGAGCTATCATAAGCATTTCTACGAAACGCCATTCTTTACGACCATTTATGGATTCCCACGAAGCCGGATAACGACGTTATGGCCTTATGTTTCCTTTGTTTATTTTTTTCTTTTTCTCACTTTTATTTTCATTGTATATATATTATCCGAATACTTTTCGTGGCGGGTTGTAAAAATAGCTACATAAATCCGTGGAATGCTTTTTTTAACATAGACGTCCCGATATATCGCTGTACCGCCTCCATTAGCCTGTTGGATATAGATGCCTCCAATTCGCCTATGACGTCTTTCTCCACGAAAAGGCTTGATTTCCTGTGCTCAGGAATGGCTATATATTTCGTCCGTGACCGTTTCCCTGCATAACTTCAGATGACATGAGCTGACTTCTTTTCCTTCCATGAGTAAAATTTTCCGCTGTATGTATGTAGGTATGTATGTATGTGGGTCGTGCACGTACATATCTAGCCAGACATGTGCCTCCAAGTCGAAGGAGGTATGTACAGTAGAGTATAAGTAGACTCTACTGGTACCTACATGATACCTACCTACAGGTTAGTATGACATTCCCAGAACGGATTGGTTGTAGTAGTACACGTTAACGTTCCTCGCCCCCACAAACCCCCACAACATCCCCCCACAGTAGTACCACTGCAACACACGGAATATTAGTACCCCGCATCGAGTTAGTTAGGTAAGTATCCCACTACAACTGTCTCGCATGCGCACAGGCTAACTAACTTGGCTGTCAGTCTTCGGAGAAATGGTACAATTACTTGCAGCATACATAATTTCCCGGGGTATCACGGTTATGAACCAAGTGTTCGGAATGCCAATAAAATATCATTTCTCATATATAGATACATGTGAGGCCTCCCAGCAGCCGAGAAAGAGAACGAATGATGATCATAATGCGCCTAGCCCTAATCCAACACCAAGCCTAACAAAGGAAACGATTGAGGAAACAGCATTCAATGCTGGTATGTACACCTGCCCGAAAGTGCAGGTCAAGAAAGACGTCGCTAAAACAATATGTGCCCCCTCCCAATAGCGTTTTGAAATAATACAATGAAGCGAAAATAAAGGCCCACTGGGCTTTTATACCTTTTCCAAACAAACATTCATTTTCGGTTCATTGACGGTGAACGTGAATGCCGAAGAACAAAACGATCCAGGTTGAGGCCCGCTCCATTCCTCGATCTGAAATGTCTTCGCAGCAGCAGCATAGCTCTGTTGGATATGAGCCACTGGAATATTTTGCCACTCCATGTCCTGCAGGTCCTGTGCGGCCCGTGCATATTCCTTTCCAAGTGCCGATAAGGCTTCTTCGGTTGACATTACCGGACTGTCTGGGGCTGGAGACGACGACCCAGATCCACGCCCATGGCCAACCTGAATCGCGTCGAAAGCCAAAATGTTTACTTTAAGGGTGAGTGTGGCGATGGTGTTGTAGAGGTTGTTGTTGAGATTCTTGAGGTTTCGTTGGTGCTTATCTGAATCCCTCCCCCACTTGATTCTCCATGCCAGGCTAGCGAACCCCTTTCGTTTTGAGGAACTCCGGAGGTAGCGGTTCAAAGAGCGTTGAATACTTTCAAGCTCACATTGAAGCGGTCGCATATTTTTTATGTAATCTTCCAGAACGTCTTGTGGGAGATGACTAGACTCGAACATGTGCTGGAATTGAGAAAGAAGTCGGCGGGTGGAGGAGACTGTTTGCAAGCCTTCGTCAAGCTCATCTCGTGCACCTCGAACTCTTTGCACCGCGGCGTCGATCGTCTGAGCGAGGTCGATACAGGTGGCAACAATAGAAATAAGACTGAGACCCTCCATGTCGAACGGGTTGGGTTAAGAAAAGGAATAATTAAGAAAGGGAGGGCTTTAACGTTTTGTTTGGAGTTGGTGGTTTTCACTGAGGTTGAAACGGCGAGTCTTTCTGAGGGGGACCTTCGGCTGGTTTTAATGCTTCCCTACCACGAAGGGCCGTCCAAAGTTCCAACAGTCTCTGCGCACTGAGTATAATAACCCCCCCACATGGGGCTGGCACCACGTTCGTTCCATTATCCCCACAATTAGAGCTGAATTGCTTCATTGCTCTATGACATAGGCTCCAGTGTCCCGGATCGCAGAAGTATGTATGTACAAGATTCTATTCTACTTTACTTGCATACGGACACCTACATCGAATCCTATCGTTCAAATCCCCCGTTCACACGTCTATCTTCCCGAGTACTCTAGGTACCTTCGTCACCTGCGACCCGCTTCATGCGCAGCATTACGCCGGTTTCCTTTTTTCCAAGGATTTTTTTCTTCTCTTTTCGAAGCGAGGGGTATCGATAGATAGACTATCTCCCTAGGTATGTTGGTGGGGGGTAGTTTGAAGGTGTGGTGTTGTTGGTCGACAAGCCCCCGCTGTGCATATAAGACAAGAGGCTCTTTCGGCTATCCAATCAGCAGGATACGCTGGATCATTTTTCCCTTTCGCTAATGGTTATGTTCCTCTGGTTACACCGTCCTATTTTTCCGAGCTACTTTAGGAATCGTCCCAATTATCACGGCCAGCAGCGATGTGTACCAGTTTGATTTGATAGAGAGTGTTACCACCAATAATCTCACGATGAATTCAGATAGTTTATAGATCCCGCGAGCGAGCGAACACTTCTCTCGTATACGGCGTCATTGTACCACCCACGAAGGCATGAACCTCCGAACAAGAATTTCAGACATGATACCCCGCTTTAGCTTCTGAATGATGCCATGTCTGGAACCGGTAACGTATCATCTTGAGGTTTTGCCCTCTCAATATGTTAAATGTTCACAATATCACCGACGGTACCTGGGCTAGCTACAGCCATGCGATGCTCTGCAGCTTATCGGTGTTGGTGATTGCTGTCCACCGCCTCCCCCTCACAGTCAGCACGCCCTAGAGTACGAAGCCTATGATGGACTTTTCGTTTAACAGTGTATTTGTTTTCGTTGTTACTGGACGGGCTCTGCCGTGTTCATAGTCACAAGACACTGCATCGGAAGCCCAAAAGAAAGAACAAAACCTGAAAAGGATGGGCGTAGGTAGAATACGTCCAAACTGTCTTTGAAGCAAATCATCTTTGAGGGATAAGCCATTCCAGTCTCGAACGATTTCATACGCGCAGAGTTGTAAATGCACACTGCGCATTGGACTTTAGCCCCTTGAGTACAATTGGACCATAGTTTCGGTTTAACCCCCTGGGTACAATTGGTGGATTTTCGGTTCTCGGAAATCCATCCCGAAATATATCAGTCGAAATACAGCATGCGAGTGCTGGATGAGCTCTGTCGTGGTCCACCTATGCAATCGGACGACATGCGTCAACTGGACCAATCACAGGGTATGTCCGCCCCCCCTCTCTGTTTCTTTCTTCAACGCGCTTAGTCTCGGTCAGCAATTTTGAAAAAAAATCGTCGATCATGGGTTTTATCGATAAAAGCATTATCATGATCTTCGTTGTCTCAAGCTATTGACGTTTCGGAGAAAGCCTCAACAGTTTCAAAAGACTTAGCGTACCTCTACCGCCGATATCAAAAGACCAATACCATTACCACTAGGTATCTAAACATAATCGGAAGAATAAAGACGAAAATCCTTGAGCTCACGAGGGAGCTAGTAACTGCAAGTTTGTGGTGGTTGTTTAGCCAGCCTTAACCTTGAGGAGCAGGGTAAGGTGTAAACGGTATCCAGGTTTCTGGGTTCCAATTTTGTTTAAACGGCCTAAAGTGGAGAAGCGGCTCCGTTTGGAATCGATACCACGTATGTGGTCTTGAATAGAATCCAATAAGTAAATCTAAGACACGGGCGATTCTCCCGGCGAAAATGTATCAAATTGAATCAACCTCAACGATACTGACCAGCTTCAATATTAGCGGTATGTCGGTATTTCGAATGGGAAGTTAGAATTATTTTGGTCTTTGCTTTTCTCTTTCGACTTCCCTTGCAGAAGTGAGACTTCTAGTGTTCCATTTGCCAGGTCGCTACTGCAACAGTGGTTCATCGTACCAAATCCAGGGTTGATGTCTTAACCACTGACGAATATGTCCTGCAACACGAGCCTCCACTAGATCGAAGTCCGGTGGATGTCGGTTGTGTCTTTTATTTCTTTTTCCATAATGGGCAGCCCTTGGGATATGTATTTTGAAAAAAAGATTCATCGCCAAATCCGATGCGGATTGCGGGGAGGATACCCCCAAAACATGGAACTGGGATAACCAAAAATGACGTTTTCAGCAGCAGAGAAGAGCCGTGCACTGGCTACTGCTTGAGCATCCGAAAATTAAAAATAATAAATTCGATTGTATTCGCCAGCCCTAGCTGAGAGAAGCTCATCGAGAAAATGCTGACTCCTCTGGCGGTTTTACTTCTATTCGTAGGGCTCCCCCTCGGTCGTGGACATGCATTGCGAAATTTCTATGCGCGTCCTCTCCGCATAAAAACCTGAGACCAATCCTATCTGCAGTGACGTCTCCATCAATTATCTGATTAAATTGGTGCATGTCGCCTAGCACAACATCAGCAAAAACTCAGCCTCCTCCACTATCAATTTCTCGGTACATATCTAATTTCCATGAGGTGGATCGGCAACGGTGAGTGATATACTGTGATTGCAGCCGGTCATCTACAGTGCCAAGACAGTCGTGAATGCACAACACTCGGATATATTTGAAAGTGATTTCAAAATAACGTGTGCTGGTCACATATCGAATTATTCTTCCTCACGTTGATCTTCAACATCAATTCTTCACACGCGCTATGCATATAGTGCTTGAACGCTCAATCCTGCATGTCCTGAATATATTAAAGGGTACGTAAGGACGTGCATGCGCAGATGTACCGGGTGTTCACCCTTAGTCTGAAGAACTCTGCTTCATTGGTTGAAAATGCAGGGATTTTATATGGGAGCCACCAATTATCATCGATCACACCGGCCAGGTCTGGCCTTAGCGCACTAAATTTGTATGGGGGAAAAAAGTCTGAAGAACTTTCATATATCTTCACTCAAAAATCAAAATATTTTGCTAAAAATACAAAAAAATAACTGCAGAATAGCGCTGGCTCCCAGATTCCCCTAAATAGTATTTTGAGCTCATAAGCCCTTGTGGGGAGTATTTTCTGATCAAACTGGGTGTAAACAGCAGTCAAATTGCGGTCTCGGAGGTTGCATTGTAAAAGATGGGGGGCAGCCTATTCAAGTACTTTTTCTGGCGACAAGTATCATTTTCTGCAGCTTCAACCAATCATACGCCAAAAATGGTTCTTCAGACTAACCCATAACCCCCGGTACTCTAGTTGAAGATCGTAAAAAGCAAACATATCAGGGAAAGTTGGGGAAGGGCGTAGAGAACTAACCCCCTATCGACCCAATATCTTCACTTTCTGTTGCCAGCGAGAACGTTGAACCTATCCACCCTATGAAGATCCTAACGTGGAGTTTTCAGCAATTATTTCTCGTCATATGAGCAGATAAGTGGTCAGCAAGGTTCTGTAATTCAGAAGGGTTTTACGGATGGGGGATGGGGGGGCTGGCAGGAGAAAAGGCACAAGGACAGACGAATGAGTGGTGTATCAGGGATGGTCTCCTACTCCTTTGTGGTACTGTAGCACGTAATCCTGAGATAAACGGTGCAAGACAAAGATTTCCAAAGATGAAATAGACAAGGCTCGATGGTGTTTACACAACAATGTCAGCGTAAACAGAGATGTGTCTAGGGAGCAGAGCGATGAAGCTGGAGGTCGGTAGCCTACTGCAGCCTTGCACCAACTCTACGCACAAGTGGCACAGTTCAATGCCACAATGCTTACATACACAACTGTGCGAATATCCAGAGCAAAACAGTATTGGGCTCAGCCACCCAGCCAAATTTCATATCACATCACGTGTTGGTAGGCTGGCAGCACCAGAAATCACTCGCACACCGCATCTACCACAAATGGCATCACTTGCTGCTTCTAGATACTCTACCCTACTGATATATTGTAGCCGACGATCCTTTCTGCATTGCACAAGGCAAGCTACTATTTCTCGGTGAGCGAGTTTCAGTTCCTGCATCTCTTACTTTTTTTTCTTCCTTGCTTTTTCCGTATACTTACATACGCACCGGCGGCGCAACGCGCCAATTCTTTCCTTTTTCCTAACCCTGATCACACACCACCACCTCGTTTTCCGATGTCGGGGACCGATCTTTGAAACCGTTGGCGTCGGAAGCTAGGCATGAGAGATATCTTGAGAATCGAACTTCTTTTTCGCTCGTGTTGGTGTGTAGAACACTGAGGCGAGCGCATCACAGAATATCAATCGTTTCGGACCGAGGTGTGAACCGAGGATTTTGTTCCTTTTGGCAATATTAGCAACGCGACATAGCAAACTTCCTTTTACATCTTCCATAGGATCCCAAACACCCCTAGGAAGTGCCTTGGCAACTTCTGTATTTCTATCGAGGCAGCTTTCTCCCACCGAACGAGTGATATCTCATGACTACCAAACCAAGGAACCCCATTCAAACACACACCAAACATCACACCCCAGATCAAATTTCGTCTATCAAGCTATGCACCCCGTCCAAGTCCCCCAAGTATCTCTACGAAAATCACTCAAACAACGTAACTGCAGAAACCTTAACCCTGACACATTATATTCCTCCAGATTTTTCTAAAAGCAAAAACCCAGTTAACCCGACAGTAAACCAACTTTCCCAGGTATTTACTCGAGATCCCAACAGAAGAAGCCACGTTTCAAGCAGACTATTTACACTTTTTCGACCATGTCGGCCATCACGTTATGCACCCCAAAAACCCGCAGTGCATCCGGCCCTCTCTAATTTTCCAAGACCGCACCCCACCATGTACAAGCACCCGATCAACAGTGCGTGACTACCTACAAGTAAAGTACTTACTCTGGCTAGAGTACATGCTTACTCTTACTACGCATAATAGCAATTCCTGCACTGCACTGCATTGCAGTACTGCACTGCAGTTATATCCATGTCCGACGACGCCGTCAAAATAA
Organism: Morchella importuna; assembly: GCF_003444635.1. Classification (NCBI taxonomy): domain Eukaryota; kingdom Fungi; phylum Ascomycota; class Pezizomycetes; order Pezizales; family Morchellaceae; genus Morchella; species Morchella importuna. Next base: position 744,059 of record NW_025763408.1, read on the forward strand.
GCAACAACAACAACAACAAAATAAGCAAACAAACGTACGGAAAGAAAAAAAAAAAGGAAACAATCCCGCCCAAACAACCGCCGTCACAAACCTTGCTCTCTAGAATATTACCGGTCTGGGCATAGCATCCACCTAGCTATGTCGGGCATTGCCATAGCTTTTAAGGCTGCATGCAATTAATGAATTAAGCAAAAAAAAAAGAAGAAAAAAAGAAAAAAAATAGCTATGCCGGACGGCACTTGCATGGTCAACACGCAGACTCGATAAGCTGGGGTGATATAGATCAGCCGGCGCAACTCATCGATGTGCCGAATTAGTTGCCAAGATTCTAACGATTTAGTACGGGATCGGTGAGAAACGCATTAATTGATTGATTAATAATTAACTAATTTATTATTTTCGGCCCAGAGGCCATGGCAATATTCTAACAGTACGAAGCATTAAACAAAACAAAAACAGTTCCTTCGGTCCTTGCGTGCAGTAGGAAAGACGATATTTCCAGGGAACCTCCTACGGGGATATCAGTAATATAATGGACCCGGTGTATTGAGTTCCGGCATACCGAGTTGTGACTATGTACAGTCGGGGTACAGAAGTTTTGGTAACTTTTAGTCGCCGTTGAAACAAAAAATTTGTATACAAAATCAGAAACACTCAAATCTTGACTTTAAATATTAGATATATCGCACACACCTGCAGAATAGACTTAAAAATTCTAGAATTCTCTGTGCACTGCTCCGTCTTGAGATAATTCCCAACTGTCCTTGAAGCTCTCAAATTTTTTGGGCGGTTGCTTCGGGTAGCTAAACATGGCTACTTTGGCTGTAAAAAGGGTATATTGCCAAAAACTTCTGTCATAGTACTATATATACGCAACCTGCTGTAGCTAGTATATCGGTGATTTCTTTTGGTGCTTGTAGGCACTTTTAAATCTTTGAGTTGACTACATCTCGGGATCCCGGTGAAGGTGTGTACATCTACTATTCTACATCTACTATGTTTCATCATCCCGAATTAAAAACCCCAAACTGAATGGTATCACGTTAAAAAAAAAGCAATACAACCTCGACATCTATAATCAACAGATACAAAGCTACAGCATAGCTATTAACAGTACAATTCTCTTTGGATACAAGTAATTTAGGGACATTCCACCGCTAGAATGCGTCGGTAACCAGATATTTCTGTGAAGTCACCAAGTAGCACTCGGTTCACAACCCTACTGAATTCAAGAGCCTAATTTAGAACAGATTAGTAATCGAATATATACGTTCGCATAGACCACCTACTTGAACCACCACACCTTCCTTCCTACTAGACGCCTAAATCCGAACAGAAGCATCCCCTTAGCATATTTCCCAAGTAGATACATCCAGGTAGGGAAATATGAGCAGCATTGATATCGTCGTGCTTTATATTCTGATTAATACTACTTTACTACTATATACAACCTCCAAGTCAAAAGGTATCATTACCACACTACCCCCCCACATATCCCACAAAAGAAAATCAATACACTACCCATCCCAATATTCCAACCTCCCAAACGCCCAAACCCCACTACCAAAAAGAAAAAAAAAAATCAAGTAAAACCCCAAAAACAAGTCCCATCAAAAAAAAGCAACCTTAGTCTCATCAACCTCATGCACTCCTCATCGCTGCCCCCCCAATAACCCCCCAACATCATTCAACATCATCTGCCCCCCCTCCCCGCCCTTCACAACCGTAGTCGTACCCGACTCACTCCCCGAACTCTCGCGCCTCTCACCAAGTAGTCCTCCCACATCGTAAAACGAAACTCGTCGCCCTCGGTTACTATGCGCCCTCTCCGGCGCCGGCAGCTCCCGCGGCTCCCCACCCAACTCCATCTCAGGCCCCTCCTTCTTCGGCGGGGTCGACGGTGGGGTCTGGTCTTTATCGTTGTACCGCGGCAGGTCCGGGCGGTTGTATGTCGGTGCCTTAAACGCCACCGGTGACGGGAACCCCGATGATCTCGAGCTCCTCTGTTTTCACGTCAGCACGGCCACTCCAAACACACATATATAAGGAAGAAAGAGAGGGGGGAATGTACCCCAGCCAGGCTCAACATATCCGCATCAATACCCATACCCACGTCTCTAGCAAGGTCTTCATCACTACCCCAATAGAGATTCCCCAGCATGACGCTGCGCCGGTCCATGGCGTCCTCGCCATCACTCGGTGCCCGGAACTTCTTCTTCTTTGGCCCGCGGTCGCGGGCGTAGGAGTTTAGGATGACGGCGTTTGCGCAGACGCATGCCGCCAGGCTCTCGATGGATGCCCAGAGCGTGCGGTATGCTTGGGAGTATTTTCCTTGGAGGCGGATGATGGAGGGGACGCGGTAGAGCGTTGTTGCGACGGGGAGGAGGGAGAGCGAGAACAGGAATATCATGTGGAACTTTCTGCAAGGGGGTGTTAGTATGGAGTCTAAAGTAAGAAGTGTGCTGGAGTGGGTGCACAAACGTTCGTGTGCGCATCCCGGAGCGGCAGATGGCTGGGATGGGGAAGATGACGAGGAGGAGGTCGGTGAAGACGTTTAAACTTCCAAGGCTGACAAGAGGAACGTATGAAACACGGCATTGCGCTATTATTGCAAATATTGTTATTAGGCATAAACACACAAAAAGATGGTGGTGGGGCCGGGAAAGAAAAAAAAAAAAAAACTCACGTCCTGGGTCTGGTTTGACCTGCCCTAGAGAATTGATAACATTAATGATTAGTATTCATTCGCATGATAAGAATAATGATAGTGCACAGCAGTGACACCCTCGATTAGTAAGACTTACAAAGTCTAAAACATACATAGGTTAGTAAATATATCTATAAGACCCAGTTATATATGTAGGGCTAGGGTTGTGAGTAATCTGAGACTCACTTATAACTCGGCCTACACTCCGCGAAAATACTGATAACAGCTGCTGCAAACGTAACGAGTAAGCTCCATCGCAGGACCTTTAACCCGATCTCGTAGTGTCGATCCCACACATGGACCGTAAGGCGTTTGTAAAATTCCGTGATGCAAAACTTCTGGCTCCAAATACTGCTCACGTGCCTCTCCATCAGTAACCATCCATCAACCATCAACCACCAAAAACCACCCGTAAAGAAGAAAACCAAAGTAAAATAATATCAATAATAATAGTAAAATAAAATAAATAAAAAAAGGCCATTAAAACTTACAACACAGCATACCACACCCTCGCCGCCAGCACCAGCTTACTCCCCAAAGTCCTCTTCCTCACCTCCTCCTCCGTCATTCCCGTCGTATCCGCATTATTCGTTCCCAGCACCAGCACCGCATGGATCAGTCCCATCCTGATCATCAAGGGTATCGCCGTAGCCGCCATCCATTTATCGTCATTAAAAATCTTCATTGTCCTCGCGAACCTGCCCACCACGCGGGACACAATGATGAACAGGCACAGCGAGGAGCACCACCATGTCACCAGCAGCGTTGGGCGGTCCTGGTGTGAGTTACGGGGCGGCGGCGGGCCGATTGTGGGGTCGTAGAGACCCTTCCAGTGGATCGTCATCGAGGTCGTGGAGTAGTAGTAGTAGTGGGAGCGCTGAGGTGGTGGTGGGTGGTGGCATGAATTGATCGTGTGTGTGCCCTGCCTGGTGTTTCCCCGGCGGTGGAGCTTTCAGTTGTTTGGGGGGGGTGATTGGGAATATTGGTGAGTGGTAGATGGGGGGGGGGGGGGGGCTAGTGGGTATATATCTGTGTATCAGGAGGAGGGAAGGGGAAAGGAGGGCGAGAAATTCAAGGCTGACTTTTAGTTCTGTTTGAGGCTACCGATATATGCACTTGCGGTAAGCGAGGGATCGAAAGCCTGGGATCGGTGCAATAACCATTCGACTAACGGGAGCAGTAGCCAGCAAATGGACAGAGACGAGGTGGCAGGCGAGCACGTTGATGAATTGGTGTTTGGCGGGGGGGGGGGGGGGTGTAGGTAGGAATCTAGGTCAGAGAAGGCTTGGTGGGGAGTAATAAGTAAAGTAATACAGGTAAGCAGACAAGTACTATAAAAGTCTCGGCCTCCCTCAGAAAAAAAAAAGGGCTCCTCGAGAACAAGCAAGAAGTAGGAGCCGAAGAATTTAGCAGCAATTAAGGTAGATCCCTGCGGCAGCAACTTGTAGTGCGCTAGGCATTCACCACACAGCCCTTTTAAGCCCTCTAGCTACAGCTACAATTAAAAGCTGGCCAAAACTAAACAGCGCCCAGAGATAAGAAGGCGTCCCGAAACGAAGCTGTTGGGCGCGAGAACCGAAGGGAATTATTTATTTCGATTCGGGAGTGGCACAGTGCAGTAGCTGTTGCAGCAGGTACTCTACCGCGAACCCTAACCGCCAACGGCTGGAGAGACCTCGTCTATATAGAGTGTGCTGATGGAAGCTGCATGCACAATTAACTGTGTGTATGTAGGTAGATAGATGTGCCTGTAGCGCCGGAGTAATTGAGTGAAGATATTCCCCGTCTGACTAAGGTCCGACCGAGACAATCTGAGATCGGAGAAGACGTTGAGCTCAGACACTGGAGGCTAGCAGCATCGACAAGACAGACAAGTCAAGGCAAGGAGGGGCAGTAGATGAGGTTGATATGGCGAACGCCTTTTTCTCTTTTCTTTTTTGTGTCCGGGAACGTAACGCATAGCACAGTGAGGGAGTTTGACACCCGGCTCAGTAGGTACTCGTAAGGCTACATGTACTGTTACAGAGTGCAGTTTGCGTTCAACTACCGCGCGTTCCGCAACCAACCAGCCTTCTGGTAGGACGAACTGGCACATAAAGTAAGCCCAACATCTCAATTCAGTACTGCAGCCACGGTGATACCGCCTACATATCTACATCCATCCATCCATACATGTGTGTACCTACATGAATGATAGTTATAGGAAACAACATGCAAAGCTCTCTTGCTCGTGTGATCGTGGGGTGCACTGAAGGTTTGATCAAACACACACCTTTAGGTTTTTCTAGCTCTGTTCCTCTCTCCACCGGCCGGCGATATCTGACCTCCAGCACACCGGGGGAAAGAGTCGAGAAGAAGAGTAAAGAAGAAAAAACTCGTTTCCAAACCTCCCCCCCCCCATCACCCGCCTCACGTCACAAGTGACAATCCCAATTCTACATGCCAAAGCGAGGAATAAATCGGCAGACCCGCGCGAGGGAGCGATCGGGGATAGGGTCGGAGAATCCTTGTGATGCCCATCGCACGGAGCAGGCACTCGCTACTCTAGCCTCTAGGCTCTAGTACTAGCTGGCAGGGGCCACATTTGGCAAGGGAGCAGGGTTCCTGTGTTTTTTTCAAGCCGTGTGTACGAGGAGAGGGAATTTGGATATGCGCTTTTGGTACTTACATGTATGTATGTATGTATGTATGTATGTATGTATGTATGTTCTCGAGAAAAGGATTGAGGTATCCCCCCGCGTGCAAAAAAAAAAAGGAGGGCTGAGAGGGCTGATGGTATGGTAAAGGTACATGCAGTACCTATGTGGAGTAAAGGTTTCTCTACAAAGTACAAACACAAATTTGCATGAGAGTCATCATCATTTGTCATTTGACAGACTCGTCGACAAACTTGCACTTGACAGCCGCAGATCGCATTTTTCACCTCGTCGTCGTCGCATGCACCAGTTACCGTTACGCTAACACACACCACAGCAACCAACAATTAAATCCCTATGTATATTCGCTAACCCACGCAGCGGGGCTAAATCGAGAAGCGACGACATCATCTTGTGGAAGCTGAAACCTGCCTTGCCTTAGTTCTCCTATTTGGGATTTGGGAACGCAATATTACGACTTGATATCACGGTATGCACTCTACACTACATCTGTGAATACATGTACCTACTTGCTGCCTCTCAAAATCTCGAGATGCCACAGTCCAAATAACACCAGCTACCTACTAGAGTAGCTACCTACGTAGACGCATCACCAACATAGGTACGTGCTCGTCCCATGTTCCAAAGATCTCCCCCGCAGAGATGGGCGAGGTGAGACATTTGCCATCGTCAATTTCGCCGAGACATTTTGCGCAATTGCCCTCCTGCCTTCCTGCGCGCATCTGTCTGACTTACCTCACCACCTTCCGCCGTGCCGAGCAGCGCAGGTACATAGACACACACTGGCCGCGACTTTCGAATTTCATTTCCTCCGTCCGGCCGGCCCCTTCTTCAATTGCATTGAGGCTCGAGCCCAATATCGATCTTCACACGAGCTCCCGAACAGATTCGGCGTCCTGGTTTAACGCGATGGTGCCCGTAATTAGGCACTGTAGATAGGTCACCATCAGTCACCGAGACAATTTGATGTCTTTCACGGGATTTTTGTAGCCCGTCTTGTACCTTTTGATCTGATATCCGATCTTTACCCGGCCGGCCCGTCATGTACCTGCCTACGTACGTACCCCACAATAACAATAGCATGTGAAACATGTGAACAAGTGGGAAACAAAAACCCATAACAGTCGCGAGGATATGAATTACCTTACGCACAGCTGCACACACAACCTCTCACTGCACCCCATGACCCACCCCCCCAATCATCTATCCGCCTTGCTTCCAATGCCTTTTCGTTTCCAAGGTCTTGTTCTCCCCCGCTATTCAAGTATGTAGTAATACTCCGCCGTGCGCATTTCCGTATGTACATAAGCAGTCGTTGTTTTCCAACCGCGGGGGTGGCCCGTGATGCTAAGCGAACAATTAAACGTGGAGTCGCTGCTGCAAGGCTTTAAACTCTCGAGTCCGGAGATGGCAGCTGAATGGGGATGTAAGCTTTTTCCTTGGTGCGTATTTGGACAAGAAGGGTGGAATTGATGACTAGTTAGTGGGAGGTTGATTCCCAAAGAAGGCCGTGGTGATAAGTATCCAAGGGTTCAACGCAGGTTTCTGGAAGGTTAAGGGTTAGGGTTAATTGGATAAGTTGATTGTCAATGCCGCAGAGCCGCAGAGCCGCTACCCATCTAAAAAATAAAAACACACACAAGGCACACAGAGATACATGATAGCCAATTGCAAAGGCAACCCATATTGGCCACCACAACGACTTCTAGGTATCGCGATCGCCCTAGGCCTTCGTATCTTCAAAATACATTGCTATCTACTCTACGCGCGCCTCAGCAGCATTCCAGTCAGCCTCTCGACAAGGGCCCTATGTAGGTACTGTAGCCCTGAAGATATAGTACCTATTTCACTCACCTCATTTTCATTAATTCATCAGCATCCTACCTTCTTCGGTTTCCAGAAATACCTTCTATCCCTCCAGCATCAGTGGGAAATTCTAATGCCGTCCTGCGCTCTTTCGAATCCACCGCGCAAAATCCCTCTCTAGTACATATCCACAAATTTGCCGATGTGATCGCCGCGCATGTGTGTAACCCCAACCAGCTGGTGGCCATGGAATCACCCTATCTTTATCTCTATCTCATGTGTGACCAACTGCTTCCCCACGGCTGCTGGTATCTTTTCTCAAAAATAACTTGCACCCCCAGCCGCAGAGATAAGTATCGAATACATAGTTTGCCTTACTGTCGAAACGACGGGGCTGTGGTTCTATTTCATGCACTTTACGCAATGGTGGTGTGAGAATGCGTTCTAGAACAGTCACTTACTCTACCTAACTGCAGTACATCGAAGTTCTCAGGCTCATAGAATACATGTACATATTGGTAGGCAGAGTAGAGCATACGTATTTCCAGCACATGCATTGCACATGTAAAGTATCCTACCTACATGTATGCTCGAGGGCAGAGTACATGCGTGGGTCCAATTTCATCCGGATACCTAGCCGCTGTACGCGGGGGATTTGACGTACAGGACACCTGCACGTGACGGTGTTTTGCAGTTGAGTATCTCCGCTGTCTCAAAGGCTTCTACATACTAACCCCCTTAGCTAGAGTAGAGGATGCGTCGCCGCGCAGTGCGGTGAGGGCGTTGTAGGTTTCACATCGGTGCCCTCCGGTGTCTTTTTAGGAGTTGACCACTCTAGGAGTAAATATTCGGCCATCTTTTCGGATAAGCAACCATTAGAGGTGTCACTGATAATTGTAATATGTATCTGACAGCTTGTACCCGTATGCTCCTCCCCGTTATGTGTAGCAGATTCCAGCCAAGCCAAAGCCAAGCAGCCACATCATGAAGTCCCAGTTCGGGGTAAATACCGAAGAAAGAGGGGTGTGAAATGGAGAAGAAGAACAAAAGCAGCAAGATTGGAGGAACACCTGAAAATCTAGGCAAGGAATATATTGGAGAAAATATGGGACGTTGGTTTGAAAGCGTTCGAAAAAAGGAAGGTATTTAGGTTTTGGACACACATGCACGATGCAGGAGGAGCTCTTGTGCATACTGTGGGGGAGATGCGCCGGGACTAGGAGGAGACATCGGCTTTAGTGTTGATATATCTGCAGCTGATTTGCCGTTACTCATTTGTGAAGGCGTGTCCTTTACCGGTTGCTCGTTGTAGGCCTTCTAGACGGATTCCTTAGGTAGTACGTTATCACCGCAATCAAGGGTTTGGGCTTTAAGAGAAATAAGGCAATCTTTATGTCAGAATTAGCCACGTTCCCCAAAGATCCAGAAGATTGAATAGATATGAAAATAGATAGCTTTTCCCATTTGTTTGGTACCTGGTTCTATCACTATCCCTGGTATAAGAACTATCGAAGAGTATCAAAAGTGGTTAGTCAGCTCTCGACACCTTCTTCTTTGATGCGAGAAATATCAGTCGAAGCTGTTGATCACGTGTCAAATATTATAATGGAAAATCGTCACATGAAAACCACGCACAGAATAGCCCGTTGGAATAGCTTTATAACTAAAATCAAAACCCGAGAACGCGGAGAATGTTGTATATATACTCTAAAATGGACATTTAACTAGCCTTTCCAGCCAGATGGATATAAAATATTGTCATGAAACGACTTACGGAGATCCAAGGGGGAATTCTGCGTCAGATTCATAGGGTCTCATGTTTAAATGGCCAAACATCAGCCAGTATCTTTTAATACCAAATTGTCGGGACTGTTTGAAGTGAGTAGCTGTCAAAACCTGGAGAATTAGGCGTTACGTTAGGCTATTATATTAAGATTCCCGATGGCACGTACCGCGATATAGTATCAGGTAAACTATATGTACTTTCTTAGAAACGGCAAGACAACGAGAGATATTGTTTCTAATTAGCTATTTAAATGTAATGTCATGACTTACTTAATTAGAGGAAGACATGTAAGCATCTCCCTGGCTCCCGTTATATGTATTCACCGGTGTAATTAGGTGACTGCGTCCCATTTACCCATGGCCTGCATGCATGGCCATCTTCTAGAATACTGGCCATGAATATGCCGTTTCTCTTTCCTCCATATCCTGTCCTCAAGGTGGTGATTGGTAGCCATTATATGTCGCCGTGTTTGTCATCTCTCTATATACAGTTTATGATAGTGAATTGTCTGAGAGTGAACGATTTGTTAGTTAGGGTCTTGAATGGTCAAATTAGCCAGAGTGGCGACGAGCTTTCGAGTGCTAGTGCATGAAGAAAAGTTATTTATAGCGCTTCAAAGACCTTTCTCATTATCCCAACCATATAGCACCTCTATTGAGCGGATATAGGTTTAATCTTTCTGGTTGGAAGCTAATAGAGCTGACAATAGCCGTATAATTCATTTGTCCTCGTCATAACCCGTACGGTAAAGTAAGCCTCTCGGGGAATCATGGCATGATAGTCAAGTAGATTCTGAGCTCACCTAATTAATCTAAACCTTTAGATGCCCATAAACCCCCAAAACACACCGCATTTTTACCTAGTACATCTTTCTAAGTTTCAACCCGCCGCATTACCGAAGAATTTCGTTACTCAGCAAGAGACAGGTAGGTGAGCATGAGGGGTATCTTCGAGTATCAATCCTAAAGATCTATTGTATATAAACATATCCACTCCGCTAACTTTCAATGAAATTTCTCGATTTTTGCGGCATCGTGACCGGTGAGCTGTATTCGAATCATAGATTATCACTCACCGAGAAAGAACCTTTGCCTGACCCACCACCGCTCTCTAGCGCTGGGATGAACTGAGATGATGGACGGGCAATCCACATGTTATCAAAGAAATGCATGCCTAATCACAGGACCACGCTCTTTATCCATGGGTCAATTGGGGTACTGGTGCGTGTATTGACGGTGCCTAGAGTCTCTTATATCGCATCTATACCCAGGAGTAGGGATCATAGGGATCATTAACGTACAGTTTGGAGATGGTCTTCAAATAGTAGAGAACCGAGGAATTGAAGTTGTATGTAAGAACCGATGATCAAAACAAAGGAAGAGGGAGAGAAGACCCCCTCTTTATAGGTACAGTTTAGAGGACAAAATGACTTTAAGACGAAAGTACAGATAGTCTAGGGCCACATTCACACTACATGTAATGAAACTTTGACCAACTGCACCACTCGCCACGTACACTGTTTGGCAAACCCCCGAAACTGATGCTTAACAAGCTATCTTACACGCATACCCGGCTCCTGGGCGCCAGCATCCAGGTGAGCGCCGGGAATGTCCAGGTATACCTCTAGAGACGACTTATCGTATCAGTCCCATGGGCACATTTCTCTAGACGCCCTTCACTCCCGACCAACGGGGCAAGCAAGAACCACCATCGATATGTATCTCCGACTCCGGTTGTGGTAGATCCAGCGCTCTTTAACGCCTGCTCAAACATCTTCTCAGCCAATTTCCGAGATACATCAACTTAAGCGACCTTGAAAGTATGGCCATAACCATCCACCCTGATATGCAATTCAATCTCATCTCCTCACCACTGATACCAAGCTTTGCAACAGATATTTTCTGTGGACTCCGGGACTACCGATCTACACGTTGTGCTAGTGCCAAAACTGAACTCAATTGTTGAAAGTGGTGAGAATAATCGCTTGCAGATGACTCCATATCACCAACAAGGGATTTTCCATTTCAAAATAGGAATGAACGTCATAGAATATCACTCGCGCTGGATCGTAAGTTGGACACAAGCACAATTACCACACCCATACCCGCCCCAAACCTATATACATATATTATACCGTCTCTGTCCTTTCCAGGGAGTGAGCCCAAGAAAAGAAATTCCGGGTAATGCAGTGGATATTCGCTGTCCGGCCTAGATGTTCTAGTGGGCACTTTCTTGCTAGGCGATACACGGGTAGTACCATGAAAATGATGACCCGGTGGCTTGAGAAAATTATATATATTCTTTTACAGATTTAAGAAACAGTTATCTTTAACTGTTTGATCAATTGAGCTAACGACCGACTACTGCGACTATCATAAGTTTTTATAAGCTGAATACGGTATAGACACAAATCACAAATAGTCAAAACGCTGCATTCAAAGGGAATATATATTGTACAATCTATAAGCAGAGGTTGCGGGTGCCTCTCTTATTTTATTCTCATTTCAACTTTTACTTAAATGGTAGATGGGGGTGGGATCCATATATTTCGCTTCTCCCTAGGCGAGTCTAGTGAGATGAATTGTTGTCTCCAATCTTACGAGACAAATAGCACAGGTAATTTCTTGAATATTTTGCACCAATCTCACAATCCTACACACAAAAGATTTCTGCGCAATGTACAAACTGATGACTGTGAATGTCTAGAACATGTAATGCATCGATGAAAAGTCCAAGCCATTCGCAATAAAGTAGGGTCGTTTAGAGAACATCATAAATATTTATTCTCATCACAACATAGTCGCTGCAGATTTTCCCGCTCACGCTATCATTGACCACCCACAACCACCAGAAATTTACATACATACCTCAATGGCAAAATCAGTTACCACAGGGCACGTCACTAACTATATCTATAACGTAAGAAGAAAATCGAAAGACAAGGACTCCACAAAGGAAGAAAATAAAAGAAAACACCAACACCATAAACGCCCAGGCTTGCGATAAAGGCAAAACAACTCAAACCCGTCGATCGCTAATCGTCACCGCAACCTCCATCCTCCTCACAATCACCTGACCGCCGCCCGAACCAGGCCGTGGTGCAAAGTCCTCCCGCTCTTCGTGCCCCGTGTCACCTCTTATGTCATCCTGGTTCTCGAGGTCCTGACCAGCCTCAATTTCGGTAATGGTCCTGTTGATCTCATTCGGTCTGAACCTCTCCACGGATCCTCCATCCCGCATTTGTAGTCGCACTTTTGATTTCTCGGGCCGTTTGATACTCCCGAGTGCGAACGATGATTTTGTACCGTTGGCACCGGTTTTGGTTGTTCGGAGATCGCTGATGGAGTCGCGGTCGGATTTTGTTTTAATATGGAGGGAGCAGATGTGGATGTTCATTCCTTTTAGCATTGGGCGAATTGCGGGTGCGCTGACGGCGATGATCCCCATTGCGGCCTCGGCAACGGCCAAGATACAGATGGGCACAGCTTCCCCTATAGAGCATTTTCTGTAAGTTATCAATCAGTTAAGGAGTAAGTGTTTAAACTTACATGTGTGATCTTGGCTTTGAAACCCCCGGTGGATATAGAACAGCCGCAAGCCGCTTGCCACGCATGCACTTCAATAAGATGTCAGTATATAAGAATTAACACAAATGAGAAACAGTACTACACACCATCCTCCTAGTCCTAGCATTCCCAAGATAAAAGCTTTACTCTTTGTAGGTAAACTCATATCCAAAACCATTCTGACCGGTAATATGGCAACTGTCAAATCCAAAATAACATTCATTGAAGGTATAGCCAGTGCCAGGTTTTGACCGTCTAAACACTTTGGACGATATTCGTAGGATGTTGACGTGAAGACAGTATGGATAGGGCTGCATTGGAATGCAACTACAAGGCAAGAACCGACTGAAACAAGGGCGTTGATGACCACCACAACAATTAAGATTCTGCGGAAAACCTTATGCGGGAAGATACGTAATAGGAGGAAAAGAACAGACTGGCGAGTAAGACCTGTTGCGAATGGGTAAAAGATACGGCCGATGTAGGCAGTCTGTATACGTAGGGTATTGTTAGATGTTTCAAAGAATCACAAAGCAGGTAGATGTAGGTTTTCGTACCTTGAGGTTCATAATTAAATCTTCATCTCCTGCATGATTCAGGTCCCAAATGTGCATCCCAATGCCATGACGTGTACCTAATATATTGATATTAGCTTCTTTTTTCAATGACCCCCATAAAGCCAAGACCGGAACCGTCAGGAGGGACCATATACTGACCTAATGCGTGTACGACCACCATGTTGATTAGTACTATCTAAACACAGCTTGCCATGTCAGAAATCGTTATGAGTACTACTATGGACTCAGGCAGATCTCACTGTAGCCCCAATACAACACCAATCCTCCATCCTTATTCTTCCCATGGTTGTCTTCCTCAAACCCGTCCTCAGCGCCGTAGCTAAAAATGCCAACATCAGTAAAGATATCTCAACGCCCAATAGTAGCGGCGCCCTGCTGGGCACTGACTGTGAGCCGCCGGTAGTGTCTATGGTAGTCATTTTAGCTTTCGTGATGAGTCGTCCACAGATACCACTCTACATCTGCCAGACGCGCGCCGTTGCTAGATAATGTTTCCCAATGTGAAAAAAAAAGCCTTTTAAAAAGTGGTCCCTGAAGGGTGTGTGAGGTACTTGTATATAATAGGGTCAGTGGCGTTTTGTCAGCAGATATGCTTATTACACCATGATTACCCTTTTTCTCCACAATAACACTAACTTGATAGCTAGCTGTTGGCCTTCAGGGATGCATATGTAACGCTCTGGTCCCTTTTTTTCTTTGCTTTTCGTCCACTCACCAATAGTTAACATTAGCGCAGCTTTCACTCGGGATTTACCGTAACTAGGTACCTAGGTTCTACGACTTTATGGTATAGTACGGAGGTGTGAATAGGTAAGATTTTGAGTCGGTACTTGAACAGTTTAGTCGAGGATCGTCCAAGATCTTGAGAAACATTTTGGGCGCCTGTCATTGGTTGTGGGTGATTAAAATGTGTCAACTCATCAGTGTTTATGGTCAAGGGTATCGGACCAAATAGCCTAATACCCGGAGAGCCAAAAGAGGTTAACGATAAGAAGAACCGACGTCCGGTAGATCTTCTGGAGCCGCCCCGAATATCTATGGACCGAGACCTATCATATGAAATCTAGAATCCGTAAAGTAGAACACTTTGATCATTAAACCTCCGCTTCCGCCCCCGATACCGAGATTTCATTGGGTTTTGATATTAGAAATCAACGACAACAGCTATCGAAATCTATCTCAGCTTTGTCGGGAGATATCACTAAGACTTTGCACAGAGCTTGAGTAAGTAACCAGATGCCTACACAAACATGTATGTATTTTGATGATCATGGTCTGCACTCCCGCAACAGCTCAATGACTGCATGAGATCATACCCAATCAGTTTGACATATCCAACCAACAACTGCCGGTCCAGTGGGTTTGAGTGTAATCGGCATTGCTTCCAGAATTCTAAAATTCTCCGAACCTCCGATCAGATGCCACCAAACGGAGCATATACCCACTTGTGGCTTCTTGCAAAGAACAATTGCTCTGTCTCATCCTGAATGCGACCAGACGATCCCATTGAGTTTGACCCACATGCACCTACTCTCCTGTAGGGTAACGTAGAGAAACATGTATCTACTATCGTATTGACGGACAAGGGGTGGGGTTACGCCAATAGAAAGAGCTTGCATGTCTACTCTATTTTTCCCTCTTTTTGGTTCAATCCGTCAATAGATGAGAGCACACACTCTAGAACACGTAAAGTACCTATGTGCTCTACTCTAGAGTAGAGTAGGCGCACTATTCTAGCTGTCTCATCGTCGATCTCCCACACTTCAGACTGGGCGGATGAGCTAAATATTCCGCTTGAACTCCCCCCTCTTAGTGGGTCTCATGCGGAAGGCCTTGCCAAAAAGTTAGCCCTCATCCCTGAACCATTACCTATCTTTTGTAACGCTGGATCTGTGAGTATACTGTACGGGAAGTCCGTTGCCAGAATAACAGCGGCCAGAGAGCCTAAGATTGATGTAATTTTAGAACAGAGGTAGATCCTAGTTCCTACATTACGCTGTCGCTCTCTAGAATCATGATGTAGCAGAGGCTTTAGATTTACAGGTGATCTAGGTCATCATGGCTGCGTGCTTCCATCTCAATTCCATCATGCGCAGTCCATTTCAAATCACGTAAGTGGCGTAAAACGCCTTTGATGCGTATCTGATGTGTTCGTCTTATCTCGGTGCCCCCTTTTTTTAATTTTTTTATTTTTCGCGTCTTAGACATCTATGTTCTCCTTCAGTACGTATGTGTCTACATCACGGAGAGAGGGCCGGGCTGATATCTCTCCGCACGTTCTCCGTCCGATCTGTTTTTCGAACTCCCACCCTTATTCATGCGGGGATGAAAGACAAACGTGGAGACCATGTCGACGACAGTTGATAAGGTGTTATGGGCGGTATGTCGGCCTAATAACTGGGCGGATGCGACCCTGCGTGAGTTTGGTCTCCATAAGCATCCACTCTGCAAATGCCAGGTGCTCCCATTGGCCAATATGAGCGCCACAGTGCAAATAGAAGAACTCAAGATTTCCTTCCAGCGCCTGAAGTGGTAACTGTAGACTAGCGACGCACATGGTGGTGCACTTGGATGATGGAGGGGGGATCCTGGGGGATGAAGGGTTCGCTCTCTCCTGCACTTGTGATGTGCAGCTAATCCCGAACGATCTTAAGCTTCCCCCTTGGTAAAACCTGGCGTTCCTTTCTGGGTTAGGTGTCACGCGCCAAGGAGATCCAGCAACTGCAAGAGCTGCACCGAGCGTCACTTCCATTCGCTTGAACGTCTAGAAGCTGGGAAGACTTGTCACACAAAGATTTTCGATATGCACCTGAGAATTTTTGTCGATAGATTCCCACTGTCGTGAAGAAGCAAGCAGGTTTTTCGACATCTCGCTTAGAGCAATTCCACGAGCGGTTTCACTCTTGTACTCCTCAGAAATCCAGCTACATACCAGAAGGTCTAGCGAGCATAGAGAGGGTCCAGGGATCTCAAGAGTGGACATTCACATTAGTAGTGGACAAGATAAGATGCGGATGATGGAGAGGTTCAACGAAAGAGTAGGAAGAGGTGGAAGAAAGGACTAGGCTGTCACCTATTCGTCGGTTGAGGCCACGATACATTGAAATCTGGTTCCAAATGGCAAGGGATAGAGTACACGCTTACCAGCGTAAGAACCAGAAAATGCAGTTGCTCATGGCAAGGATAATTTGTATGGAGTGGCGTCGTTCTCTCATACAAATAATCCCTATTTCCGTTACTTGCATTTTCTGGTTCCTTTGAGGGTAAGCTGTACAAGAAAATCTCTCACAACAGTAGCCAGAAGACTCAAAAGATCATCGGCCGCACAAACTGATGTCGAAATTGTGATCTTCATGGGTTGGTCTCGGTTCTTATTGAAGAGAAAGCCTTAACATCCTACTCGCTAAAGGTTATTCTTCAATCGGTTTGCACTATAAAACGGGACGAAAACCAAGAGCGCCGAGCTTCCAGTAATAGTTCTGTGCCCTGCAACAGGCAAAAGGAAAAAGGACTTAGGTATATTACTAGCAGAACACTGTGCGACAGTCGGATAGCTTGCGATTTGCTAAGATGCAGTTTCAGCCCGGGATTAACGACTACACGATACTTGTATGTACTAGCTCGGGGTACTCGAGACCCCAACATGCAAGAACTGGTAACTATCACAACTAAGGTTTTATATCGTGTAAGATAGACTCTGGAAACAGGGTTTGTATACCTGGTTGGGCGAATAGGATTTATCCCACATTTCTACAATAACCTTACCGCTCACTGTACTCTATATATGCAGCGAGGTCTATATATTCTACATGTGCTGTGCCTATTATTCCCCCGGGGGGGGGGGGGGGTGATCTCCCCGAAGCAACGCCCCCTCTTAGAGGTATGTAGTCCATACCTTGTAGATCTACATATCTAGAAAGAGGGTGAGAAAATATGCGGCGAAGCCTGCGAGCGGCACATAAGAAGTGCCAATTGTTTGAGTTTTGCTGATCGATACACGGAGAAAAGAGGAGGAACAAGAGATCATTGACCAGCACCGCTAGCTCTTGATTACATATGAAGATTACTATCCTAGTATGGTCCCTTGTCGTTCTCCCCCAGTCGTACCCCACCATTGGATATATATACGATTCCTTGTAGGTTCAGTTGCACATAAACCAACTATGCCAGGTACCCTTCCTCCAGTCAGCTGCAGTAGTGTCATTGACATCCTTTCCGGCGGATCAGATGCGCTCCTGCCCAATCACATCAGATCCACTTCTGAACCGGGAATACCCCTACATGGTCCCGTAGGCCCCTTAGTTCGACATCACAAGACTCAACTCATCCATACATATATGAGCCATCGAGACAATGCTAACAAGGAAAGAAGGTGACAAGAGCCTATTGTTATGTTGATATCTTACACAATTATGCTGCAGCCTTGTACCTCACAAGGGGTTGTCGGTATCGATATCGATGGTTGGGTGCTAACCTTATAGCAATATCCCGGCAAGTTAATCACACGATATCACTCGCTGCTAGTACAGAAGAGTTTTATTTTTATATTTATGTGCTTGGTCTGGCGGATATAAAAAACTACGTGCGGAGTAAAATAGTTTTTCCTGATCCTCCTAAGTAACCCAGCACTAGATGAGTTGGGCGTATATATTTGTGGCCTGGACCTGAGCTGTTCGGTGTTTGGCCACAAGAACCGACAGACGCCAAACTTCCTAGTTGTCTACTAAGGATTGTTAACGCGTTCTCATAACAAGTTCAAGCAGCGAAAGAGGAATCATTGAACGCACACTATTAACCGTAGCCACGTAATCAGAATTACCATGTGTTCTTAGAAAGCCCTATGAAATTCGTGAATCGTCTTCGACTAATGTATTAAAGACAGCATGTGTACTCTACACCTGACCACCCAAGGAAACCAAAAACGCTATAATCTCCAACAGGGAGTAACTCACGAATGAATGGTTAATTAATCAATCAACACGGAGTAAGCTCTTCCAATTTCGCTATGCGAGTGATATTTTGTGATTGACTTTCACAATCGTGTTGTCAGAAGTGGCTGTTCTCATATAACGTGCTATCTTTGGCGTGTGAGATTCTGAATTAATTATATCTTTAGCAAAAAAAAACGATAATCGGACATTCTGCCTAGGCATGATTATCTGTTGGACATGCACTATACGGAAGAGTTTCGACTAGCACCAGAAGTAATATCGACGTTGGAATTGGGCTCTTTACCTCTTGAACTGGTTTTTATCACTACTAAGATATCAACAGATAAATATCTGTTCCAGCGAGGGGGGTGTTCCGGCGGAAGAAGGCGTCTATATTTTGATACTGTGCTAATTAATCCCATATTGCAATTCACACTAATCCTAATAAGTAACGAGGGTTAGGTAATATATCCCTGCTCGGAGATGAATACTACATGTAGGGAATGTACGTCGTACGTTGCCAAGAGTACAAGTACTGCATTAGAAATCTCTGTACTCACACGAGCAGAGAAGACTACATCTCTCTCCCCTCTTGTCGTCACGAATGAAAGTAACTACAAGTACATGTAAGAATCCACCTCCCAAGTTACTTCAAAAACTATCCATTAAGATGCAACCTAACATAGAAAGAGCCAGTCTACTTAACGTACCGTCCTAAATCCACTCGGATGGCAACAGACTTGAGGCGTGTTCAGCACCTCACCACGATCTCATGAGAGCTCCATTGCAACCCGCCAGCAGTTAGGAGGAAGTTACCGGGAATTAATTTGAGCCCCTGTTTAATTGCACATTCGCCAAGGTATGGTAGTATATATTTAACCTCATGATAGGATGCCGCGTGTAGGTAAATAGATGTCCCCCCCTCCAAAGGGGAGAGAATTATCGACACTGACCTGGATAGTCAATTGGGACCCGTTTGGAGCCGGCCACTGTAGGAAACAAAGTTTTGCTTGATGTCCCTTATCGAAAATCTTTGGGAGTGCTATGATATGTTGATGATGGCAACCGTTGTAGTGGCTGCATCGATAGTCAGTTGCAGTTGCTGTGGGAAAAAGCAGGTAGGAGGTCCTATTTAAAAAACCCGTTTTGGTTGAGCTAGCGTTGTTTTCTGGACCCGCAAAATGGTAAACACTATTCATTTTCTCAGAACGGAGTTTTAACTAGAACTCCGTTTTGCCCCCCCCCCCCAAAAAAAAAAAAAATAACTCCGGTTTGGGCCGCTCCTAGGCGGGCCCTTAGTTACACGCATAAAGGAGAAGAAGGTTTTGCTCTTTTCTTTTTTTGTCCTTTGGGGATAGCCTTATCATTCACCTGGCTACTGTCATTCACGGGGTATTGGCGGATACTGGGTGATGGTGGACAGGGCAAAAAAAGAGACAGCCAAGCCAAATTTTACCTGCAATTCGCCAATACCCAGTATCCACCAATACCCCGTGAACGACAGTACCTACGTCGTTCACCAATTGCTTATTTCAACCTCCGAATCTTAGTGCTCGACCCCTGTTATTGCTGACTGAAAATATTGTAACCACGCGGGCATGATATGCACGTGGCCGAGCAAGAGCATCTCTGGTCCGGTCGTCCAGAGAAGGTCCCTAAGATGTGACGTTATCGGTCCTGCACATTATCTGTTCCCGGTTTCCTTCAGCACGTGGAGAGTGTTCTTTCCTGGTTACAGTTGCACAGTTTCACAGTGTTTCCCCATGCACCCACGAGTTTTCGTAGGTGCCAGGGCTCTGGAATTAATGCTGGTCCTTTACCCCGACATATACCCTCAGTATCTCATTGGTCAGGAGATACATCTCTCGGTACGAGCGCAGGCAGTAGTTACCGCTAGCTGTCAGTAATTGGTCTTTGGATCCGGTCTAAATATATCCCTCCCGAGAAATTAGAGTAGGTACACTCACTCACGGGGTGAAGGCGGACCCTGTCAGGGATCTGAGGCCAATAACAGAGTTTGGTTGTGGACGCCAAGGGCAAATTACTGCAAACAGAACCATCAGACAGGATCCACCGTCAGTAGGTGAGCGACTGTACCCAATTTCCTAGGCTTGCGGAGTGAAGCCAAACCAGGGATGCAAACATGGCGAGAAATAGTCACTCTTCCAAAGCACTCTTTCCCCGCTGATTCGGACTCTCGTCTTCACCCCATCCCCTTTCCCAACACCTCACTCTCCGAAACCTATCCTCACCCGGAGAATTACCTCCGGGATTACCCAACAAGCTAAGGACCCTCTGCCTTCTTCAGGCCACCTACTTGCGCGTACCCATATGACCAAGCTCTTATACCCATCCATCCATGCACGGACGTACTCTGCACTAGCGGCATGTGCCGGCCCGAGTCCGAGGTCCTGGTACCAACCAGCCAGTGTACCGGGTGAGCGGACAGGGAGCCAAACACGAGACTGGGTCGTCCCGTGGGTACTTGTTGGCTCTGTGCCGGGGTTGCAGGAATCATGGCAGCTACTTTTCTTCTTCCCCAAACAAAGAAAAGCATTTGTGACCAATTGGGGGGGGGGGGGTGCTGCGTCGTGGCAAGCAACTTGAGAGAAGCACCGGAAAAGGCTTGAAAAACTCGTTACTCTGGCTCTCCGTTCAACCGACCCCCCGAACGATTGGACCAGGCAACTTGCGGCAACTTCGTTCGGAGCTTTGGGCCTGGTGTTTACAGCGATAGGAATGATCTATATGATATTTCCGGCAGACGGGAACCTGTTTCGGTCCATCGCGGCAGCCCTGCCAACTTCCACAATCTGCTTGGGCCACAGTTAGGCATGGTGACGGCGGTCGTACGTTTTGCACTTTGGCGCCTCCTTCTTGGCAGGGATTCTTTTTCCAATATCTCAACAACGAACGCCCTGGGAAGTTCCATCGTCGCCACCTTTCGTTAAAGAGCCATATGGTATGAGATCAGCTGCTAGCTGTGTAGACAGACAGGCAGTCAGCCGGTCGGACATCCCCGGTGCTGCGTTAGTGGCTCAGGTGTGTGGTAAATTTCAAATTTCAATAGAGGCTTTCAGTTGATCCCTGTTATTTCCAAAGTGAAAAGGAAACTCCTGTAGCCAAGAGTCTGTCCTGAGCGCGTTAAACTATTGATAAGAAAGGCATCCTGTAGGTGTAGACCGAGAAATAATTGAGGACGGAATATTTAGCATTGAGTATTTACCAGAAAGTGACATGTCAGCTGCAGAAGCAGACGCAACTTTAGCTGCATGAGTTTCCCTTTCACTTTGATGAAAATTCAGGTCAACTGAAAGCCTCTAATATCATTACTCTATCTATGATATGAGCGACCTCGAAGAAGCTTTATGCCGATCACCAACCCGAACACACATTCCATGCCGTGAGCCGATAGGTAGAGTGAAGTACATCTTATGGAAAGCCACATGCCGAATTCATATGCCGGGCCGAATACGGTTTTTAGTCAAATTCAACTAATGAATTAAATTAAAATAATATATACCCAATTCAACGCCACCATGCACAAAACCACAAAATAACCCACTAATATATGTATGTAGAATATTGAAAGGTCTCAAAGGAATTACAGTCGCACCTCGTTATGTCGTTGGCGTATTCTGGAGCCAAACCCCTACGAGATAGCAAATATACGAGACAGCAAATAGTTTTTGGTGGAGAAGGGCAGTACCTGTCCCGCAAATTCGTACGAGACAGCAAGAGATCCGAGATATCGAATTACGAGATAGGGAGGTGTGACTGTACAACCCATGCATAGCCCTATGTACCGGCCCCCACCCCGATATGAAAGAAAGAAAGAAAAAAGAAAAAACTACCCAATTAACCAATTAACTTAACTAAATATTTTGTTGTGGTGTTTTTTTAAAGCAGCATAGTAGCGGCTTCGATATATACAGTTTTAAGAACTAGGGAAGAAAGGAAACGCTCACGCCGGCCGCAATTAGGTACTACTGTCCATAGGTTTTTGCCCGTAGGTAACTCTTCTATCACCTCATCAGTATTCATGAAAGAACTCGGGGAGATATTTATCTTACAACGACCAATACGCATGCACCTTCCTATTCCTAAACTCCTTTTTTATTTTTTCTAAATATACGAGAACATCGTCCTTTTCCCATCCCAATACCCTCGTAAACAATGCCATACTCCAGCCCTCGAGCCCTTCAGCAACATTCAATGTCTCATAGCGGCCAATTTCCTTCATCTTCTTGTCTTTCGGCCACTGATTGATTGGTACTTTGAATAGCTTATCCTTCACATCTACGTAGCATGCGCGCTCAAGCCAAGACTTGAAGAGTTGCGTTTTTATGAAGGGCCTCTCGCTGGCGGTGGCGGCTTTGTTCATCAGGACGAACCACTCCAGAAGAATGCTGTCAGGCGGAAGCGTGTTGTCATCGCAGTAGAGCTCGATGTCAGATTCTTGTAGTTCGATCCAGCCCCCGGGGCGTGTATGTCTAAAAGGAAAATAAGTAAAACAATATATAATAGTGAGGAATTAATGTTAAAGACAATATATACCGGTATGCCTGCTGGAATAAACGGTCCCAATCACGTATCGACCCACTGAGATACCGGATGTGTACAAGTTCAAAATAATCTTTTTTGTAAAGCCAGTCATGCTCACAGTCGTCGACTTCAAACCTGCAATTAGGCGGACACCTGGAATGCGAATGAGTTTTATACAGGAAATAGAAAGTATAGGTTTTATAATTACCAAAGTGGCTCCGTCCAGCTGAGATCTACTCCAATCACCTGCGAGTGAGGGTACGTTTCGGCTTTGTCGATCGATTAGCTATAGGTCTCAACAGCCAATATAAACCAGTCAAAGACAGGTTTTTTTATACCCATACTAGCAGCCCAAATTCCTAGCAGTCTGTTTGTTAGTTTTGTTTCATAAAGAGTTGGGCTTTCGGGGAACAATCATACCTGACCCAAATCCAAGATCTAGAATCGGTGAATGGTCTCCCTCACCGGTGGTAATGGGCGAAAAATGAAGTTTACCTCCAAAGGCCAGGGTCGAGATGTGATGATGTAGTTCCATTCGTTCGAGCTCTTGCTATCAAGGAGGTTAGCAATCTCGAATCTTAGATTCACGGCAAGATCAGTGAAGCGATTGAATCATACATTGTCGTTCGGGAAAGCGTATTCTATATATCGAAGCCGTTAATAAAGGGTGTGGTGGGCTTGCTGATAGTTGAGGTGTACACGTGAATACATACGTCCTTCATGATACCTATGATATCTTCTCCCATTCTCATACTTGCATACGTTTTCTCTCTCATGGGAAAGAAGCGTCAAATCTTCGACTGGCCTATCGCTAGTATGTGTCAGCCGATTTATAGTCCAATAGTGAGTTCCAGAACGAACGGTAGGGGTTTTATCAAATACCCGCCATCCTCGTATGCCGAGTCGCTGTCAAACGACTATTTATCCCAGTCGCAAAAACATAGTTAGCCTTTAGTTTATCGCTATTTCACATGGGACGGAAGAGAAAAGTCATAAAGCCACTCTGAGAGTATGCTCAAGTCAGAGCTTACATCAGCTGTGATAATATCGTTTCCATCTTCGTAGTCCCAATACGACACCAAAGACTCGGGGGTAATGTTTGACATTGCTTCAGACAATAACAACTGTATAAATTGTGCAATTGAAAACGATAATGTGGCCCAATTACCCTATTGGAGTGCCGGTGCGTTGGGTAGGAGAATAATTGCCAGGGGTTAGTTCAGTAGTTACCGAGGGACCGGAACCGTGGCTGATTTATATAAAAGCGGGGGTAACTGGGGGAGCGAAGAAGACTGCGCTTCCCGCCCACTTTATCGCCCCTTAGTCGATGGTGGTTAGGTGTCATAAACGCGGTTGGCTCGGAGACGAGTACAGTTTAGAAGTTTCATTGGGTTGACCTTGCCCTGAGTGTGGGGCTTGGGGGATTGGAAGGGGTTGCTGTTGCACGGAATGCTGAACTAGTTAAACGCACTTTGATGGGTAGTAACTTTTTTCCTTTGCCTACTTGACGTGGCTGGCTGCTGAGTTGATGGGGAAGCAGGGTTGCGATTCGCGAGGTTTCCGATATCGATCCGACACACCTCAGCCTTGAAGGAACTGGATTGTTCCTTGCTAGCCGTGTGAGAGTGCACGAGTTGGATTTGTGTTGATAAATGAATACATAGGCGGGCTTGTGGCGTGTGGCTTATTGTGGATCTTGTGGAGCAGCCACTCGGAGAACAGAATATATCTGGGGGCTCCTGTTTTCTTGCTGAGGCTTCAGGAATAAGTTCAGCACAGCTGAGTAAAGTATCCTTGATATGGTGTATGCAGGCAGAGGATTCATGTATAATCATACGCATAGTTAATACAATGCATATCTTCCCTAACATGGTAGATCCATAGTATTCATATTAGAGTAGAGTACTAAATGGCAGCCGAGCGCCTTACTCTAATTCAATGCTTGACAGTCATAGCTTGGTATGGAGAAACCGTGGTAGATGCAATCCCCAACGGACACGGCAGTAGCTAGTGAGTGATCGACACAGCCTAGAGCATTAGACGGTCCTTTGCACAGAACTACTGAAAGGAGGTAAAGTGCATCGTAAGGACACTACTCACAGAGCTTCCTATCGTATTTCCACGCATTGGGGCGCGTGTAGCGGGTAGTTTTACCCACTTCAAGGTACAATTTCTCCCACAATCTCAGGTCAACTAGGTATTGAAGTTCCATCGATCTATGATCCATATAATCGTAGGTTATCCCTTCTCAGTACAACGATGTTATTCTCTTGAGACGGCCTTGAACCCCTCCGGTGGTGGGTAGCCGGGGGATCTCCCGAGCTGTTTCTCATTTTGTGATCAAGCCCCGAAACGGTTAACCCCACAATACTGGGGGAGCCATAAACTCCGAAGCTTCCTTTCCTGCATTCATATGGTGACAAATTTCCATCTCATATCACATTGGTGAGGCTAATGATTAATACCATTGGTTTGCACGCTGCCTGGGCCCTTCCCACTACCGACTTAGTCTTGAGTGGTTTTCTGTACTTGTGCGGCTCGAAGTACCGGAAGCTATAATAACGTTGTAAATCTTTAGGGTGCATAGCTGCTCTAACAAATTTGAGGATGAGATCTTTGACGTAGAAGTACCTGGGGGGGGGGGGGGGGGTGTACTGATGACCAGTAAAAGAAAGAAAGAAAAAGAAAAAGGGATTCTCTTTCGTTTGGCACCTTGGCGATCTCTTTTGCAAATTTGATTATGTTCGTACAAACAACCGATGAAGTACACGTGTGCCTACATGTGAAGAGACTAAGTCGAAATCAATAAAAGGAGGTTTAATCGAGGTGGTGATTGACAAAGGTGTTTACCAAATGTAACTCTGTATTAGTTGTGACTCGGCCATTGGGTGACTACCTGTACTCCTGTGGTGCGTGCTCATCCCAGGTACTGCTAGCGGCCCACTTGGAGCAATAAACTTTGTTTCGTTGTTAAGATGTAACCTCTCCCTCCAGTTAAAACATACATGTACACACCTCACCTCTCTTAACTACAGCCAACGAGTGGGAATCAAACTCAGTTTCCCCCTGTGACCGACTTATACATACCCTCTTCAAGAAGTATTACTTCAAATACTCCAGTTCTTTCCGTCCTACGATACTTACATGTATGTCACCGTCCCACAACATCCTGCACCTTACACATAACCCTGTAAGTCTGCTCTACTACACACTCAGCTCCAATCAACACAAGAGAAAGGCCCAACGCACGGTACACACACATGTATCTCCAGGGCATCTGTGCGGAATACATAATTATAACATAATATGCTTCATCCTTAAAATTCCCCTGTACCCTGTACCCCAAAAAACCATGTACTTACATACATACATCAAGCTAGTGACTAAAGAATTCATATGTGGATATATAAACCACAACGATGTCGAAAAATTACTCCTTTTAAATGTAGGGACAACAGATTGTTATTGAAGCGAGCCTCTGTGCCCGGGTCGAGTGAGGATGCATGACGCCGTGCAACTAACCGACCGACCGGCCGCGGCGAATGCCGCATGTAGTGCATCAACCCGCGAAGAAGGATGCCAGCAGGACGATCAATAAGGCAATAGTGATTATCGACCTACAAGCTCGGATAAGAGGTCAATCGAGTAGGGGACGGGAAAGCGAGCAGATGTCCATTCGCCCTAACGTGGCAGACACGGGGGGGGGGGGGGGGGGAGCTAGAGTGCTTGGGTATATTCTACTAACTTCTATTCCAAAAACCAGCAGAAAAGTTGTGGTGAAAGGAAGCGATTACAAATCGATAAAGCGACTTGAGGAATTAAGGGGACAGTGCAGTCTACCACTCCACATTCAATTACCCAAGATTATTCTTCTTCCTTGTGTTTTACGGTGCAATATTTCTGGAGTTCTATCCGGGTTTTGGATTGTAAGACTTGTGGACATAAATAGGTCTTGGATGATGATTCGATGCGAGGAGAAAAATCTCGGATCCAAAGACAGATAAGCTCTTCTGTGTCGGTTTTGTTTGTTTTGCACTTGTTGCTGTGAGATCCAGAGAGTAGCATTGCATCACTTGGGACTTTTATCATTTCTCTATCTAGGTGCTGTACCCGGCACAAGGGGCCGGGAACAATTTAAATAGGCTCTCAATAGAGTTTCGGGAAGCATGCATGGTAAAGTGCAAATCCCGACCACCCATTCATTATCAGTGCTGATCGATTTATATTTTTGCAAGCAGGGTCGCTTACATCCAGATTAAGTTTGGCTTACCTTAGTAGGTCGGCATCCATGGCCACTCCTTATGGCTCGTGATAATTGCAGAAATTTCCACATTGTACCTACATTAGCCAATGATTCTTGGGGCGTAAAATAAAAAAGTTCTCTGTGACAAATATCTTGTTGTAATCTCTGGCACAGCCTTGCTCTCATCGTCTCCCGACCCCTAGCAAATGGAATCCGACGGGAACGAGCATGTACGTAGCCGTGAAGCAAGTTGGTATAAGAGAACGTACTATACTCTACTAATATGCACTCTAGCAGTAATGGAATAGAAATACAGTTCGCGATAAGTTGCCAGTCTATATAGATCACAACTCCCGGATCCCTCTATCTCGATCTCTCGGTATCTCTTTGATCAACTAAGCTAAGTTTCTTTTGACTTCGGCAAATGGGCCTACCAATCTGCCTATACTAATATTACATGTGCTTGTAGATTATCGATCGTCCTGATCCAACCATTGCTGCGTTGTCGATTGTAACTTCATATCAACCTTTGACCATCATTGTTGAGTCCCTGTCGGCGCATGTATAATTTAAATTGCGGAAGTCACGGCTACTCTACTAATTCATCAATGATAGGAGAGGTTGGAGGATATTTAAATTCTACTAGGAATATCACGAAGCTTCTTTATGTCTCTCCCAGGGTTCAGGTCACGCTCGGTATTTAGGGACATAATATAGTTCGCAAGCGGCTTTATATCCCACGATATACGTGTTTGTGATTTAGGATAAGAAAACAGCAATGGGCTAATCAACTATTTCTGCAATTACAAAACCTGCAACCTCGACATTATATTATAAAGTTCTTTAGCTAATTATTGATAGACCCTTTGAAGATTAGAGAAAAAGTATCTACTCGAAGAACATATCATCTAAGAAGGGGTTGGAGAAGCGCTCCTTCAAGTCCTTCAACTCCCAGCCCTGTTCAGCTCCAATCTCACCAAGTACATTCAAGAACTGAGGAATCTCATCCTTGTATGAAACGTCCTTCAGATATTGTTTCCAATCAGTACCATTGATTGTCATTCCTTGCCTATTGATAAAGTTCTGTTAGTAAAAAGAACAAGCCCTCATGGTGGAAATACGTACCATTCCTTGGCCCAATGCGGGCGAGTATTGATCAACGTTCCATTTGGTCCTGTATAGCTCATCCATTTGTCTGCAATCTTTTGGGCGAATGGAGCCCATGAGCCATCATCTGCAGCTGGCATGGTGGTCAACACTTCAATACTAGCTGTCCCAAAACTGTTTCCTGTTTGTGGTGCCATGATTATATCACTATCGCCCATAATTCTCAACTCAAGCGCGATTCTCATAGGTGCACTTTCGTCAGCATAGACAATCTCTATAGCGTCCCACCATGCCTTTTGTACCACTGTCCAATCAGGCTTAGTTGGGTCATCTGCAAGCGCTGGGATTGGGATCTGAAGCTCAATGTCCCGGACTCGCATGTTTTGGACACCACGACGGAAGTGGATGGCGTCGATTAGGTATGTTTTGACATCTGAGTCTGGGAGACCAAGCATTGCAGCGGTGGCTACATAGACAACTAATTAGGGTTGATTAATTATGTAGGGTAAAGAAAGACTTACAGAGTATAACGGCCTGCCAATGCCCCGGGAATGCTCGGAAAAGTAGATCATCATTAATGACACCTCCGAGCCATCCTTGGATCCATTGGTTGAACTGATCGGGGGCAGAAGGATAATCGATGGCTCCTGTAGAGTCTTCGGTATTATTCCTAAATTAGGATGCAAAAATCAGTATATTTGCTTTTCACCTTTTAATATTGGGTACTAACCAGACGTTGACAAAACTTCTATCCTGATAAGGAAACCAAAAATATTCCGAATAGTAAGAATTCTCAGCTTTGGAAATCCAGTCTAGTCTTGCTTCCTCGAGCTGTGCATCAGTGTAAGTTTCTCTGATTGCCTTTGGAACGGTATATCCCTCGGGTGGTGGAATTGTAAGGCCAATTTCGGGCTTAGCTGGTTGCATGTTGGCGTAGGTCATAGAATCTAGCTCAAGTGTTACATGGGTAACGACACCTGCTAAATTCAATAAAAAGTCTCATAGCGTATTTATTTAATACTAGACTTACCCAAAAGTCCGAAGGCACCAGCGGCAGCCTTGAGTTGAGCTGGATCAGATACAGTTTGATGTACTCCGTTGACATCAACATATTCAACTTGACGAACAAGGTCACTGAGCGTTTTATGCTGAATTCCTCCCCCATGGCAGATAGGCGCATTCGAACCCCCATATGTGATTCTGTTTTGATATCATATTAGTTACCACAAACCTATTTCCTCCGAGAAAGAATTGACTTACTCAACCATGACAACATTAACCGGTACCGTCCAAGCATTATTCGCAATAGCCCATCTTCTAAACTCCTCATTTGTTACTGCAGCACCGAGTCTCACAAGTCGTTTCTTCCCACCGGAGCCGGACACATCTTCTGATGCTAGTTCAATCTGCTTGAATTCATTTGCAACATTTGAGGCGGCGTTCGGGAGAATAGATGAAGGGTCAGGAACAGTAGTTGCAGTCTTCGTATCTAGCATGGATACGAACACATGACCAGTTTCGGAATACATATCGCCCCAGGTATGTCTGTATCCAGCAGCACGTACCCTAAGCTTCTGAGCCTTTGCCCAGGTGATTAGGTTCTGCAGTCCCTTAACCGTGGTGGGGACAAAGGTATATGCGGGAGTGTTGGAAACTGTGAGACCCCAGTTCTCGAACTCGGCAGCAACGTATACCTGAGGGGTCAGTACTCGATTTATACTTATATTTAGAGGTTTGGAATGACTTACAGTCATGGGAGATGTTGAATTACTTGTGTCCTCGTAGATAACAGGACTTGTATCCCTCTTTGCATTCAACCAGCGCCTTGAAATTGGCGTGGTTCCGGATTCTTCCATTCGTTTGAAGTGTTGTTTCGCAGCTGGGCTAGGAGGAATGTAGAAACCCCTCTTTCCTATGATGCTAGAGGCCGATTTACCACTGATAAACGCGGTGACTTTCTCTTGCAGATCCGGATCCAGCTCATTATGAGCCTTTGTGAAGGCAGGATGCAGCTGAATTGCAGAGAGCAGGCCCCGATTAAATTCTTCGCAAGTGACATTTTTATCCTGAGCACCTTGGAGGACTGAGGTGAGGCCGGGGAATTTGGCACTGGTGAGAGGATTCAGAAGAAGGTATGAGACAATATCGCCAAGGATTTTTCCTCCAACGAGATCATCGAGGGCTACGAGAGCATCGCTAATGATTGGAATATCAAGATCGCGATCGAGTAGCTGACTATCCTCGAGGCTTGACTCTGGCTGAGGAAGAGCTGTAATAAGAGATATGAAGGGAAGTAACGAGAGAAAAAGACCGGGGAAATGCATGTTGCAGAATACGTGCAAACTCACGAATGAAGAAAGAAGCTTAATTCGAGAAGGGTGCATGTAAAGATCAAAGGCATATGTATCCTTATATGCGCCCACAAAACTTCCAGGGAATAACTGCGCTCGGTCTCTGCGGCGTTGAATATACGTAGGCCGTTGTTATTTTCCTCTACTCTTCATCCGTTCCTCTCATGAACAAGGATTCTAACCATCTACCAAACGATCGTCATTATTGGGACCTGAAGCGAGCTCCCGGGTCCCACATTGTTACTAGCATATATAATATTAAATCTCAATCTGGACTAGTACAAATATCCCTACATTTTAGTCCCAACTGAGCGCTTGAATTAAACCCGGGCAAGTGAGTCGATTTCACCGGCGACGACGAAAGTTGACATTCTAAGAAATACAATTAACTCTTTTGTCACAACAAAGAAATTTGAGTTCTGTAGTGAAATTCTTTCTTCTAAATCACCGCCACTGGTACCACTGATTCAACGGCTGCTCATCGGGCTACGGGAACGGAAGTTAACGGGGCTTTGGGCTAGTTTTGACAGGCGTTGGACACCTGTCAGATGCTAGTGCGATAGTACACGTTCTCCTTTCAGGGCACTCTATGCGTAGTGTGCCTAGCATAGCGTCATTTGCCGACTTATGGAGAAACTCCGAACCCCAATCGACGATTATTCAAAGGATCAATTAAATCCATTTGACAAACATAAGGATCCATGAGCTATATGAGTATCTTCGAATTCCCGGTTGTCGATCATAACTTCAATAGATAATGAGTTGGGCACAGACGACATGGCAAACCTTGTGTTTTCAAACTGCAATGCACTTTATAATTACCGCCCATTCATTAAAAAAATACCAACCTCCACGCAAGAAGTTGTTCTAAATGTGGTCAAATTTTCGTAAGAGAAACATTTCTCGAAAAAAACGAGTTTGCTAACCATGATAATAGATGTTTTTTCCTCCGTACACCCGGCGTTGAATCAAAAATTGAGGTGCTATATGCCCCCTCGACCTCATAATTATTTCTCGATATCAAGCCAGCAAGAATCTGCGTTTTTGGGGGAGTCCTGTTTGACATGTGGTGAGGGCTGCAGCAAGAATACAGACTCCAGTAAACACGGCTCTTACTAGACTGCAGGTGCCCCTGCTGTGGAACTACATTCTATATTACAATGCCTGGAAGGCAATGCTAGTTACCGCCTTTGCA
Source organism: Morchella importuna (assembly GCF_003444635.1). Classification (NCBI taxonomy): domain Eukaryota; kingdom Fungi; phylum Ascomycota; class Pezizomycetes; order Pezizales; family Morchellaceae; genus Morchella; species Morchella importuna. The sequence goes on from NW_025763408.1 coordinate 775,531, forward strand.
TCGGAGCCGGAGTGGGGGATTTTCTAAACCCTGATCTTAGATCATTTAATACCCGAGAAAGGTTAGGATCTGTTCAGATGGTATGGAAGGTCAATCCGCGCTTCCTACAGACATATCAACGTCGGCCTAACTAGGTGCCATAGCAGAATATTTTAAGTACAGTCGTCTCTGGGTCAACGATGAAACCAGTTCGATGGCGAATAGGCCAATCGAAGCCAATAAAAGCCAACAAAGGCGCCCCGACCCCTTTGCTTTGACTGACTATCAGCCCAAAAAGTAGCCACTCGTCATCGAGCCGGGTTCGTCGTTGACCCAGAAACGACTGTATGCTACTTTTATCTCACTAAGCCTCTGCGAAACTAAAGGTTAAAACTCACAGGACCAGTAATTATCCTAGTATTCTCTTTTGAAGCATCTATCCGGGATCTCTCGATCCGGGCCGAGAGTTTTCGACTGGGGCAAGGAGAAAACAGCTCACCCTAGTGACACCCCACGTGAAAAGGTCCTCTAGAAACTCATTCCTCCGTATGAATTAAAGACGTCATACATCGTGCACGATTGATTTTGAGGAAACCCACCTGGTTGGCCGATTGATAGCCGGGAGTTCAGGCCTAAATGATTATTATGTACGACCTCAGATCGGTCAAAACTAGCTAGTCATATCGATGAATCTCGCTAAACGACAGAAATAACTGTGCTAATTAGCGTGGGGGGAGAGGAGTGGATAATAGGTATCTATCACATACTGATCGTTATCACTATCGATGCTACCAACTAACTAGTCTCTCGTTCCCAGACTGGTTTTGTTGTCGCATTTCGTGGAGACACACATTCAAATCAAAACAGGTCTGGGCACTAGACTGACAACCAACCGTGGATGATAGCTATCCTGTGTGCGGAATTGACACGCGTCCATCCAGAAGTGGTTATCCACCACTAACTACCTACGGTCCATGTCCCCCGGAACAGATGCAGTGTAGCATCAAAATGCAATTTACTCAGCAAAATCAAGGCCGAGTTACTAATTCATAGCCATGGGGGTATCGAATACGAGAATTGCCATCTATTTAGCATGTAGAGTGGTGTCGGCAGATGGAAATCCAAGGGAGCGAGAAAATCTTAAGAAGCTTCGAAGTGTTGGAATAAGCTTGGTTTACCTTCTTGTGTTCCTGCGTTCTATCGTTTAATCAAGATTGGGCAATGAGGGGTGCATAAACAGCATTGGGGTAGCTACGCCGGAGGGAAGGATGAGTATGGGGTTATGTAGGTATGCTATCCAGCAAAGAACGACAGAGAGAAAAAATCTTACGATATTTCATCATAGATCAGGCACGCATCCGGTCATACATCCCGCGCCAAACTAAAAACGGAACGTATCAATTAGATAACCAGTCCGAATTAGAATACCGAAGCCGATATAAATGTTTACTGCGCTCCAATAAGTTTCATGATCATGATTGTTCATTCCCTTAGATTGGTTGTTAGTTATACCCTTCTAGCGTCGTGCCATAAACATTTACTGAGAGGGAATATTTAAGAAATTTATTGGAGCAAGTTTGCCATATATGTACGTGTGGCTTTGTCTCACAATTGGAATTCGGGCTATAGCCAAGTGTTAGAGGAACCCAAATTCCGGATTTGATATACGTAGTAGCCAAGTACCTGAATATTCAGTACGAAATAACAAGAGGTAACCAAACATCCTGAGTGGGATATTAAAAAGAACTCTACAAACTCCATGTAGATATCTATTCGTAGAGGGTTGTATATGGAGACGGGGAGACCCTCCGAACATGCGATCCGGTACACCCAGCTCCCGCATATATATCAAGTTGTACCCACAAACCCACTGTTCGGGCTTCCGCTGGGCTAAAATAATCCGCTTAAGATACCTGCCATAGGTAACGATGATCATTATACAAGCTCACTAGCTATATATTTCGTGGGGGAGGGAGAGGACGGGCATCGGGAACCGAGGATGACATGGGTGCACGATCTCTCATCATATTTTGTGATGGACAGGGGTGGTCTCTTGTCGGGGTAATTTTACCCTGATTGTAATATGATTTAACCGTAGTTAGGGGTACTCGTGGTCGTCGGGAGGTGAATTTCGTGCTTGGAGAAATGTACCTTACCTGGTAGTGGTGGCTTGGTTTTAGTTTTGGAGTGGTGTGGGGTGGTGTGGTGTGGTGTCATGGGAAGTCACTCGGCAAGGTCACGGGGCGGTTGGTATGAAGTATGTATTACGGTTGACTATCCGAACATTGTTGCAACCAAATTTTCAATTTCAACGTCGCCTTTTTCCACAACCACAAGGAAAGAGTACAAGAGATTTGATTTCTGTGATTTCTTATACCTCTATTATCTTAAGCTTCAATATGAAGTCAATTGAAGTGGTTTCAAAAATCGGTCATTCTAGCTAATCTGTGTGGTTGCGACGCGAACGTCCGGATAATTTTGACAACCATAATACCCAGAGTGTCGGAAAATGATGCACATTGGGTGATATCTCAACCACGAGAGAATTAATCTGTACACAAGTCTATCTTGAGGTTAATTTAAGTGTGTAGATTCCTTTCATAAGAAAAATAAATAAAAAAAGTCTGTCATCGATACTTTTTGGTTTTTTTAACACTGATTTTCGCTACTGGATAGTGACTTCTTGCTTGAAGAACGGCTATTTTGTATTCAATTAGCACTAGATGAATTCTCAGCCATTGTGGAGACGCCCTACACTCGAAATTTGAATTTAGGGAGCGTGTTGCGTTGCGCCAAAATATAGGTATTTGGGGTAATTGGCCTTTGTCAAACCAAAATGTGCATCACTTTCCAACACCCTGGGTACATGTAGTAAGTCGCTTGCAGATCGATATTGGTGACGACTGCAGCTGACGAAGCGGAGAGCTAGAGTGTAAGGCTTCTGCATATACTGTGATAGCACGGGGAGTGGTGAAACCAGTGGAAGAGATGAGGACTCAACTTTAACTTTTGCCAAAAGGCTGGGGTATCCCTGTGATGTTTAGGCTCCGTTCGCGATCGGATATCGTTGCAATTGTCTGTCGTTTATTATGTTATTGGAAATCTTTTTGTCTCTAAGACGCCAGGGTAGATAGAAGGAGGCTATCTCAGATCGCCCTCAGTTGTCCTCCTGTACGTCTCAAGCTTCCTCTCGAGATTTGACAACCATTTTGAAACCTTCAATTGGGGGGTGATATGCTTAGATAATCATTCTCAAAACCCGTTTACTACTCGATGCAAGACCTTGAGTACCTCGCTCAGAGCAGAATATATTATATCAGGTTTCACAGCTCTCGTGGGAGAATACTCCTAAGACCGCTTTGAAGTACCTCTGCTTCATGGAACATACATGTACTGTCCAAGATCGAGATCCTGTTAATTCAAAGATGAGGTCAGATCATGTGGGAAGCTAAGTCAATGCTGAACACCCAGTCAAAATCAAAAGTATCTTGAGCTTGTGCCACATGTACATGTAGTTTCTTCGGCGTTGGTGTTGTGTCCCATTTCATATCCTTAGTGTGCATATATTGTACTGTTCTAGTCCCGAGAATACCCTTATAGGGAGATTCGACTGTACTGATACTGCTAGTACTAGGGCATGCATTAGCCTCGTCATCAGCCGCCCTCAAGTATTACTTCCCGCGCTTTCAAACCATAGACAAGTGGTCTAGTGGGTAATACAGTGAGACTGCTCGTCAGGTTTGACACCGCGTATTTGATCCCTAGGATCTGGGTTCAAATCGGGGGTGGGAGTAGTGCAGTACGGGGCACAGTAGTTTTTCTTGAAATTACGGTTGCGGTCCAGGATGCATCAATAATTGCACTTAGATTATTCTTATCACTGTATTCCATGCTTCTTTATCTTTTTCTTCGGTTGGCCCCTTTCCGGCCATTAGAAACGTCGCAGTCCAGTTAACCTTCACTGCATTTCGGGGATGCCGAGGCAGCAGAACTTGGGGAGGGTTCACAGTCAAGGTTATTTCCTAGATTCTACCAGGAGATACATTTCCTAATGTAATTTCTCCATATAGGCACTTTTATGAACGTCCAGTGCGGCAACTTTTTCAGGAACAGTTTGGGAGATCTCACGGTATCTTTTCCCGAGAATTCGCTCTCCAGGATCAACGACAGCATCAAGATCGAGCTGGAGGGAGATTTAAAATCTGACTTGGTTATATCTGGAGTAGTGCGATGACGAGATTGTCAAACTCGCGGGTCTCCACTGTGGCACATGCATAAATGCATGTCGCCTGTGCATATGTAGAATACCGTATGGTCGAACGGCAATCCGGGCTTGAGACCCCAACTCCCAGGGTAGACGAGGTCAGTTCACAGCTAGGACCAATACTTTTGAGACTAACGATTTAGAAGCATTGTTACTAGAGAAGTCAAAAATTCGGGAATAAACATGCAATTAGATACTACGTACAGGAGCATCCTGCAACAAGCTTAGGCAATGTCGAGCTTATGCAAATGAGATGAGGTGTTGGGGTAGCATAATTGAAAGAAATTAAATAACTTTATCTTGAGGCACCCCTGGCAGACGACCATCTGCGCACATGGAAGCCAGATAAAGCCCAGGTGGATCGTAGGTTCCGTTTGGTATTTATCGCTGATAGCTCCTAATGACGTAGTAAGAAAAAGCATTGTGCATACATTAATATCGAGAGTGTGCATAAGAGCTGAACTAACGGAATAAATCCTGCGTAGGACAATGATTGGAAGGCAATAGCATGCGACTCGAGTGTTACCTACTACTTTTGCCTCAAGTGCTAAAACTAGGGCATCGGCATAATCTGGTTTTATACGACGGGAATTTATCGCCTCTTCTGCTTTTATCCAAGCATCGCAGGTAGTTTATACGCAAACGGTGGCGTACCCGGGAAACTCGCGTAACTGATTCAGGTGCGTGACTGGCTATATCAACTCGCCTGCGGTACTAATACCCACCCCATCTAGCACCTGGGGCGCACGGCTTTCTGGTAGAAAATACGGTATTGTAGTTTTTTCTGGTTCCACACTTTTCTTGGCCCCTCCCTTGATTTGACCAATGATTTCGAACTTCGGGGGTGCCCTTTGTGCCAAATCAATCTGATCTGAAGTTGCGCGCAGCCGATCTGCAAGGAACCATCAAGGTTTAGATCTGGCTAAAACCGGTATTATATGTTTTTATCTCTTCATAGATCTAGCAGTCGGGGTGCCCTGGGCAATCAGGGCTCGAGTCCCTGTATGATGAAATAGCTAGTTAGCGTTATAAGTAACTCAGAGTTAGGGGCTAACTAGTCTCGAAACCATTTATTATTTAATTCTTTTTCTCCTCGGGGTTATGTGATAGACCCATGAGTTTAAGCACTTTCCGGAAAACCTGAAAAGTCGACTCATTAAACACAGACTACTCGCTAGACAAAGTGGATGTTGGTATTGTTGGTGTGTCAGGATTGGTACACAACTGAGGAGCGATGCGGAAACTCGGGCAGCGCTCGCAGTCTGATAGCTGCTTACTGGGAGAGCTCGTGCATTGTGGGAGAGAGATGGGTGGATGCACGCAAGGAGGGCTGGGCATGGGCATGGTAGGCAGCGAACCGTTGGTTAGAGGTGTTAGTGGAATCAAGGCTTCGTCAAACACCCCACAGCTGTGATGAGGAGATTATATTTGGGTGGTATGTGTACTTAGGGGAAGGCATGTTATTCAATAGGAAATATATCCGGCAGTCTACATGCGATGTAAAATCATGCGTAATCACTCAAACTTCAGCACACGAAGCACCTCGGCTGTTAGGATATGAGGGCCCAATTAGTGTAGTCGACGAGTCGACTTGAGCATTTCCTTCAAGTACTACGAGCTCAGGTAGATAATGAATAGAATTGGCCTAAGCTTTCTCAGTTAATAAACTTGAGATTTTAGCTTGTGCATGATTAATTGCGCTATTTGTATGCCTCTGTTATTGGCTGTTGATCAGGCTCAGCGGGTTGGTTACTTTTGGCAGACATCCCCCACGACCTAACTTCTTCACGTCTTGGGTAGACTGGGGGCTCTAGGTAGATTTTCTGATAGCATGACTTATTTTTCATCGATAAGTCCGTCATTTCATAATTTAGCTCGAGCGTCGCTATTGAGAGCTTGACTTTTTTCCAATGAGCACGAGTCTAACTTCCTACGGCTCTGACTATGGCCAAGGCTGAACTTATGTAGGCCGGCTCGTTGACCAACTACATGTAGGCACAATGGAATAGAACAAACCCGTTGAAGCCTCTGTCTGCACTTATGATTACGTAAGAAAACGCTGCCAAATGCCTTATGTGCTCCTCTTAATTTTCTTCCGTCCTTCTCCTTCCCACACTCACAATCTAGGAAACTATTATTTTTATTTTTATCATTATTATCCATCAGAAGCAGCCTCTTTCTCAGTAGATTCTTATAAGGCTCTCATCGAGCGAATCAACAGCATCGAACACCCCATATTTACGGGGCGGAACTAGAATGCACTGAGCACCAGCAGCTTCTCGGCCCGTTTCAGCTTTCCGGTGAGTAAATTACTTGACGATTTTTTGTAGAAATAGTATCTCATCGAATTTTTGATAGGCTCTTGGAGTGGAAAGGCTGTATGGGGCATTTCTTCCTTCCAATTTTCAACTAATGTTGTTTTATCTGTTCAGGTGAGTAATTTCCTTCCTGATTTTGTGTGAGAATTATCAACTAATCCATCTAAGAGAGAGGAACTGGAGCAAGGCTCCCTCTCCGAGGCCAAGTCCAGTCAAGCCCTCCCGCTCACCGAATACATAAATAGCAAAATTGCTGTTTTTGGGCCGGGGGGGCTTAGCTGGGTTGGTTCGTCCTAACCTCGCCCTTCATATTCTTCTGCAGTCCTCGCAGCACTGGGAGATATATTCTGGGGCTCAAAAGCAAGCTTTCTACTGCTTTGTATTTTGTGTTTGTTCTTATGGGCTAATTTTTGTTTGTAGGAAAAGCACATCCTATTCATAGGGTGCGTGGGCTGCGGGGATACACGGGTTCACAAGAGGCTGCTTAGAGCCGGGAACGACGAGATCACCAATATATTGGTGCGTCGGTAAGTCAAATCCAATCCATTAATTCGGTTTATCATGGTTGTTTGCGCGGTCGTTAGTACTAATCTTATAAATTGTGTGTGTATAGGTCGTGCCCGGGGCACATTCTCCCTGCGGGGTCGGCCGCGGGTGGAAAGGTGTTCCTGTACCTTGGCGAGGATTAGGCGGTGGGCTACATCCTTTACAGACTTCCATTTCGGTGGAGTCTGGTACAAAACCCCGGTGTTGGCGCCTCGCCAGCCCGCACTCGAAATGCATTCTGGTAAATAGACAGTTTAGCCCGCTGATTTTTGATAAACCTTGCTGATAATTTGGTAGCTGAAGCAGGCAATGAATGTTTCCAGTGGTGGGGCTGTGTTTGCGCTTGGCTATTGCCATCTGGTCAATGGCATTGGATTTCTGGGAGCCCCGGGGGGGGGGGGGGGGCCTGAAAAGATATCGATAATAGAGGGAGTACAGCATGACATCGCGATCGGCCCTGGCAAAAACACTGAGCGTGATTAGATAGATAATATAAATATAAACAACTTAAACAAGTTCTACAAGTCTTTAGAAGTTATTATCATTTATTCATACCATTATTCTTTCCTTTTTTGTCAACTGATCGCGGGGGGGAATTTATATCAATTTATATCAGTGATGTAATCGTTAACGTATTACGTATCATAGGATGCACGTACGTGTTTACAGACTTTTACAGGATGAGAGTATCATTGACTCTATATATTCCATCTGATAAGGATCTCGCGCTAACATGAATGAATTATCAATTGATTAATCAATTAAACTCCCGCGCTAGTGTGAGCCGAGTGATACTCTATGAAGAGTCGACCCATTCATAGAGCAACAGAGAATAGAGACAGCAGGTATTTTGTCGTGAAATGTAATTTATCCGATAGTAAAATAAATTTACTCATTTTAAAATTTGATTACGGTTCATTTTATACATTTAATCTGCACATCATATGTGTTGTGCAACCGAGTGATACCCTGTGAAGATTCGGACCAATGATCACGCAACAACAAAAGAATAACTAGTGAAGATGAACCTGTTATTACACAGTCTTTTTATATAATACTCGAGTAGTGATGGGCACGAGATGAGACGAGACCGGGACCCCTACGAGACGAGACGAGACGAGACCAAGCCAAGTCTCGTCCCGTTTTGAACTTTCTCTAGTAAAAGTGCAAGACGTCTCGAGACCAGACGCAAGACGAGACGAGACTGGGATCTCCGCAAGACGAGACGAGACGAGATTAAGCCAGGTCTCGTCTCGTCTCGTCTCGTGCCCATCACTATACTCGAGTGTTCAATGGGAGTTCTATCATGCTGAAATATCTAATTTTATCTGAAAAAATCCATTAGACAGTCCGGGGATTAGTAAACAATACCGGGCATTATGGTCCTGCTTGGTTCTGGGGTACTGAATATTGTAGAAGGTTGCGCATGCGTAGTCGAGTAATCTCGATTATTACATGCAGACGCGGGAGTACCCCTGGCTTTCCTATAGACAGTCGGGTTTTCTCAGGCGGGGTAAATACATGTATAATGCATTTTGTCCGTCCACAAAGCTGCATTCCCCACCTCCCCCCAACTCTTGTCAGTGACGGTACACAGCCCTTTGTAACGCACCACATCAAGTCCCAGAACTCTCTTTTTCTCCATCAATCCCCCTCTCTCACTACTTCTCTTATCCCGGCTTCTTCTTCCCCCTCTTTCCTCTCATCGAGCCTTCATCCCCTTCTACCTATATCTCATCGAGATAACCTTTATTCAGGCTTCAAGCCTCTCGTCCTCGATCGAATCAACAGAATCGAATCCAATCCTTCGACCCTCCTCCCTACTCCCTTGTAAAGACCCATATGACAATTGACTGCCTGTGTTTTTGCCCGTGCACAGCCAGTCGGGGTGGAGGGTAAAGGATCAAAGTAACGAAACTCCATTCCCGCGAGCGAATCAACAGTGTCGGAAGGTACGCACTTCTCCAGATGGGAGGGCTCTGGTACCCACCCACCAGCTATCCTGTGGGCCCCCTAATGGCTACAATGCCCCCGGGGGGGGGGGGGGGGGTGCGAATGGGATGCATATTGGGGATGTATCTCTCCCTCGGCTGGCTAGGCGGTAAAAGAGGGGGATTGAGTGTCTGGAATCGAGACAGACCTCTCAATTATTCGGGTGTGGTATGTACTGATTTCACTTATGTTTTCCTCTTTCTTCAGTTTCATTGCTGATTGATATGGTGACAGTGGCTGCGTGTCTTGAAAGATCGATGGAATTTGCCATCATCCCCTTGTGTGTGAGCTTTCTTTTTAACCAGTTCTATTTGCATTCAGCTAACATAACCGTTTTTATCAGTAGCCAATAGGGCAGGGAAGTTACTTAGCTAGCCGTTTACGTGCTTGGTTGGCCTGCCCTGGCTACTCTGATATCCAGAGGCCTTAAATCCAACCCATCGAACGAATCAACAACACCGAATGCATCTGCAACTATCCCCTCCGCACGTACAAAATTGGCGTGCAACGAATGCAACTCGATTATATCTAGGTGCATGTTGCGTTTTATCTGGAGCACCGACGCCCAGTCCTTGAAGCTCCATCGAGCGAACCAACATAATCGAACAAATACGTAAAACAAGAGCCCCTCCAATGGTGGATAGATAAACGGATGAGCATCTCCGCTACCCGCTCTGGCCTATTGCCGGGCCGGAGTCTTTATTGTGCTGACGAGCGGAGGATGGAAATTACGGCCCCTCCTGGCTGTCCCTCGGGCACCAAGAATGTGGGGTGCAGGCCGAGGTTAGTATTTTCCTCCTTCTTAAGTATTATTCTACAGATGTGTGGTGTGCTGATAGACCATAGCTTTTTTGCAGACTCGCCGGTTCGGTGCCGGCCTGAAACTGCCCAGGCATTCGGTGGTGGGGACACATGTACCCAGATGGGAATCCAGTACGCCGAGAAGCCGATATGGGAGGTGGTGGTCGAGGTTGGTATTTCCTTTTTTCTTTATTTATCTTGAACATGCTAATAGACCACACTATCACTACAGCTTCTTCACAGACTCATTGGGTTGGTGCCTGCCTGCGCTGCGTTGCATAGATGTGCAGTGGTGGGGAAACTTGAATGCAGGGGTGATCAGCACACTTGGGTTCGAAACGAATATGGGTGGGAAGATCGAGGTGAGTACTTTTCTTCCTACTTTATTTGTCCTGAACGTTACTAACAAACTACACTGTCAACACAGCTTCTTCGCAGACTCCATTGGGTCTGTGCCTGCCTACAACTATGCATGGTTGTAACGTTATAATTATGGCAGTGTGGCCAAGGTTAGTATATTCTTTCTGATTATAATTTACTCTCAAGCGGTACTAATAGATCGCAGCTTCTTTGCAGACTCCATTCGATCGCACCGGGGACTAATCGCATTCTTCCGGCCGCGGGGGCTCTTTATATTTGCAATCATGACATCTACTGTCACAATTTCTGGTAATAAAGATTCCTCTTCCTCCACTAGTCAAGAACATAATTAACTTTCCCAGCCTTCTACTTGGCTTCTACCCCATGCTTGACTACGCATTGGGGTAAAGACGCGGTGTGGTGGCAATTCTATATAGTGGTGCGACCGAGGTTGGTATATTGTTCTTGATTATCTCCTTCTCTCAATTTCATGCAGTTCTAATATATATATCACAGCTTCTTCGAAGACTCCATTGGGTCTGTGCCTGCCTGCGTGAGGAGCTGTAGGTTTGGCGGTGGCGGAGGTCCTGTCGATGCTGATGCGGCCGGGGTTAGTATACTCTTCCTGATCATCCTTTTGTCTCAAGAAATGCTAAAAGATAGCAGCTTCTTCGCAGACTCCATTGGGTCTGCGTGTCTGCGCCCGCATGGAAGTGTCCGCGGTAGAGACATTATTTCTCATGCCAAGGGCATTTGAGTACGCCAACATCCAGTATGTACGGTGTAGACCTGGGTGAGTGTACTCCTCTTATTTAACTCTTTGTCCTAAACGATGCTAACGGATAACAGCTGCTTTGCAGAATTCATCGGGTCTGTGCCTACATTCTCAACTAGACATCATGTTAACTGGTCCCGGAGCACGTGCGAGAAAGGTACTGGGTATTCTGCCGGGACCACAGCGCCTTAGAGCCAAGGTTTGGTCCGTTTCTGCTTTTTTTTCCCTTTTTTCTTTTGTTTTTATTTTTATCTTTATAGCCCTATAGCTTCATTAATTTGTACTTTGTAGACCCCACAAAGTACAATTAATGAAGCAATCAATCAATCAATCAACCAATCTTGCAATGGTACCGTTCCCTCTTTCAATGCTTCTCGCTGTTTTCTATACTATCCCTTGGACGAATGAGACATTGCAAAATCTCTCTCATGCATATATATCATGTGATCTCTATATTTTGGTGAGAAAACGTCCGGGTAAACAGCTTGCTGCGTTTGTCAGTCTTTATATTACGCTGGTATGCCATATATTTCACAGCATGCTGCCTTAAGTTCAGTCAATCACTTCCTTTATGGAACACGCTAATGCATGAGAGAGATTTTACAATGTCTCATTCGTTCAAGGGATACTATAACTTAGTAATCGAGTGAGCAACCGTGAATTTCCATGTCCGGTAAAGCCTCATTAGACCCAAACACCTAGAGTAGAGATAGATGCATAGCGTGACAAAGAAAATTGGCTCATCTGATACAACCTTGGAGATTGTTTGGGCCAGGTATTTCACGAAGTGTGTTAAATTTCTTGCCCATGAAACCTCAACGTGGCTTGGCGTCGAGTCTTGGCTATCCTAATAATTTCCCCCACTATATATAGAATTTTACTTAGAAAATTAATCAATCTGCCTTATATACCAAACAGAAGAAAAAAGCGCGGCAGCGTTAAATATGGAGGTCTTTGGAGAGACCAGCGCCAACCCAGTATATATATTACGAGTGAACGGTTACAGATTTCTAGATTTGAATTTAGGGCGATAACGATGTTGTGATTGGGTTGTTCAAGCTCCTCTTCTCAAAGCGATAAAAGCGGTTTAGCATGCTGCATGGCACTGAAACTACTTGCACTCTGTTTCTCGATATTTGATACACACAACTTTTTTCATTGCTACTACATACATATACCACAAACAATCTACCCGCACTTGGTTGAACCCATTCACCAAATGAAAATCAGTATCTATCCCGAGTACACTGCTGGTCCCGGAATAGTGTAGCTCGTCAACTTGGGCCAGTAAATGCCGACCAAAATACCAGGGTCCGATGCCGAATATGCACTTCAGGCCGTTCATTAGCACATATCCACAGATTTGAACCCCCGCCCACATTCGAGGACTTACCCAGGCAGACTGACTGTCGCCGGCGACGCCGACCCACCACCGGTAACAGTGATCTGGGCGCATCCCATGTAGAGCTGCGCACCACCCGTGCTGCCGGCTCCGTGCAGCGCAATAATCTCAGATCTGAGCAACTATAGCTACCGTTAGTACTGTAGTGTAGAGACGAGTGGGGGAGAGAGAGTACATAGTCTCCGGAGGCGATATTGCTGGGGATCGTGTGGCTGTATTTTCCGGCGTTGGCGACGAGCTTGTCGACAGCCCAAGTCTCGGTGGTGCCGCTGAGCGTGAGACCATCATGGTAGCTGTATGTATGTTAGCTAGTAGTCACCAGGTACCGGTGATAAGGAGGGAAGAGGTACATCTTGAACCACTTCAAGCTTGAGGGGCTAGTTGCAGTCGTGGCATCGGGAACTTTGGCAAGGTATGTCAAGATGGGTCCCTTGTGTGATGGGTCGATGGCTTGCGTGGTGCGGTCGCCGTGGTGCCATTCCATGGTGACGGTGGAGCCAGCTATGGTGTTGAATGTGAGTGTTGGCTTAGAGAGGGGCTAGGAGGGACTATGAGGGGGATATATTACGTACCAGCGACGATAAGCTTGCTGGCGACGGGGGTGCCGCCGTTGACATTACAGGCGAGGTCGCTGGAGGTGACATCTTGGATCGGGCTGTTACTCGGGGGTTTGCGGATTACACTGCGGTGGGTTAGTTTGTGAGTTTAAAGGAGGAGGAGGTGAGAGGGGGGAGGAGGTACGCGGAGTTGTCGTTGAGGTATTGCTAGTAGACGGGTTAGTCGAGTTTTATATTAGGATATTAAGAAATACGGGGGCACTCAAAGAACTCAGCAGTATATAGAACCTGATGTCCTTAGAGTATGCTCATAGGATGAAAAGGTAAAATAATTCTGAAGTCCCACGAGTACTCCCATGTGGAAATATATCAGTCGATGGAGCTCTCACGAAGGTGGCGTGTGCCTGGACAGCCGTAGCTGCAGCGAGCAGAGAAAGAAGGGCCGAGAGCTGCATATTGAAGGTACCGGTATAGAGATATACAATTATCAGATAGACACGATTGCGCTTGACCGATTCACAAGTTTGCGAAAACCTCGGGGGCTTTTATATCTTTCTGGCAGAGCGAAAGCCTCAGGATACCCCACCGAACGGGCCGCAAACCCGTAGTTGTGAATAACTTCAACTAGGGAAAGTAATGAGCCAAGAGACTTGTTTATTAAAAACGTCTTTTGCACCTTCTATCGCGAACAGCCAAGTCGGAACTCTTCGTCTCTCTATGCACCAGTATCATTGGCTCGTTGGGATATCCGCACTTGGCACACTCTGTTTTCGCTCTTCACGATGCCCACACCGAAGCGCCGAGAAACTTTGATATTAAAACCTCCGGACCGACTTTGTGGTGGATCCGGCGGTGCTGATGGGGGGAGCTGCCTAAATAAGGACTTTCTGCAAGGATTGTCGGGATATTTTCCCGAACATGTCGCTTCCCAAGCACTTGGCTTGGGGCACATTCATCTATGCGGGGTATATTAAACTTAAGCTTATGCTTAAAATTGATGGAGTGTGGCTCCTGGCTGGCGATTTTGAAGACGGGGATCCGGGAGGACCGAGTCAGTGGGAGTGGATATGACTCTCTTGCTCATTTCTGGAGATTATATATGTATGCAAGGCAACACTTGGCTTTCATAAAGAAGACAATTTGCAACAGCTTCTGTACCTGAAGACCTTCCTGCCAATCGAGTGTATTTCATCCTCGTCACTCTGGCCGCCGGTTCTAGTCTCGTACTCACCCATGCAGAGTGGTAATACGCCTAGGTAAGACGTGAATGGACCCCAGAGCTCGAGTGATAGATAGGTAAAAATTGTAGATTTGGATTCGATTCCCTGTAGGTCATCCTTTTTTTTTTCTTTCTTTCTTTCTTTCTCTTTCTTTCAGCAGATAATTTCCATATGTCGAACCTCTTTGCTGTGCAAATTGAACCTAGCTTGGCAGTAGGGTTGGGTGTACTTGCATGCAATTAATGAATTAAACAAAAAAAAAAAAAAAAAGGGTTGGGTGTACGTCTAGTGATGGGGGTGAGACTGCTCGAGACCGGACTCACCATTTGTGAAATTTCTCAGCAATGATGATCGCCCGCTCCCATAAGCTCATGAGAACGTTGCAACCATATTAATCCAATTCGGTATTGAATATACGCCGCCATAAAGACTTCAATGGCAAGAATAACAGGTAAGTCTAGCCTTAGTAGCAGTGGAAATTGATAGGAAAAGGGTTGGCACTTGGGGTCAACATTCCGCCAGGTTCTCTTCCTTTTCTGACCGTTTATAATTATTGCATGATAACAGACAATTTTGTGAGAGTGTTCTCATTAGAATGGCCCACTTATTTCCTTAAACATACTAGTATTACCTCGCTTATCCTAGTTCACACTGTCTCGAGACGTCGTCTTGAGACTTTTCTCTCAATTCTCGAGACGTCGTCTTGAGACTTTTCTCTCATTTCTCGAGACGTCGTCTTGAGACTTTTCTCTCAATTCTCGAGACCAAAAGTCACATGGGTTTCCCAAGAAGTCTCAGGCTCACCCCCATCACTATGTGCATCCTGATCCTAGAATCTAGACAGGTCAAAATCAGGGCACATCCTTGTTGCTCGATCAGACCCGGCCCAACAATGACACGTTTGTACGAAGATGCTGGACAATCCCGAGGATTATGCCATTTAGAAGACCTGGACACAAGAGGTAGACCACACAAAGCCATCACAGTATGTACGGCCTACATGTACCTACCAGATAACTACATACATGTACCCTGGTTTGCGCCATCTTTATTCAGGCTGCATACATGATACACGCACGTAGTAAGTTATGCATGTGTTCTTCTACGCTCGCTCTCTTTAGCAGTTAACGAATAGATTGCTGACAAGAGACACCAACTATACTTCTTTACCACGAAGATAACCAGAAAATGCAAGTGACGGAAACAGAGATAGTTTTAATGAGAGATCACCGCCACTCCATAAAAATAATCCTTGCCCTGAGCAACCGCATTTTCTGGTTCTTTTCGTGGTAAACAAGTACAATCAAACTGCGGTCAATCCGCCTAGCTAGCCGGCCCCGTTATCGTTCATTCATGTTTCATCAGACCCCCATATCCTTTCTTCTCTTGAGTACTTCCTGCTAAGACAATCTATTCGTTCCGCCACTTTCTGCTAGAAAAAAGGGAATCCTGCTCGAACCAGATGTCTCTCAGTCTTGTATTATACTTTCACATTCGAAATACAGCGCTCTAATTAGCTAAACACCGGAACAGACGGAGCCTCATCGCATATAATCCTTACACACTTCTTCGCAGTACTCCCACAACATCTCCCCGTTCTCTGGTAGCATTCTGTTTATGTCATCTCGTGGGGATGTTCCTATCCGGCACCAAGGAATTATATATTTGCCATTATACCTCTCCTCACTAATCTCAGGAGAAATTCCAGCAAAGAGGTAATTTATCGAGCCCCACTCAATAGGATGCATGAATAACCGCTATCTAGAGATCAGGAACGTATTCCGGAGGATATAAAAAGAAGTCCTACTCACAGTGCAATATATTACCCATTTAGGGTGACCCTGCTGTATATTGGTATCAGTTATCCAGCCTGGGTCAGCAGTCTACATTTAAGTCGTCAGTAATAATATCCAGACTGAGTAAACTGTTGTTATCATTAAATTTACCAGACTAAGGACACCCTTCCCAGCCCACCGCTTCGCTGCCTCGAGACCCATGGCAATATTGGCTGTTTTGCTTTGCCCATATTTCCAGAATGTACCCTCTTGTCGTAGCAGAGCTTCGAATTTATTCCCATGCCAACCGTGCTGGAAGTTAATATCCTCCCACAGAATTCCACCATTGCGAGGTGAGTTACTATGCCCCGATGAACCAACCTGAGATATATTAGAATAAGTACTGATGTAGGTCCGATCGCAGGATTCTCACCCAGATTACACGCACAGTATCCTTTTGGGTAGAAGGCATCTCAGAAGTCTTTGACATTAATGGAGTCAGGAATGACTGCAATAACCATGGTGCGATTGTGTTGACACATAGATTTAACTCCAGACCCTGTTCTTTATTTAGCTCTTAGTTATCACACGTCTGTGATACTGGGCTAGAAAATGAGGCATACCTGCTTTGTTTGGTCTGCTATGGTTTTAGCAACGCCGGCATTGTGCCAGACAACGTCTAATCGCTCTGCCTGCGCGAGAATTTCTTCGGCGGCAGGTCTTATCGTTGATAGATCCGAAAGATCCACATAGATGAACTTTAGTGTGCCCTTTGAGTTCAGAGAAGCTGACTGTATCTCAGAGATGGCTTTTTCACCATTCTGATGATTGCGACCAGCGAGAAAGACAGTCGCATGTTTTGAGTATAGAACCTATAAAGCTTGCTTTAGTGAACCGGTGATTCAAAAATAGACACGAATACTAACTAACCTTACAGAGTTCCAAACCGATCCCGGACGTGCTTCCGGTAACCAAATACACTTTACCCGCGAGACCGACGACATCTTTCTGAGTGAACTTGGGAGCACGAGTTCCAAACATCAATAAAGGTACGGTATGAATGATGAGGTAGAGATTGAAGAGAGGCAGGAATTTTCACTCCTAGAGATTAAAAGAGGGCAATTGATGACTGAGTAGGGTGTTAAATAGAATAAGGCACACCAATGCGGCGCGAACGGCGACTTGTCTGTTAACTGCCGATACCTATTCTGTCCCATGGTATGTAGCTCGGAGGCGAGCTTTACCTGGTTTATTGGTGTCTTGGGTGTTACTCTGTCCGATTTGATAAGCATGTCCACGCACATTTTGCCTGTTCAAGGATATTTATCCGATGTCCGTGCGTGTAATGCGCTCATAGAATATCACTCGACAATGCCAATTCCTGAGCGGGATTGGTGACGAGACGGTCAGGCCAATTGGGAGTGAATACCTCATCCCCGTCGCTACAATTATTCCATCGGCTGGTTCTTCTCTAGAAGTTTCAATAGGTCTGCCGATCTTTATAGTGAGTATGCATTCTCAGCTTTCTCATCACAGTGTAACTACATGCAGCCAGACACCCGCGCCCCGGATCAACCTCGCAAAACTACATCTAGTCATATGCCCTGCTTAAGGCCCTAAATATTCTTTAAACTATTACTAGTCGATCTTCACTTCGGGCTCTAGCTCATGTGTGTTATAACTGCGCCGGTAGTCTATTAAGAATAGGGCGCTCGAGGGACACTCAGTCGCTCATTGGTAGGGGCAGCTCACAGAGTGCACTTTAAAATATGTATGTGTTCGGTTTCCATACGCTTTACTATCACTTGTCTTTCTGTCAATACGGTACAACTTCATCGTGTGTTCTCTATCATTATCTATAACCGGCGCTGTCCCTTCTTCTGGATAGCTAAAACCTCCCGAAATAAAAGAGACATTTGCATCACAAAGTACAGATCCAGATGATCATGGAGGCACCTGGAACACTTAAACACATTTATTATCAAGAATGTAGATATACCGCCAGGAATAATATTTGTGTTACGATGTAGGTACACATATCGCGATACCATATTACCTACTTAGTAGCTACAGCCGGTTGCTCTCTCTAGGCTCTAGAGAGCAAAACAGGCCCTTGCGCAATTGCACCACGTTGTTGTGTTACAGGAACTGCGGAACACTGTTCTAGAGGCTTAGGACAATGAGGAATACGAGTGACGGGTTGTGATGCGAGGACGGTCGGGTAACGAAAGGACAAGCATAGAAAGGTATCGGGTAGTGGGGGAGCACGCGATGTTACCACACTAGTGTTATACTATTATGACGGCACGCTTACTATTGGGTGTCTCACCCGGAATAGAATAGGAAGCGGGGCTTACGGCTGTAGGCTGTTCTACTTAGGGAAGTAGGTCTAGGATAATAGTATGGTACAGCCCGATGACTGGCATTTGCAAGGTTCATGGTTACGCGTCGGAATTAGAATGGAGGACGGGACTATGCGGGGGCGCTTTTCTATCTGGGTTATCTTCGGGAACGTTATCTTATTCTATTATCGTTGTATCAGTTAGTATTAGAAAGCGGGCCTTGGCATAGGTTCCAACATGTATAAATAGGGCTTGATTCTCCGAAGACTTGAGGGTATCATCAACCATCAAGTCAAGGGAACCCGGTTTACAATATCATTAGTTTAAACGCTACAGAATTATCGCTTAGCACTAGCCATTTTCCTTAACACTATATTGTACCTTATCCCTAACTTTACTCTTTACCTATCGCATATACTACCAAAGTCTCGATAAGACAACTACTCGCTTAAACCAATACTCTGAGTATTTTGCTTAGTGGCGGATAGTCACCGTGCTCTCAGTAGAAGAATAAGCGCTTAGTCCATTAGAAAAGACCAAGGTACTATATGCACCCCCGAGTGGCAACAGCAGCCATTAACAACTACCTTTGCGCTACATCCTTCATCGTTCGAAGAGGAAGCGCCGAACATCTATACTGCGGATACCTCCACTACACAGGTTTCTTCGCAGAAGCAGGAACCACCGTTACCTTCGAGGAACACGACCCCGAAATCCTCAACTACCTAGAACTCTTCCCAATCAAGATCACTCTCTCCCAACGGTCTTTCGGACTTGCTCATCCAGCCCCCTGGTTCGTTGCTCAACCCTGGTGCATAAGGCAACCACAGCTCAAACTCGAGCAACTTAGCAATGTCAAGGGCTCATCAGCAACGGTCGGAGGAAGACTACAACATGGAGAGTTCAATCGCCTTGAGAGATCGAGGTATATTGGAAACCCAGGCGAAGAGGCGTCACAGGAAAGAGAGAGATGTGCCGATAGGCTCCCTCTTCACATCGACGAGGCAGGAAGAATCCTATGGGCAGGCGAGGAGGCGGCAGGTAGACCACCGGGAGTTCTCCCCATACGTCACCCCAATCAGAGAGAGATCCTCTACTCAGAGGCCCTCGGTGCCTCGGGTAATGGACGACGACGAGGATACCAACATGGACGTAGAGGAACGGCGGGTGGAGAACCCTTTTGGCGACCTTATTGGGCAAGAAGTCCAGCGACAAGGGGCCCCCGTGGTACAACAGCTCAGCCGCGGGATCGAGGAACTCAGCATGCACGTGCGGGATATCCCCATACTCAGGGAACTCACCCGGCAGCAGCAGGAGTATACCAACAAGATCGTCGAGGACCTCCACGCCAAGTTCGCTGGGGACAGAGCCGAACGCGACAGTCAGCTCAACCAGGTCATGGCTCAGCTACGAGCGGAATCCACCGCCACTACCAGCAACCTCGGCCAAGTCCTTGGGCAGATCGTGGAAGCTACTAGGGCGCATCAGGAAAGGCAGGAGCGACAGGATCAGCACATAAATGCGCTGACCAACTTCGTTCAACAACTCCCGAAAGATGGCCCTGTGCAGATACCCGCGGAGGTTATGGCTGCCCTCGAGAGGATGGAACGGGACAGACAAGCTGCGATGGAAGACCAGTTCGCAGGTACGAAAAAGAACCTGGAGGAGATAATTGAGCAGATGCGGGTAGCAGCCAATAGAACGGCAACAGCCCCCGAAGACTCAGGAGGCGGAGGCGTAGTACCCCCCCAACCCCCTCAGAACCCCCCTAGCAATTCCGGAGAGAGACCGGAAGAATCAGGGAACCAACCCCCCGTACCCCCTCGCTCCGAAGCAAGAAGCCAGCAAAGTGAGCAAGGAGGCAGGGGAGGCGATGGCAATAACGGCAACGGCGGAAACCGCGCAAAACCACGAGACCCATCCCCCTCAGACTCATCCAGCTCCTCCGATTCAGAGGACGATCGCCGAGCACGCGAACGAAGACAGAGAAAACGGGAGGAGCGAAGACGCCGTAACAGGCAGCAAGAGGTAGACCTCATGCACCCCCCTCGCGCCACCCTGGGAGATACGCCAAAACAGGCAAAAATCCCCTTCTCCGGAAAAGCCGACGAAGACGTACGACACTGGATCGACCAAATGGAAGTCTTAATTGAACTTCAGAGGAAAGTCCGGTGGGACGACCAAACTAAGATCCTGTGGGCATCCCTCGAACTTACCGGGAGTGCGGCAAAATTCTGGCGAAACTTCGTGGAGCGACTATCGGTAGACCCCAGCATCGGAACATGGGAGAATTTCAAAAACGAATTACGGATTCAGTACGGCAATCGAACAAGTCAAGAACAAGCCAAACAGAAGATGGATAAGCTCCGTCAAACTGGCATGATCGATGACTACATCAACGAAATGCAGAATCTGGAATGGGACGCGAAGGTCGGACCCATCGTAATGAAATCCATGATCCTAACAGGAATAAACTCCTCGCTGGAACAACGCCTCTCGAACGCGATCGAGGAACCAGAAGATTTCGCGGAATGGCTAGCCTGGGTTAGGAAGGTCGGACGTAAGGATCACGAGGTGAAGGCCCGGAAAGAGATCTTACGTGGCAAGGATGTCGTGAAACCTCGTGAGGAAAAATCGGAACGGCGAAAATCGCGCAACCCCGCACCTCGGAAAACTTTTTCCGCGCCAGCACACAACTCCAAGGCCTCGGATGACTTAGGTGTCACCAAGGACGAAAAGGAGAAGTGGCAAAAGGAAGGAAAGTGTTTCCGTTGTGGTAGAGATAACCACTTCGCGAAAGATTGCGTGGCGACGAGTAAGGTCAGGTTAACCGACCTGAAGAGGAAACGGTATCCTTCCGGAGGAAAGGACCACGGAAGGGAGGGTGAAAAGAAGCGGAAATTGGGCCCCCAGAATGAGGCATTTAGGGCAAGGATTACAACTTTGGAGGATCAAAATTGATTGGGTATTTCTATTTTTCGGTATCTCATGTTGCGTTACGGGTTTCTTTCTACTTTGGGTTATGAAGACAAGGGTTTTATGTATTACGGTTATTTTTATGGGTTGACCACGAGATTTTCTATATTTGTTTCGTTATACGCGCGGAAATTCAATTTTCTTTACACACACTCTGAGGATGGGGTTACACCCCGAAACGCCTGGTGCGTAAGTGTTGTACCATGATCTTCGTCAAACACTCGAACTCTCTATATAAACCCCATCACCCCGCGCTCAACGAAAAAACCATCGAAACCCACACCCAGAACCAATAAAAACCCCTTTATCAGACCAATAATAATAAACATGTCTTCCAACACACAAGAAACCCGCCTCGAGATCGAGATCTCTTGGGATCACCCCGCAACTAGTACCAAACATGTCGCAACAGTCAACGCACTCTTGGACAGTGGCACAGAGGACTGGATCATGTCCTGGGACTGCATCCACCGTGCAAAAATACCCACTCAACCTCGACCAAAGCCTCTCATCATCAGACAGGCCGACGGTACCCCTATGCCCAATTCCGGCACCCACATCACTCAACCCCTTACCCTCCGCATCGGCAACCATCTAGACAGGGCTATCACCTGTGAGGTTGGCTCGTTTGCAGGAGAAGACCTCGTCATACCACATCGATGGCTCAAGGAGCATCAACCAACCATCCATTGGGGACGCAACAGTGTCAGCTTCCATAGCAACAACTGTATAGTCAATGGATGTTTCGTATCAGTCGAGGACCTATACGATCAAGACCCAGAAGAGCTGGTCATCAGGCTGTTGAGGGCGTCACCCAAGAAGCAGACGACGATCGAGCAACACCCCTTTTGGGCAAGAGCATCGGTAAACGAGGCTCTCGTTAGTGCTATACCGGTGGAGTTTCAGGAATACGCCGACGTGTTCTCCAAGGAAGGAGCCGCTCGACTACCTGACCACTCTGAATGGGATCATACCATTCCTCTTATGGAAGGAAAGCAGCCGCCGTGGGGACCGATCTATTCGCTCTCCCCACCTGAAGATAAGGCACTCCGGGAGTATTTGGACGAGAACTTGCCCTCCGGCAAAGTAGTCCCCTCCACTAGCCCAGCAGCGGCACCCGTCCTGTTCGTTCCGAAAGCTAATGGTAAGCTTCGGTTATGTGTCGACTTTCGTGGTTTGAATGGAATCACAATCAAGAACCGTTATCCACTGCCACTCATGAACGAGCTGGCCGACGCAACGAAAGGAGCACTCTACTTCACGAAGATAGACCTGAAAAATGGCTATAATCTGATTAGGATTGCTAAGGGCGAAGAATGGAAAACCGCTTTCCGAACGAAATACGGCCTCTTCGAATATAGGGTAATGCCTTTCGGCTTGACCAATGCTCCTGCGTCGTTTCAGGTCATGGTCAATACCATATTCAAGGATCTTCTAGATCAAGGCGTAGTAGTCTACCTGGATGACATCTTAATGTATTCAAAGACTAGAGAAGAGCATACGACTCTTGTACGAGAAGTTTTGGAGCGACTGCGACGACACCATCTATACGGAAACCTCGAGAAAATGGAATGGTATCAACAGGAGGTAGAATTCCTGGGATTTATACTATCAGGAAAAGGGAACCGAGTATCACCAAAGAAAGTCCAGGCGATCGAAGGTTGGTTAGCCCCAACCAAGGTCAAGGAACTTCAATGCTTCCTCGGTTTCGCCAATTTCCTAAGACGGTTCATCCACCGATACTCTGAGGTTTGCAGACCCATGACCGATCTCCTGAAGAAAGGTTCCGTATGGAAATGGGGCAGGGAACAGCAAGACGCGTTCGACGAGCTCAAGAGGAGATTTACGTCTGCTCCAATACTCCGACACTATGACGAACACCGCGAAGCAATCGTGGAGACTGATGCGAGTGACTGGGCCGAGGCCGCAGTACTCTCTCAGGTGTTCGAGAACGGTATTCTACATCCGGTAGCTTACCACTCTCGCAAGTTCAACGAGGCAGAGGTTAACTATGAGATCTACGACAAGGAGATGCTCGCAATAGTTTCTGCTCTCTTGACTTGGAGACATTGGCTGGAAGGGACAGACATCCCTATCCAGATACATTCGGATCACCAAAACCTGCAGTATTTCACAACGACCAAGAAGTTGTCGAGAAGACAAGCCAGATGGGCCGAGAAGATAGCACCTTTTCGCTTCAAGATCCATTACCGACCAGGTGAAAAGAACGGCAAGCCAGATGCACTTACAAGGCGTCCGGAGTTCGCAATGGAAGGGGGAGTAATGCGTGAGCAGCCCGTAAAACAGCTACTCAGCGCAGAACAGTTTGTCAGAAAATCACGGACCAGCGTAGAAACTGGGTCCGAAGTGATTGGCAACCCCGAAGAGAAATGGAATCAGTTGGATCAGTGGTACAACATACCGAGCGTAGAGCTGCCTCAGCCACTACAGGGTTGGTATGAAGAGGAAAGACGATGGGTTCGGAGGATGGTTCCGGATGAACACCTCCCTGATTCAAACCTTGAGATCTTTGGACCACCGGAGGCTGCTATCGTAAAGTTAGAGCCTGCCGCTGAATGGAGTCCCGATTCGAATGACCCCACCCACGATGGTCGATGGGTAGTACCAGGCTACGCGGTCAAGCAGGTCATTGAGGAACATCATGATCGACCCGTAGCGGGGCATCTAGGAAGGGATAAAACCCTTGAGTTGATCGATAGGAACTACTGGTGGCCAGGAATGCCCACGGATGTAGCCAACTTCGTCAAGACTTGCGATGTATGCCAGAGAGCCAAGCAACGTCGGAGACACTTGTCACTCCCTCAACCCCTAGAGTTAGCCACCACACCTTGGACTGATATCTCAATGGATTTCGTAGTAGAAATGCCCAAGGAGAAATCAGGATTCCGTAACGTATTGGTAGTAGTGGACCGTTTTACGAAGATGGCTCACTTCATTCCAATGACGGGGATCAACGCGGAGCAGACCGCTAACGCATTTGTCAAAGACATCTGGCGTTTCCACGGACTTCCTAGGAGCATCGTCTCTGATAGAGGAACACAGTTCGTGTCAGCATTCTGGACGGCAATCACGGAAAGATTGGGGGTTCGTAGGAGACTCTCTACTTCATTCCACCCGCAAACCGACGGCCAGACAGAACGAACCAACCAACACATGGAAGGTTATATTCGGGCATATACGGCAGGAACAGGCAAGAAATGGAAGGACCTGTTACCTATCTGCGAATACGCCTACAACAATGCGAAGCATACGTCGACTGGGCAATCACCGTTCTACTGCAATTATGGCTTCCACCCTCGAACGGATTGGCCTACGGATGCAGAGATCGAACGATTAGACGCCAACGGGAACAACTACTTGGATGAGATCATCACGGCTCATGAGTTAGCAAGAGACACGCTACAGAAGACCTTCGACAGGATGGCGTCAAAGCCAGGACCGGCAGTACAGCGGTTCACTATCGGTCAGAAAGTCTTGCTGGACACTCGGAACCTAGGAGGATACTCCAAGTGGTCAGACAAGTTCACAGGGCCATTTACAGTTTCAGCAGTGGTGGGCAATCGGGCTTACCGTCTCGAACTTCCGGTAGAATGGAAGGTTCACGACGTCTTTCACGAGATGCTGCTGCGACCCTATCGTGAGGACCCGGATCCCACCAGAAAACAAAATACACGAAAGCGACTGGCAACACCCGAGCCACAGGAGGCATTGGCAGACGAGAATTTCCAGCCAACCTCGAACATACGACCCCATACGCGAAGTCGAGGCCCAGCGATCGATAATGACCGGGCTCATAAGCGACAACGGAACAGGCGGGACTAAGCTCGATACCTTTCCCTACTCTATGACTTTTCCCACAGGGTTTTTATTATAGAAGGGTTTTAACGGTCGAGGGCGACGTCTAGGAAGGGGGAGTAGTGTTACAGGAACTGCGGAACACTGTTCTAGAGGCTTAGGACAATGAGGAATACGAGTGACGGGTTGTGATGCGAGGACGGTCGGGTAACGAAAGGACAAGCATAGAAAGGTATCGGGTAGTGGGGGAGCACGCGATGTTACCACACTAGTGTTATACTATTATGACGGCACGCTTACTATTGGGTGTCTCACCCGGAATAGAATAGGAAGCGGGGCTTACGGCTGTAGGCTGTTCTACTTAGGGAAGTAGGTCTAGGATAATAGTATGGTACAGCCCGATGACTGGCAATTGCAAGGTTCATGGTTACGCGTCGGAATTAGAATGGAGGACGGGACTATGCGGGGGCGCTTTTCTATCTGGGTTATCTTCGGGAACGTTATCTTATTCTATTATCGTTGTATCAGTTAGTATTAGAAAGCGGGCCTTGGCATAGGTTCCAACATGTATAAATAGGGCTTGATTCTCCGAAGACTTGAGGGTATCATCAACCATCAAGTCAAGGGAACCCGGTTTACAATATCATTAGTTTAAACGCTACAGAATTATCGCTTAGCACTAGCCATTTTCCTTAACATGTTGATCATACTCATAGCATATGTGGAGGGCCCTGCAAGGCACGGCCAGGGACAGGGTCAGGCCCGACAGTGGAGTAGATATAATTGCCTTAAATTGTGCTAAAATATATTGCGATATGATATGGTATTTTTCGTTAATGATATTCCTACTATAAGAGCTCTCAGTGGAACTTATAGATTAGCGACCCAGCAACCAGAAAACCCACCTGTACATGTAGGTGCATAGTAGAGCCATTAATTCCTCACCTCCCCCAACCTCCAAAGTGCAACCTCCAGCAGGTGCCCCGTTATTTAAATAGAGCGGAGAGTCATTGGCCTGATTCCAAATTCGACCAGTTTAATTAACCCACACCTCCGGCCCGTCAGTGCACGTCATGCCGAGCTACCCAGGGCATGGCCGGGGGTATTTTCGAGAGCTTAAGTGTGATATATGTACTCGGGGCAGGCAAGAAGAACCTGAAAATGTAAGCTGCAAGTAGGGGCTCAATTTGGTGTAGCTTTTTGCCAGCCGCGAATCAGAGGTCGTTACAATAAAAAGTCATTTTCAGGTTCTTCTTGCCTGCCCCGAGTACCTACTGTTTACCCCTGGTTGACAGTTCGAGGCTTGAGCTCTGATCTGGGTTTGACAACTACTAAAGTATGGTCCAGCGCGGGGGATAAATGGGGAGGTTGACTAGCTACATAGGTAAAGGAGTGGGGTAGATTGAGCTGTCGGGGTCTCTTAGGCCGTGCGCACTTAAGCTTCATTACTTACAAGTCTTCTTATGCTGCGTCTCGAGCTGTGACGTTGGTAATAGCGGCTCAAAAACACCCCTCCCCCCCTCGTACCTGGCAAATAAGTATGGCTAGCTAGCACGAACCACCTTCACGGATTCTCACTCCGTGGGTCTTCATGTTCCTTTTGAGAAATATACTGCTCATCATGAACTCAACACTGCAGTCTGTAAACAACTGCCCAGTTACTCTCCGCCCCCCAAAGTGCACCCACCTTGATATTGAACCCCCCAGCCAGTTACTCACGATCCTTGGCGGCGCTGGCTGGTGGATAGATCAAACCCCTAGCCCTGACTAAATTTCAATATCGACAACCGATGATGCCGAGGCACACATACCCCGGTCTCGCTTAGACGGAGACAGGTGCGGGACGATCATCTTATCTTATCTTATCTCTCGGTTAACTACGGTCCTGAAGATAACCACGAGACTTTAGGATCGGCATTAGCGGAAAGATTGCCATATGTCCCTCTGCCTCAGGATCTCTCAGTGTCTTCCATCCGTGGAATGCGCGGGACCGGATACAGAACAGCCCGGAGACGTCAATGAGTGAGAGTGAGAGTGAGTGACAGGGAGATCCGGGACGTGCAGGGATGCCGAACATGGACGGCGACGGACTTGCAACGGGGCTCCGTGACAGTTTCGTGAAGCTGTTAATTGTATGTATTGCCTACGGAGAAGAAGGACAAGATACTTAGGAATGTGGCTGTAGGATAAGCTTACTTTGTGAATAAACAGCTGGAAATCGATTATGATAGTGGTTATTTATAGACACTTTTGTTTGATTGTTGCCTACGCGCGCCGAGGAGGAGGAAAGGAAGGAGACGGCGCACCCCCTGCACCAGCCATCCTTGGCCACATCCTGGGGCAGTCGATTCTGGGCAGTTGAGGTCTGCGCAACTACGTACCTGTGACATGTGTTTGTTGTGGTCTGGCTGCTATATATCTGGGTCGAGTTTGGTCCGTCATTATAAGTATATATCTACCATCACCACCCACTGTTTCTCCTCTCCATAACCTCAAAAACGTCGCAATGGCTGCTGCACTATACCAAACATACACGGAGATGCTCCCTCCGACACCAGAGCTCACAGAGAAGTCGCTGCCAGACCTCTCAGGCAAGGTCTATATTGTCACCGGCGGCGCTTCAGGCGTGGGATTCGAGCTCTGCAAGGTACGTACCGCTCGCTCGCTCGTGCTCGTGTCACCACGGAGTCCTAACGTAACGTGCGGGCACACACAGATCCTCTATTTCAAAAACTCAACCGTCTATATCGCTGGCCGTAGCGCCACTAATGGAGAGACCGCAATCGAGGCAATCAAGAAGGAGCACCCAACATCAACGGGCACGCTTAAGTTTCTGCAAATCGATTTGTCGGATCTGGCCACGGTGAAGCCTGCGGCGGAGGAGTTCATGCGCCAGGAGAGCAGGCTGGATGTGCTCTGGCATAATGCGGGGATCATGTTACCACCGGATGGAACCGTCGATAAACATGTGAGCACCCTACCCCCCACATGTACCCCGCTATATATCAAATGTGCACCTTCTCACGGTAATCGGCGTTTAGGGGCATGAGATACAGATGGGAACAAATGTGATCGCTCCATGGCTGTTCCAGTCGTTCCTTACACCGCTCATGGTGAAGACGGCGGCGCTTCCAGAGACACCGAAGAACAGTGTCCGTGTGCTTTGGGTTGGCTCGCTCGCGAACAACAGCTCACCGTACCCTGGGGGCATTAACTGGGATGACATCAACTTTGAGAAGCCACTACCGGGGCTCAAATCCATGATAGTACCACTAGAAGGGAGGATTCTCAAGTACGGCCAGAGCAAAGCCGCGAACATCATCATGGCCGCGGAGCTGGCAAAGAGGTTGCAGGGAACGGGTGTTTTGTCTCTTGTAAGTACCACCCAATCACCAATGATATCTTATCTCGTGTGCAGGGAACTAATGCCAGATGGTATGATAGTCCCTTAATCCCGGAAACCTGAAGTCGAAGCTAGATCGTACCTCACCATGGATAATACAGGTCTTCCTTCATACAGTTATCTCGTATCCGGCCTATTACGGGGGTTTGACGGAATTGTGGGCGGGGCTGTCGCCGAAAGTCACGGAGGAGAATAATGGCGCGTATGTCATCCCATGGGGAAGGTTTGGGGCGCCGAGAGCGGATATCACAAAGGGATTGGAAGAGAACGGAAAAAAGCTGTGGGAGTACTGTGAGGGCGAGTGCAAGGATTACATGTGAGCGGCCTGGTAGGTGTATATGTTGCTTCTTTCTTTCCTTTTCCTTCTCCTTTTCCTTTTCCTTCCTTTTTTTCTTATTTTTATTTTTCTATGCCTAGAAATAATTTCAAACGTCGATTGGAATACTTTAGCTAGCGGATGGGTGTCGTTGAATTAAAGTTTCTTTGCAGAGTACATACGGCTTGGTGAGAAATATCCGGTTGCATGTCGGCGAAACGAGGGAATTGAGCCACCAATCAAGGGGGCAGTCCCACATGGGGAACCTTCGAGAACAACCCTTTAAGGATCCAATTATGATATCTCGTTCTTAACCGCCCTTCACCGTAGTGGTTGCCGATATCAAACCAGTCGAGACTGATGATCTCAAGAGCTACACGAGCGCTTGCTGTATATTCCTCATCTTTTTGTGTTAGCTGGGCCATAGGGTTTCCAGCTAGGGATTATTATATTGTGAGATTGATATTGTATCAACGGTCCCGGAAGTGCAAGAGAAAGCGGTCTTGGCCATGTGATGAAAGCGCTTTGAAGAAATGCAAGATTTGGAACTTGTTATTTTCACGTTGAGTATGTGTGAACCGTTTAGTGAAATGATGTCTGGGTAGGAGGTCTTCGTGGGGGTTTTAAGGACGCAACTTAGGAGGCCACCTAAAACAAGTGATGGTGGGGTATACGTGTGTTAAATACATATTTACGCTAGTTCCCAAAGGCCAAAGAGATGTACGCATTCAAGGGTGAATACATTTCATGACACGCACACATAATCAAAATTTCAACAAACTCAACTTCAAGCAATGTAATCACTTTGACAAACGAGTCATCTCTCGTCCTCTTTCTTCCTAGGTACAGTAAGATCAACATTGCAGCGCCCCTAACTCCAAACTATCTGATGGAGCTCCCCGACCTCCAATAGGACTCCCCACGACATAAGCGGAAAGACCACATCTTATCTCTCGATACGGGGTGTACATAAAACCTCCAACTCTTATCCCCCATGCATGCGCGGGTACCCCCACTGACAGGTCCGGGCACGCGAGCTAGTATTTACTCTACTGCGAAGATCAGTTGGTAACTGGTCTTGTTAAGGTTGGATAGAACCAATGAGAATAGGCCTTGGCAGCGTTACTGGGAATCAGTGGCAGGTGCTGATATGGCCAGGGGGTGGGTGATAATTTATTTGATTGTTGTCTGCTTACTGGATTACAGTGCGGGAAATTCCTTTTTGTACATCGATTATTAAACACCGCAGTACCCCCCCCCCCCCCCCCCGGATCTGCTGATCATGACCTGGCGGGTTTGTGGAGAATATATTCGCTAATTCCTGATGTGCTCAGAAAGAGAGAGAAGTCTCTTACTACGGATGCAATGCTATGCAAGTATCAGAACAGGTCATGCCATGGTGAAAGGCTCGGTATATACCGGTACCTGTCATGGATCAAGCGAAGAAACGTACGGTTTAGGCTCCGCGGGGAAAGAAAACTACTTTCTATTTCAAATCACCGGTTTTCCACTCGTCTCGTTCCACTATGACAGTGAGATGCTTCAAGAAACAGGTAGAGTACATGAGGTGTAGGTAAGCTGATCCCGTTCGTCTCCGAAGTCGTGACTAATCGTACTCCCTTCATCCTTGAAAGCTGGGGTGGTGTTGCGATGTCCATGTCACTGCGGGCAAAGTTGAAGGATCTCAATGGTCAGGTAGACCCGGCTTTCGGCTTCTTTTCACCGTTCGGAGTCGACCTCCGCGGCGGTCCGCGGAGTTCTACAACTCGGCCCTCGAAAAATCTATTACTGGACCGTCCGGGATGGAGGCTCTTTTTTTTCGCGATCAACGCAACGTCATGTCATCTGTACCTGACTCCTAAGTTCCAAGATCATGCGATTCCAGTTTTCGATACTGTGGTCCATGGTTAGAGAGGAAAAGAAAAGAAAAAAAGAAAAACGAAGGCGGGTTCTCCCGCGACTGGGTGAAACGGTTTTTTGCCCGAGACAGCCACAACCAGTAGGTATTTACAACAACAAAGTGGCTCAAACATATCTTATCGTGCATAATCTGCTACTGATACATGCTCTCATGAAGTCGAGATGGCATCAAATCATGCCTGAGTCAAAATTAGAGTGCTGTCAGTGCTTATGGGCCAACTCTCGCTTGTTGTGCTTGAAAAGCATCCCCCACGATTGGGTCGGGCTGCTTCGGGAAACATTGCAGCTGGTATGGTGGTGGTTGTACCTTACTAACTAGCCTCACGAGACCCGGAGAAATACTCCAATAAACCCTGAGCTATACGCCACAGGGCCCTGCATGGACCTGCGAATTTTTATAAAAGGTTCTTTGGTCCACCTCGTGGTAGCTCATTTTCTCATACTCTATACGTACCATATCACTGAACTATATCCCCTTCTAAAGGACAAATTATTACACCTCAATTCCAAACCTTCGAAACAAATCCCCCAAACACATCTATCAAACATGCAACACATCGACCCAGCGTCCCTCGACACCCTCGAGTCCAGAATTTCATACGCAAAAGCCTTCGTCGGCTTCACCCCCGAAGACGCACAAGCAATCTACGCCTCAAAACCGGTGGTGTCGGCGCTCGTCCCCGCCGTCGTAGAAGCCGTCTACAAAAAGCTCCTCTCCTTCGACATCACCGCAAGGTCATTCGTCCCCGACAAACAGGCTATGAAGGCGAAGCACCAACAGCCGTAGAGGACCTCTCCCTCGAGCACCCACAGATCAAGTTCAGGATGAGCTTCTTGAAGGGATACCTGGTGAAGCTTGTCACTATGGACTACGACCAGGCATCGACTTGGGTAAGTTTTTCATGCCTACCATGCTGTAATTGTGGTTTGAAACTGACAGAGGATATAGGAATATCTGGATAAAGTAGCTCTTATGCACACCGGAGTGGCCGGATTCGCCCACCGTGCTAAGAAGCCCGGTTTGCGTGTGGAATACATCCACATGGCCCTCCTACTAGGTACACCCCTCCCTTCTTCCCTCCATCTCCACTACCATCATACAATTTCTAACCCATAGCTTCTCTGGACAGCCTACGTAATCGACGTCCTCCTCGGCGCCGTAATTGAGCACCCCGATCTCGACGACAAGACCAAATCCGCCGTCCTCCGCGCATTCAACAAGGTCCTCTGGATCCAGAACGACCTGTTCTCCCGCCACTACATTCCAAGCGAAGATTCACCTTCCAAGTCCACCAAGTGTGCCGGGCTCGGTTCTAAGGCGCAGGGTGTGCTGTTTGGTGCGGCGACGGTCGTATTCGCGGGGGTCTTGCAGGTTCTGTATCAGCGTGCGAGAGCCTGATGTGCATGATAGATGATGGGTGGAAACTGCGACTTTGTTTTTTTGTTGGGTGTTGGTTATTAATCTCCTGTCATTGTTATATTTTCCTTTTTCTTTGTCTTAGAGGCGTTCTTGTGTATACCAATTTGTTTGTAGCCCAATACCATCCGTTTATCACTTCTTGCAACGGAAATCACCACCAGGTACATTTACACAGGGTTAGGGTTTATATACCAACCAAGATTTGACCCATCATATGTATCCCGAAGCCGCAGGATATAAGAATACAAACCCGGTTTTCATGGAGGCCATAGAACTTTATCAACCAGTCACAGATTGAGAAGAGGTAATTTAAGCTTAAACCGCATATTCCGTTCCATCCTATCGAAAACAAAACTAACTACCACGTGCGAACAATACCAAGACCAACCCAACTCTCTGAGCCTGAAGATAACTATCACTGCTAAAATAAAAAAAGCACGAAAGAAAAAAAAAAAACACCCAAACTGCCGCAAACCCCCACCGAACCACCCTCACTTCAAGAAATGTATCCAGACCCCATTCTCATCAATTGACGGTCTCCCCACCCCCACCTTCCCCTCCACGCCCAACCTCAGCGCAATCTCAATGATGCCCGGCCCCCTCTCCTGCAACCGCTTCTTCTCCACATCCAGAGTTGGCGGCTCCACAAACACCCACGGCTTCACCAGTCCCGGAACACTGATGGGAGTCTCCAGCGGCAACCGCGTCGTGCCAAACACCCTCACGGGCTTGCTGTCCATGATAGACGAGTAAAGGTCCACATACGAGTCCATCTTCCCGTCCGGTACCAGTATCGTGAACTGCGCAATGCCCTTGACACCACTCGGGTGCGTGACGTTCGCGGCAGCGGTATCAACCCTCAGCTCTCTCCCGGCGATGTCATGGCACCAGAACGGGATCTCCCCCCGCCGACTGATATCCGACCCCGGGACTCCCGCGCCAACAACGTTCTTTGGGAACGTGACCTTCCAGCGGACGTCTACGCCGTCGTCGCGCTTCCTGCCGCCCTCGATGGGCTGGTCGTAGTCAATCCCTAGGCTCCCGCTCTTCTGGTTGATTCGCCCGCGGAGACCGGCGTAGTCGAAGTTGCTCCCGGCGGGGGTGGTGAGCGCGAAGTCGATGAAGCCGTAGCTCTTATTTCCCCAGGGGTGGCCGCGGCGGAGGCTGGGATTGTCGTTGATGAAGGCGATTAGCTCGATGTAGGTGCCGTCGGAGAAGACGATGAGCTTGTTTTCGGTCTTGCCGTCTGAATGGCGGCCGCCGGGGGTGAGGGTAAAGTTCTCGGTCACCCATTTGGGAGGGTCGAGGAGGTCTTGGTATGGGACTAGTACCACGACATGATCAATCTGGGCGGGTGCCATAGCTTTGGCTTTGGGAGTCTCGATGGGTGTGGCGGTAGGCATCAAAAGGTCGTGGAGGAAGAGTGGTAGATATTTCAGATTTTGTGGTCTTTTTATATATGGTGAGCTATTTGTAATCCGAGGTAGTAGTAATAGCGTTAGTACTCAGCAGTACTGTGTTCTGCCGTCTGATATCAGGATGGAGAATAAAAATAAAATCAGAGCATTATCTCAATGTTTATTAACAATTTCAGAAGAGCGTGACTCCTTCGTGAGATCACATCATTTAGGCGAGGATGATGCTAGAGCTCCAGCTGTAACCTCTCAGAAGAGTGCTGGACAGGGAGAAGAAAGACTTGTCCGCATCTCATTGCTTTGATGAGCATAATGAATGAGTGCAGCACGATTGTTGTGCTGTTCTCGTTTTTCGCCCGAGAAAAAGACATGACAACCACATGTCGTGTTATGTATATGTAGGTAGGTACTATGTATGTACATATGTACTCGCATTATTACCGGGAGATTTGTGCCTGACATTAGTACTAGCTGTCTAGCTATGCCGGAGATAGCTTGCAGTTGGCGGATAAGTGTGTAGAGCAGACCAGAAGTCGGTGTCGCCATGATGTTCTATGGACGGGAGTCGTGACTAATAAAGACCGGGCGTATGCTATTCGGGGAGCAGGCGAAAGGTGTCGTTGACGTTGACCACTACTGTTAGCGAAAAATCACGCCTTAATCCCTACCTCTTTCGCGAATGTCAGTTTAGCCTGCCTGTGTGGTCCTGCATGCAGAGAATCAACCCATGCGTCCAGTATAAACTATCCGAGTGGAACACACCGCTCGCTATACTCACACATATACCCAATAAGCAGAGGCAGAAGCAGAGGGAGTTGTCTTATTATAGAGATTGGTGACCTTAAACACAAGCTGCTTCCCCGGCGGGGAATCGAGCTAACGAAACACATGTTCGATTTAGAGTGGGGGAACAACCAACTCGATACCAGGAATTCCAAGATTCCTACCCCGTTGATCGTATCTACCTGAACCCGGAACCTTTGGTACGATGGAAGATGGCGTGCTTGTGTCGGCAATCGCATCTTCATCTAACGCCTAAGAAAAGGAAACCTAGGTTTCAAAAGCTCCAGCGTCGACAACAATAACGAAACATAGATCGACTTTCATCCAGTAGCCACCCTCCCTAGAGAAACTCAAAAAGCCTTTTATGTGTCTTGTAGTTTCCCAAGCCAATTGTTATCGAGGTTTGGCCAAGCGAGTATGAGTGATTATGGAGGATGGTGCTCCTCCATATACCGCGCTAACTGTGAAATAGGTTATAACACCAATGCCAGAATAATAGAGTTACCATGATGTGGCACATTAACCTCCATGCATAGTACACCGTGGGCCCGACCGGCGAACCTGAAACTGCCGGATCCAACCGGGGGATACAGTCGTTGTGCAGAGCCTGGAATTCGATGATGGTGTTACTCGCGGTACTTTATATGCAATGCAGCTCTATGATAAACCGCGGAGAAGATTGCTTACCAACCCATTGCCTGGGATCGAATAATAGAAGTAAATAATTCCATAATTATAAGCCATTCTTCGTTAGAGCAGTGACTTCTTCTCTCTAAGCAGACAGTCATCCATTCTCACTCGTGGCACCATGGTAACCACTCGCAAGGTTTGAGCCCCTCCACTAATTAAACTAGATAAGCATAAGTTTATCCGTTGATCTACGGCGCTGATCTTTCCCATAATGCTGTATGTCTGTTCTGGCTGTAATCAACTGAGTAAGATCCTACCTCGGCATATAGATGTAATCATTCAAGTATGGTGCGCACCATCATAAAGGTGACAAGTCAGGTTTGGCGGGTGGAACAGGCTTGGCAGGAATTACCCAAATATTGTAGATAATAAATCGTTATTTTAGGGCAGAATAATTGACTAGCCTATGAATATTTAGAAAAAATTGGTTTTAAATTTTCTATATATTCTGAGCCTAGTCAAATATTCTTCCCTAAAATAACGATTTATTATCTACAATATTGGCCTGCATATTTGGAATGTTGTTGTCTACCTCCTGCCAAGCCTGTTCCATTCTGTGAATGCTTGGCGCATTTTACATACAAAAATCCGCAATTTCAAAAGCCTAAGGCTTTTTATCCAAGATAGATATTAAAAATCGAGAAAAATAGAACTAATATTTAGCTTTTGTACTAGAGTTCTATTTTTCTACATTTCTTTTAACATTTTTCGTTGAAAAGCCTTAGGCTTTTGAAATGTCGTCCCAATGTGTCACCTTTATCGTGGTGCGCACCATACATACTAGCTACCCGCACATCTCGGGAAAGTACCAGTGTATACATAACCTTCTTATGCATATGGTGCATGAGACATCAAGCAAAAGCAGCCCTCAATCCCCATCCAATGAGACGTAACGTATGATTTTAGACGGCTTAGAAATCAGAAACATGACGCATTTTCTGCTGATCAATACCATTCGGCGTTTCTTCCCCGAATGGCATCGTTAGATGCGTTGAGCACACATCGATCGATTGATTTGGGGGAGGTGTATTGAACTACCGCAAGACGAGCGGCCTCGAGATTCCTGTGCGGTGAGTATTCCTTAGAGTACTGGTACGTACACTTCAACTAAGGGGTATCGAGAATGTGGTAGTGCCGTGTAGCAGATCTAGATGGAAGCAGCCCTCCAGTATGTTCATTGATTCCGATTATGAAGGATAAGACGGAGGAGAGCAACAACATCGATTGAAGATAGAGCTAAATGTTCGGTGTGGGCCATGACAAACCAACCGAAGAAGTCTAGTGTGTACTATACATACAAGAGCAAAATGTAGGGTTAGGTTTATTCGTGCATAAACCTTAAATGCACACTTACACCGCTACCGTTACTCGTACGTAAGGCGGAACTGGTTTTAGATTAAAATACTAGAGAGTTAATTCTCATGCGTCTTTATGATCCACCTGGACCCTGAAATCTACATCTAGACCATGCATATCTCCGACAACTCAAAGCGATTCCCAGAGGCACGAATCTCCCGTCGCACACCATCCTTTATGTAAATTTTGCGTACATACCCCCACTCGGGTCCCTCCCGTGTTACATGAGATCTTTCCGCGATTGGAGTCATTGAAAAGCCTGGTTCAACGGCAAACATTCATTGGTTGGCCAGTTTTCGAAACATATATGGGGTAAATCCGCTGTGTACTGCCATATCGAGATATCCCAATTTGTAGCCCCCCTTATTTATGTATGTACCCCTAACGAACTCATCTCGATTCTAGTGCGTACGCTAATTTTAGAATTTTCAGAATTTCGCTCAGCTAATATGTCCATGTTCCCAGTGGATTTATCTACCTTCAGTTGTATGAACCCCCTGGACCCTTCCGAAGAACAAATGTATATGTACAGCGATGGGTAATAAGTCATCAGACGGAACGCCACCAAAATACGCGTTTGCAGGCAAAAATGTGGCTAGGTCGTCCGATGACTTATTACCCACCGCTGTACAATGGCCCACCCAACGATGATGGCTTCAGGAAAGGAATAGGCTTAGCATATAGGAGAACTCTAGTACACCTAAAGTTCAAAACATAGGCATCTACTTTCACATGGAGAGCGCTAGGTCCGAAAAACCTAGCACAGCACATTTAAACGGGCTGAAACAGGCATCTTTCAAATCCCTTCTCTAAAATGCACATTCTACTTCCTTCCTTCTAATGATGGGCACGAGAGTTAGTCTCAAGACATGACGAGACGATCCTGGGACAAGACGAGATGTCTCGAGAGTTTTTTTCGAAATCTCGAGATAAGTCTCGAGACCTCCGAGTGATATTTCAGTGATCCAAAACGAGGGTGCTTTCCTAATATTTAGGCTTCCTCATACTGAGACTTCCTCATACACAGGCTTTTGAAAAATAGGGTGTGCATTTTGGCCCCAAATTCTATCCACCATTTCTTGCCAAGAACTTCCGGAAGTGAAGATTAATGGATTGAGGTACAAATTCCTACCTCAGATCCAGACCGAGTTTAGCTTATATTAGTCTCGAGATTCGTCTCAAGACTTACCTCAGGTCTCGAGACTTCCAAGACCATGATGGGACGAGACAAGACAAGACAAGACTTGGTGCAAAATGGTCTTGTCTTGTCTTGTGCCCATCATTACTTCCTTCCTACCAAAATTGCATGAAGTATGGTTTCCGGGAAGATCAGCTATACCGCTTTAATTTTTATGAAGTGAGAATCTCTGTTTGCTAACAAAAAGAAATATTCTACAGACTGATACCGGCTTCGGTTCATGCGGTCTTCGAATACTCCCTTAAGCTTCCCATAGCTTGCTCCTATACACGGATATAGTCCGCGCATCGCAACTGCCATTAGATTATATAGATGCTACTAAGCATATTTACCATATCAATCTCTTGCTCTGCTTATAATTGCAAGTCT
Source organism: Morchella importuna (assembly GCF_003444635.1). Classification (NCBI taxonomy): domain Eukaryota; kingdom Fungi; phylum Ascomycota; class Pezizomycetes; order Pezizales; family Morchellaceae; genus Morchella; species Morchella importuna. Next base: position 813,524 of record NW_025763408.1, read on the forward strand.
TGCATGTGATAAGACACAACAGCTTCTCAAGGCCTCTTGAACTAAAGTTAAAGGATTCAATTCTTGGGCAAAGGACTTCCATACCAAGAAGGTTACTACTAAAAACTAGGATGCTACCAATATAGTTTCTAGGAAACCATCACGAAAGTTGGTTCTCTGTGACCCGATAGTCCTATTGGCCCTTGAGAGCTTTTTTCTACGAGCACAGACCAATCAACTCTTTTAGTTCCGACTTTCGCAATAATCCTACCGGAAACTATAGGTCTTATATAACATGGTTTGCAGTCATAAAAAGCTCGGATACTATGGACTCCAAGTGTTATTACATGCAGTTAGTCTTGTATTTACTTGACCTCTTTCCCCCTCAATTATACATACGGTTGACAATTGCAGCATATTGTTTTCCTTATTAGTATGTACGCGGCAGCCTACAAGCTATTGCCATAACTGTAAGGTTGCATGCAATTAATGAATTAAACAAAAAAGAAAAAAGCAGCCTGCAAGCTGAAAAAAGTTGAGCTTGGCCAGTAGCCCCTTGCAGTACTATAGGGCCTCTGATCTTTCTTTGATATATCAGTCCTAGATGCATCTTTCGGAAGCGTCAAAAGTTGAAGTAGTTGTCTGTTAGATAAAGAAAACGGGGAGCCAAAGTTATTATTCGTGAGAGTAGACAATTTCTGCAGAGCACAGAGGTCTCATCTACAAGGTAAGTTGAAATACCGCCATAACTCGAAAAATTGGCCAGACCAGAATTACTTGTATAGGAAACTTATGATTTAGATTGATGTCATTTAACTAATTATTTAAGTGGCAATTTCTGGATGGAGATAGCTAATTTTTGAGTTTTGGCGGTAGTCCTGTTGGCTTCTTGTGGGTAACGGCGGTTCTCGCGACCTTTTGATGGAGAACGACGGCCGGTAATCCGCATTGTGGACCTTTTGTGGAGCAACACTCGGTGGTGCCAGAGTTCAAACCCTTTTCCAAGTGTTATACGTGTCGTATTTCATCAAAAAAAACATGGTACGGAAGTCCTTAGTCCTCTATTATTTTAATTGTCATTTGGGTCACGTGAATCATCGAGCCAAATAAACGAGTGATAGTTGATGAAGTAAATTGGAGTTTTGCTTTGGAAATCCAAGTGTCTGGGGGATTGAATAAGACAAGATATAAAGAGATATACTATCAAATTTTATAATAGAGATTCTCTAGATCATAACAATAACCGTCTGTTTATTACACAATACACGCTGGGCAGAACAATTGCCGCCAAGCAAAGCCAAGCAAAACATCAGAGAGCGGTTTTACAACAGCAAAGAAAAAAAGGACCACCAATGATACCCCGCAAGATGAAGGGCAACGACAGACAGCTATGACTGGTTCCAGAGGGGGTCGAACCCTCGACCTTGGCGTTAACATGCTACCCCTGACGAGGTATGATATTAGCACCACGCGCTAACCAACTGAGCCATGGAACCGTGATCGACGCAAACCAGACATACTTTATCACTCGGTTACACAAATTATGCCTGGAAATGATGTGGGAATTGTTACACGAGGATTTTACTTGATGACACATGATTCAAAATAGGTTTCAACCCCTTGGGATGAGGACACGCAATAAGAAGGACCCCATATAAGCGCAGGCGAGAAATGGACTAAATTCGACATTTTGGTTTCTCAATTCCTCTTTGCCTCCCTGTTGTGATTCAGGAATCTTACTGGCACTGAGGTGAGTAGAAAGCAATAAACCCCGATATTTATTAGGTGTTCGTCTTGGAACGAATTAATTCGAACCCTCAGTTTCAGTCGGCTCTCGATATATGGGTACCGTCGAGACCGAAATTCTGTCTCTTTACGAGATGAGCGTCACTGCAAAGTAAGAGAGGACCGGCAAAGCACTTCTGTTAACGACGAGAGTATTACTCAACGCAGCATCACTATGAGGAGACTCGACTGTAGTAGAGAAGACAGATTTCAGAATAGTATGTCAACGAGACTCGCCGTTTGGGAACCACCAAATCCAGTTCGAATTCAGCAGCATGTGACGGTGTTGGATGCTGCAGAATTTGGAAATTCCCTCGAGTCGAGTGATCATTCATGAGCGACTACAAAGTACATCGAATCTCCGTTATGCAGGTCCCACCCATATTTCATTCCGATCTAGATTCTGGAGTATGTACCTTACTCTAGAAAGAAACTCAAGCTTCTCCACTCTCCACTAACAGCACTCTCCTAGTAACTACTCTAACCTAGAGAACCACTGGGACCAATCACGGATACGAAATTCCAATCCACTCGTCGCCGATGCATCCGCGCTTATCTTGGTAGAGCCTCTCACCCCTGGACAACCTGAAAGGACCCTTGTACAACAGGAACGATGACAACAAAGGTGGCATGATGCCGTGCGGCCCGAACCGGGATTATTCCCTCACGTCCTCCTCACCTGGACCCGGTTTTGTTTTTCCAGTTACATATTTTTCTTCCTACCCGGTAGGGAATATATCGCGCAGCGGTTTCTTCGCCATCTTCTTTTTTTTTTTTTTTGATTGATGTCCGGACGGGCATCTCTCTGAACGGTGGGAGGTTGGAATGGATGGGGGGGGGTCGGTCGGTGAGCTGGGAAATTATGGGACGGACAGACGGATAAGCGCTTATGGGGAAATGAAGTGGGACTACATCTACACAGTGATGCGCTCGCTTCATACTTATCCTTATCTCGTCTCCAAGAGTAAAGCGTACCAGTTGCCCTCTGATCGCGCACGCACTGGTGCTGTTAATCCCCCATATGTTTATCTACCAGCCATTGCGAGTTTCACAGCCTGACGCAACCCATCATCCAGCCGATATCCATCTATCGGAAGCGAAAGGTATTTCTCTCTCTCTCTCGGCGTTATTCCCGCAACCACGTCTCATTCCTTTTCGTTTTGCTTTCCCCCAGGCCAATCCGGAAATTTGAGTTTCAGCGGTCGTGGTATTCGCGCAAAATAGTAAGGCGGGTTCCGCCATTGCCGGCATCCAGAGCAAGCAGAGCAGAGTGAGAGAGAAAGAGGAAGAGGAGTATCAGGGTTAGGTTAGTCCGGGCTAAAGCCGAATCCCGGGAATAGTAATCATTGCGATGGCAACAAACGTCGCCGCGGGGAAAGAAAAACAAAGCAACCACCTACACAATAAGAAAGAAAAAGAAAGTCATGAGGCCCTCCCCATGAGAGGAGAGGGGGGAATAGTTTCTTTTATGTTATCAAATAGTAGGTTGTATGATGCTAGTAGTGAATCGTGATGAGTACATGTATGTGTGTAGCATATGTAGCAGAGACGGGTTAATTCGTTGATGACAAAGGTCAACTGGTGTTGCATGTGTTGCATGTTGGTTGCAGCTGTCATGGGTTCGCCAAGAGCTTCCCCAAAAGCTTAGCAGGCGCCTTCATGCCGCATCGGTCACACTTGTGTCTCATTACGGAAGTCTCGGCATTCATCATCTTCCATCCCCACATGGTGGTCATGCTGCCTCACACAAAGAACGCAGCTGCACAACACACACATGGCTGGCTGGCAATGGACGAAAAGTGCTAGAAGGAGGGTCTATCATGAAGCATGTGGCTTTTTCCCTCTTGCAGATGCCCCAATATCTCCCCATTTAATTGTGAATTGCAATTTATCACTATCTTCCACCCACTCTCCCCCCCGGTGCCCATATTGGTGTAGATTGTGCCTAATGAAGCACACCACGATTATCTAACGCAAATCAATCTCCCCTCGAAGAAGAAGAGGTGCGGAGGCATTTTGCAGCCAACCAACCTGCCAGCAGTGGACCCCCCCTCCCCTCCCCGAAGCCACAAAATCCCTCAGAGCTTGAAGCAGCAGCAGCAGAAGACAAGGGAGGGGGTGGACGAGGGAAGTGGAAAGGGTAGAATGCTACATAGCTGTAGAGTATATTGAGGAACCGCCGAGAATTTTCCCCTTCTTTATCTCCCCTCTCGTCCTCCCACCTCTTACTTTCCCATTCCTCCTCCTCTTCTCTCCCACTCTGCCTTACTCACCTTAGCTCAATTCCTTCCATCTCCGTCAATTGCTGCTGTCGCGTGCCATTTATTTGTTGCATTCGATCGATTGAGTAGAGTCGCTGTTAATTGTTCTCTTCCTCCTCCTCCTCCTCCTCCTCCTCTTCATCCTCAATCAACCTATAAAACTCGCACGGTTACCGAAAAAAAGAAAAAAACACGGTTGTGAACAATTGTCAAGTCGAGGTGTGTAACCCAAGTGCTTATATCTACATTACCTCATAGCTCCCCCGAGCACTTCTAGTCTACTGAGACACCACCTGTCCTTCTCCCACAACCGAGCTTGTCCCCTCCCTCACCTGTCTTATCTTTCTTCTCCCCATCATCCTCCTCCTCCTTCTTTTCCTATCCACCTACTAACAGCCATTTCCTCGCTTTTAGAAAAACTTCATCCAAACAAAAAAAACCAACAAGCAAGAATGCCTGCCCTCGAAGCCCACTACTCTACCCTCATGAAGCGCGGCACCAACTGGCCGTCCAAGAACCGCGGTGTCATGGTCGTGTTCTGCATCATTGGCGTACTCATCCTCATGGTCATTGCGCTCATGCTGCACAAGAAGCTCGCCGCGCGAAAGAAGAGACGGGCCGAGGCGGACTTCCAGGCTGGGAAATAGAAACAATGATGTGGTGTGTTGTGGTGTGATGTGTGGTGGGGGAAGTGGAATGGGGGGGGAGATCCTTGTAAGATTTTTTGATGTGGATTATTGTTTTTCTTTTTTTTTTTTGTGTTTTTTCTTTTGTTTCTCATGTCGATATGGGGGGACGATGCTTCAACGAGAATATGTAATGAGGAGGCGGGCGGACCGGGAAGGAAAGGTAGAGGGGTGGAAGGTGGGGGGGAGGCCATGAGTGCAGGATGCACGGCGAGCGAACGAACCAACGAACGAGTGGCCGTATCGTATCGTGCGAGGGTGGTATGATGGAATAGAGAATGCCAATTGGGAGGAGGAAGAGGGGATGCATCTCGTACATTCATCCATCCAATTCAAAGCCAGAAAAGCTACATACTACATCATTCATAGGCGAGCCAGTCGGGTCAACGGACGCATTTTCTTTTTTTTTTCGGAACGCGAAAAAAGACCGGCGGCGGTTGGTTGGTTGGTTGGTGGGTGGGTGGACTGGTTCAATTGGTGGGTTGCTGTCTAGCTGGTAGTAGATGGAGATATTATTTTCAACCCCATAATTATTTTTTATAAAACAAAAAAAATTCTATTCCATTCCCATACCGTTTTCGTCTTTTGCTTTGCGTTTTGGTTTGTTTTGTTTTTTTGTGGTGGGCTTTCGGGCGCTGTAAAGTTGATGTTGATTGCGTGGTGTTGATATCCTCTTTCATCGAGTCTTCTCCGATCGACAGAATACTAACAACAGCGCCCCTCCCCTCTGTCATCCTCTCGCTCGCTCTCTATCCTCCCTCTGTCATCCTCTCTCCATCCCCATCTCCCTCTCTACTCCGATCTTCTCCCTCGACATCACCTCCCCCTCGACATCACATCACCACCTCACCTCTTCCTATCGATCCCTCTCCCTACCACATCAGCCCACGCGAGGCGAGCCAAGGTAAGCCGCACCACGTTGTTGTCGCCTTGGCCTAAACACACCACACCACACACTAACCGCAGGATAGGAAGGCGCACCTGTCATCCATCGCCAAGTACACGGGGAAAGGGAATTATTTAGGCGAGATCGATCGTGCATTTCCTTGGCTGGGCTGGGGCATTGGCGGCCGGAGCCAAGAAATATCCAAGCAATGTGGGCGGATAAACGAGAGGACGTGCGCTTGGGTGCGCAAGTTGTCCCGGTAGTGGGTAGTGGGGGGGGGGGGGGGAGGGGTGTTTTTTTCTGGGCGTGATGGACGCGATGGAGTGGTTTTGTGGCGGGGTTATTGATGGTGGTAGGTGCGAAAACATCAGGATAGCCTCACCACCGTGGTGTCACGCGCTGGCGCTGCGCCTGGGAGCAGCAGTGTGCGGATTTTGTCCCGTGTTGCGAGATCTCGCGAGACTCCGTATTGTTGGGTTTTTTTGAGGGTATTTGGGGTATGGTTCCTCCTACTTGAAAGCATTAGCGCGTGGTCCAGCTACGGCGATTTCTCGCGCAGCACCGGTGGGGATTTTCGTGTAGGACGTTACTGCTAGAGGCCTCCAGCAGAAAATTGGAGTGGTAGGTGGTGCGATGCCAGGCTCTGCGGATCTAGAGACCTTTTCTGTGGCTCTAGCTCTCTTGAAGCTCTTTTTGGGGAGTGTGATGGTTCGGCTTGGGCCATCTTAGCTGATCGACGGCGCTGGTACGCATGTATCTCTTCCTCTGATTTCAGACAGTACAGTGTGGCGTGTGGGGGTTCTTGTGGCTTCTGTGGCAGAAAGTGTTTCTGGCCACTGAGGAGTTCTTCCGGCCACCGAGAATGTGAGGCGAATTCTTTTTGCCCCCAAGTTCAGTACTTTGTTCTATGTTAGCTTTCGCGCTACACTTGGGTGAATAGCGGGACGGTTAAAGGGATGTCGAGGTCTGGATGAATCATGGGTGATCACTCATGCCCGATATCTTTGTCCAGGGATTCAATATCTCTCTCACTTTTTTTTCTTCTTTTTTTGTCTGGTGCCTCGTACCCTGGGTTGGTCAGTGAACGTATAGAGGTGCATGTAATTAAACCTGTTTCGGTTTACTTCGATGGTATTTTGATTCTCTGCGATGTGAGGAATGTGTTGAAATAGTGTCCGAGTGACCGACTATGACGCATTAGCCTCCAATTGGCTACCAGGGTCGGTGGGCCCACTTAGAGCGTTACGGTCACAGTGTCATGATGTTTGGAATGGAGAGATGAATGGCTATTTAGGATCGAAGGTTCCAATCCGGATAGCAGGGAGATGAATATGAGTGTTGGTGTTATGGGGAAGGTTGTTGTGATCACCGGTGATGGGGTGTCTTGCGGTGTTGGCAAGGCACCCTCGCCACTCATGTATGTAGCCCTTCACTGAAGGAAAATATTATTAGCGACAGATAAGACAGCGTACGAGGACAGGTAGTTTCGATTGGGCGAAGGGCACATAGCAGGATGGAAGCTGTGACTATAAATATAGACCTCAAAGGGAGGACCGAGACTTGGATAGACATCACGCTCAACACTGTTCCTACGCCTCTGGGGGGGGGGGGGGGGTTCGTACACACATATCATGGATCCACATATAAAAAACCTATTGCTCTGTGGGGAATCACAAACCCAGATGGCTAAAATCAGTGCTTGGGTTGCAGCAGAGAAAGCGAGTGATACCCAATGAAGCGCCCAACAGGACTCTTCCTTACAAGCTGCCTGTGGAGAGCCAAGGTCCTAGCTGCGCACACACAGACACACACCGACACAAGCCCTCTCTACCCCCAATTTTTCAGAAACCACAAAAGACTGACATTAAATTTGCCAAGGAGGGGAGAGGGTTTGCCAATCCCACTGCAGCTGGCTATATATATGTGACTTAAGAGGTTCTCACCTGGCTGTACTGTAACCCCCCTCAGCCCATGCACATAGAAAGTGACCTTCCGTCAAACGCACAAATAAACACCTACTCCTCCTACACCCTGCGAGTTAACAACCATCCCACCGCATGTACATAAAACACCAACAACAACAACAACAACGACGACGAGAAAAATATTTTGTCAACCTTCCTTTCATTTTATCACAGCATTCATTCAGTCCCTACAACTATTTTATCCCAACCACTCTCTCACCACCACCTTCATCCAAAATGTCGGAGATCACCTTCGGCACCCCAGCGGCAACAGCAACCCTCGAGAAGCCCAAAACCTCAGAGTCACCAAAAATCTCAGGGGATCCAAAGACCCTCCAGGAGCCAAGAACCGCAGAGCAACTAACGACTCTGGTGAAAAAAGACAAAGAGGCAGAAGGACCCCAAACCCCCGAGGAACCAAACACCCCAGCGCAGCAGCCAGAGCCACCAAAGAAGCCACGAACCCCAAGGGCCGACCTCTCGACCGAGTTCGAACCCGAGCCTGCTGAAGAGGCCCTAGCGACCCGCGCGGAACATGTGGAATCGACAAAAGTAGAAGCTCCCTCATCTCCCTTGTCCCCTGCGACTACCGAGTCTGACGACGACAACTACGACTCCCTCGACTCCCCCGAGTCGCCGCCAGGCCCCGTCTCCAGCCCCAAAGACTCTAGCCCCGAAGATTCTCCTAACCTTCCCTCCCCCTCCCCCTCCCCCTCCCCCTCCCCCAGCCCCTCCCCGCCATCCTCCCGCGGCCGTCACACCCGGCACTCGCGCAGCCTCAGGCTCGCACCCCTCTCCGTCATCTGCCGCCACACGCACGTCACACACTCGGGCTGCGTGCACACCGAGTCCACCATCGGCCGCATCTGCCGCAAGGTCGAGCTCTGCGCGGACGGCGTGCTGAACAACTGGCAGCAGCTGGGCGACTGCGATATGTGTGACGACTCGAAGAATCTCAACTGGGATATGGATAGCATGGATGGCGGCGACAGCGGGAATGATTGTGAGAGTGAGAGTGGGAGGGAGGATGATGACGATGAGGATGAGGAGGGGTTGGTGGTGGGAGTGGGTAGAAAGGGGGTGGGCGTCAAGAAGGCTGAGGAAGTCACCGTCACCGAATCTCCTGCTGGGCTGCGTAAGTCGAATAGGAAGAGGGCGCATGAAGACGAGGATGAGGAGGAGACGCAGCGGAGGAAGCGCAGGAGGGTGTCGTTCGATGCGACTCTGCAGATTCAACACTTTAAATCTTAGGTTTTTTTTTTTTTTTTTTTGTGAAGAGAATTTGGGTTTTAGGTTTTTTTCTGTACGGTAGAGATATCATGGTGAAAAATAGAAGCTTTGTTTGGGTACTGTTCGGTGGCTGCTGTGCATTCTAATGCGTTTTCTTTCGTTGAAGATGGTGTCTTCGTAACACGGGAAACTCAAGATTCGCATTTACTGTCGTGGTGTAGGATTGTGTGTTTTGTTTCGCGATTCGTAAATGCATTCAACCGTGAAGATACGCACAAATCTCGTAGAGCGCGGTCACGTGACTATCGAGTGATATTATGTGACGCATCTGCTCTTGAAGAATTCCAGGATTGATCGATGAATTTAGAGCTTGTAGTGTCCCAAGTGTGAAACAGCCTGACTGGTACATCCTAGTGCCCGAGTAGCTGCTGCTATATGGCGGTATGCATGTAAATCTATGTACTTGTGAAAAACAACCAATTAATGAAAGAAACACACATCCTGAGAATCAAATCAAAGCAAAGCGAGAACGAAACATAAAATACAAAAACTACCAGCTACAAGCTCCGTTGAATACACATCACTCCTACAGCGCATCAAACATATCGCCATCTCGCGGGTCCGTCACGCTTCTATCCACCCCAATGCCATCGGCCATACCATCCCCGTGCATGCATGGCGCAAAACGGGGGAACTCTCACCACGTGAATCCACGTCTACTCAAACCACGACATAAGCGTAGAAAGCCCCCTCTGTCCAAGCTAAACCACACGTAGCACAGCGCAGCGCAGGAGCTTCATGAAAAACCTGGAATCACATGTAGTTAGGGCCACAGTACACCACGTCTTGTATTGCGGCGCATAGAATCGTCCGTTCCTCCACCACCGCTTTCATCACTACATCACACCCGCCTATCCATCCTCACCCTCATCCTCTTCCACTTCCAACCACACATACAAAACATCCAACGTCCAACAACAACCACAAAAACGCACACACACACACACAATGACACGCCCCCCCACCATGTGCCACCACATCACCACGCGCTACACGTGTGGGCACAGCTTCCTCCCCTCGCCCGACGACCCGCCGTGCACGCGCAGCCACGCCGAGCACCAGGGGGTGCTTAGTTACTTCAAGGCTAAGAAGACGGGCGAGATCTGTCCGGGGTGTAGGACGGGGCGGAGGTTGATTAGGGAGGGGGAGGCACGGGAGTTGGTGGATTGGGAGGTTTTGAGGGCGAAGAGTGGCGGTGGAGGTGGGAGTGGGGGGGAGGTGGGGAAGGCGTTTTAGATGGAGGGGGCGGAGTGGGTGAGTGGTAGAGGCGGAGACGGAGGAGAGTTGTATGCTAATTTCTTGCGTAGTGCTTCATCGCAACTTCGATAACGTCTCGACTTCATCGGCATCCTTCAAGGCGTGTAAATGGGTTTGGAGGTGATCTGGGTTTGGAGGATGAGCTACTTCTAGGAGTAGACAAATTGTGTAATGGTTTCCATAATTGTTCATACTCGTTGTCTTCCGGAATTGTAGAAAGATACTAGAAAAACTCTATCTCCTCATTGAACTGTTCGGAGCATCCAGGAGCTGATAGAGTGGTGGAGTTTGGGAAGCAGTGGAGGTGGAGTCTGCTCTCTCTGAGTGAGGGTGCACGATAGTGAAGCCGCTGGGAGTGTATTGTGCACAGCCATTCGAGGCGGGCGGTGACCATTACTTTGAGGTTTCCTAGTTTCGCGAAAAGATAGTTATTGTAATGGGAAAACGGGGAAATATCGTCACTTGGACTTGATATCTGCCCTGGGGGCTGCATGCGGGTCAAGTATATCTCAGAGAGAGATGAGAGTGGTGAGATATGTTAGAATAGATTTTCTTCTCAAGTATTCGGAAATGCTATAAAAGCGTTTAATATCACTGAGAAGACCTTCGAATTCATTGATGAGGATTGGGGGGGTTCGCATTGAAGCTCTCCATGAACTGAGGCTTTAGTCGGTAATGCCCTATCCCTTAACCTCTGGCTTCTGTGAATATGATTTATGTAGATATATGATTTAATCATTCCGCGAATATTGAGACCAATTGCAAGGTAATAAGTTAAGGCGGAATCCTTTCCGTAAAGCGGAAGAAAGCTGCAAATACAGCAGACAAGCCTAAAAAATGCCGGCACCTCTTTTTGGAGAACTTTAGTACGAAGGTGTTTAGATTTTTTGTTGTCGGCTGAGCTTGTATGTATTCCTAAATCCGAAGCCGTAAACACCACCGACGTCATGCAAAAAAGACTCGTGATAATATTTATATCGGTTGGTAATAATGATTGATATGACTTCTTGCGAGGGGTTTCAACATCATTTTACAGCTCCTAAGAGACTGCCATCTCTGCGAGTAGTGTCTATAACCGGGATATGGCGTTCTCGCCCTCTCTTGGAGGTGATTCGCCTTCCAACATGTCCCATATATTATCGAGTGAAGAAGAGACATAAATCTCTAGAGATCATGCGGTTGGGAACGCCTTATTCTCAATGGAAACAAAATAGACCAGAGTCCTGTCGTAAATAATTATGTTGGAGACAACGAGGAAAGTAGACCGTGGTGAAGTGCAATTGACCACATGTATGCACTCCTCCTGTGGCGAGGAAGGAGATGTAGTCGTTTCTGACTCTTTGTAGCTATGTGGCTTTAATTCTCGCCGGTGTTCTGTAAAGGGAGCTGTACTGTTGGTTTAGGCGCCTCGACGCAGAGGGATGCGTATCTGAATTTCTGCAGCTGCTGCCAAACAATGATCATGTTGTAGACAGGGGAATTCTACTCGTGAGAAACCTCGATTGTGTACAGAGGTGTTAATTTGTTCTTCGCTTATGTGCTTTTTGAGACTACATGCACGGGCCAATTCCTGTGGGGTGTAGTACAAGATCCTGTGCGACACACAAAGTCACAACTCAATCTCTTGGAGCTCTACGTCATCCTCAAGGGGCTAGTATTAATTTCTTAATCTTTTTCCCCGCATATTTCGATATCCATTGATATCTTGTCTCGACCGTTGAAATGTTGGATATCCGGGGACGTATCAAATTGAAACTATCACAGTTTTCTAGGGCGCTGACAAGAAGTGCTTTTTTTAGGCCGAGGAGATATTCCGTTTTGTAAGCGGAATCCTGGGGGGAGTTGCAGAGGGAAGAATAGATTGCTGACATGCAGTTATCAGTACATATAAACGGGGATTAATAAGAATCAGACAGGACGCAAGAATGGGGATTGGTCAAACAGCCAGCGGGCCCAAACTCAGACTTCGGATAGAGTTACGATGGGCCAATCGAGGAGAAGAATTTGAATATGGTTTTAGAACGCCTTCGTTTGATAGCTCATATACTGCGGTGATGCGCCAAAGACAAGGGTGTCGTAGTATCTTGTTGGAACTAACATGATGGGTTTTTAGAGACCGGTTGGAATAGTGAGTCTGGGCCAAAAGCGTCAAGATGGGTATTAAGCATCGATCAGGCTTTCAACTATCACCTCAAGCATTACTACATGTACATATAGCTTCTGACATTTCATAGATGAAAGGCTTGATAAATCAGATATAACTGCGGCCTGTATATAGAAACATGGTTCATATTGCTAGAAGAGTTTCGGTCGATGTGCTTCTTCCAGCACAAAATCAGCGGTCTTTTACTGCCTTATCGATCCTTAGGCTCGTTATTAAGTACATACCCTTTACTGCCAGTTCTGATTGGCCAAGCGATGTAAAGCTTTTACCGCCAAGCACGTAACACTAAGCGCATATCATGCCTAGTAAGCTTTAAAGCAGAAATTCTGACTGCGTACATAATGATGATTAACATATTTCTGGCACTGCACGTGGTGGTGGTGACGAAGCCTTGAGTGCACGTGTAACCACCGTGAGGATACATGTATGTAGTGAAACAACTACATACAGGCCTACGTGCATGTTCAATCAGCGAAAGTAGATCTTGTTGGTTTCTTCGTTAATATATGGTACATATGTATCCCCTGATTTATTTTCCTTCTCCGCGCACTGATTACAATCCTTATCAGCACTCAGTCCATCCACCACACTGGGCGCCTAAGGATATGTCAATATACATAACTTCAATGTCAACCATGGACATGAAACCGCATGCAATTAATGAATTAAACAAAAACAAAAAGACATGAAACCGCTGTCTTAGCTTATCTGTGGAGGTGACAGCCGTTGAGACAACCAAGAATTCGGGATACAACATTGACAGTGTAAGCTGATCAACGGTTATCCCTCGTTTTAATGTATGGGCCCGGGGTAAAAAAAAAAAAAAAATGTGGATATAATTATTTAAGTTATGATCGATGAGCCGGTAAATTTCTGTCCGTGGAACTCTGCTTGGTTTCACATTCCGCATTACTGCACTTTGGACAAAGGGTATTGGAGGTGCACCAACAAAGAAGTAATAGCCACATCCGCTTCCGGAGGCCACCAGCGGAGACATATTGAACTAGTTCCAGATATAAGGAAGGGGGAATGCCCACCGGCCACTGTGCGATATTGTCAGACAGGCAATTAAAGTATTCATGATGGCAGCAGCAAAAACACCCCTCGAAGATATTGTGGAGAGTTTGGGGCCGAGACTAAGCTCTAAAGGTCAAACCTACCTCATCTCTGATACCAAAACCTTCTCTGAGACGTTCACTTCCTGGTCCGACTTCAACAAGAAGGTGCCTTCTGCAGTCATCAAGATCCACACAGTGGGCGATGCACTCGAAACTGTCACTCGCCCCTCTCCATCATACCAGAAACTGATGCTAACCCCGGAGTAGGTTCTCTGGTTAACCTCAAACTCAGTCCCTTTTGTTATCAAAGCAGGTGGTCATGGCAACTTCTGCACTATCGGGAAGGAAGGAGTAATTATCGATCTTTCCAACATGAAGAGAGTCACCCTCCACGAAGACAGTGTTACTGTAGAAGCTGGTATTCTGACGGATGAGTTGATCTCCACCCTATACCCACAAGGACGTTGTGTTGGTATGTATCACGAACTCTTCTTGTATTTCGATGTAAGCTAAGTTAATCGCCCTATAGTTTCCGGTGGCTGTGGAGGAGTCGGGGTATCTGGCTCTTGTCTCGCAGGTGGTCTGGGACCCCTCATAGGCCTACATGGGCTCATAAGCGATAACATTCTGAGTGCTCGGGTAATCACTGCTGCTGGGGAGCTGATCGAAGTCTCGAAGACGAAGAACCCGGACCTTTTCTGGGCGTTGAGAGGGGCGGGGATGAGGTTTGGGTTTGTGGTTGAACTGACGTTTCGTACTTATCCGTTGTCGACGTTGGGCAGTGACGATGGAAGTATTTGGGAGATGACATTGATGTGGGGCGAGGAACAGCTCGAAGATCTGGTCGAGGCTCTAAATGGGCTAGGCTGGACAAAGGGGGAGGCGATGGGATATTTTGGTTTTGTGCATGTGAAGGAGAAGGAGAGTGATAAAGTAGCCTCCCTGGCCACCCTTGTTCTTTATACCTTTTGAATAGTATGCTGACCGGATCTAGATTTCACCAGTATGCCTGGCGATACTCCATTATTTCGGCCCAACTTCAGCCGCTGAAGAATATTTCAAACCTCTTCTTTCTCTGAGTCCATTTCATGCCCTCAGCCCCCCGCCCCAAGCACAACCGGTTCGCATCCCCTATAACCTCATTAACGCCCTACAAGTCCCGAGCCAAAAGCACGGCGGGTTCAAGTCGCTGTTCGGAGTGGGTGTGCAAAGATTAAGTGTCCCGGGTATGCGTAAGATCTGGGACAGGTATACCCAGTTCGTAAGCACAAACCCCGACGCTTACCAGAGCGCAGTCCTCGTGGAGTTGTTCTCGGTGGAAAAGGTTCGGGAAGTCGGGAGAAAGGACGACACGGCGTTCCCGCATAGGGATGTCAACATATGGGCGTAAGTTCCTATTAATCCTCGCTTTTCTGTTACTCAATATATTCTAATAAGATTCTCCGGGTCAGATTGCCACAGCTATGGTACAATGATCCCAGCACTGAGCCAGCTGCTACAAAGTTCGGGAACGAGGTCCGGAAAATGTTACAAGATGAGGACTTTGGTAGTGGTGGTAAAGTCAAGGCCTATGTGAACTTTAATAGAGGGGATGAAAGTATTATCGACACATACGGAAGTAAGGAAAGGGTAGCACGATTGCAGGAACTGAAGAAAGAGTGGGACCCAAGGTCCCTCTTCGGAGATTTGGTTCCGTCGTTGAAATAGTTATATGATGTAGTGTTGACCGATAAAATAGTGCAGATATCTCTAGCATATGAAGGATGAATTTATGCAGGGTGCGTAGCTCTGTATCAATGGTGGTTTCTTGAGTCGAAGAATGTCTTTTTTTGCCTCGTGATACGCATTCAGATATCTAGGAAGCAAGCTCCTCCATACGGCCTGGGTATAATTGCGAGTTTGATGTGAACAAGGTACTGTAGCGGGTCAGATTGAGCGATTGACTCCTACCGGCCGTGCTAGGATCGAAGATGCCTATATAGTTGTGATTTTCTTTATTCAAATGCAGCTACTTAATTCCCGTGTTTGGATTAAAGACATTTTTAACGAGATGGACCTTTCTTTTTCTTTCTTTTTTTAAGAAAATATACCAGTTGTATTTTCCCATATGCATGTATTATATTCGGCATGTATAGTTCTAGGCCATAAGTCATGGGAAGGCACCAAAAATGCCACTTTTCAACATAGTCCTCGACCACCAATTATCTTGAATTATTTCTGAGAATTGGAGGACTATATATTTTGCATATGAATAATCGCTCTATCAACTGAAAATTATAATATTACACTTCTAGCATGAGTTGTGTTGGTTTTGTTACGTTGAGTTGCAAAGAAACACATATTTGTATGGAATGTAACTGAATCTTCAAGTTGCTCTACTTCTAGCTCATATAACTTCTTCCACATTTGACTTCAGAGAGTGCCCTTTTGAATTTATTAAATTTGAGAGCCAGTATTCTATCCCCTCAAGCCTTGTTTATTATTGATGGCAATTGTGTTGTGGGTGGTTGTTGCATTTAGACGAATTTTGGTGTGGTTTGGTTGCCTTCCCATGACTTATGGCATCGCGCTGTACATGTAGTTGTGGTACGGTCTCACCTAACCGATCAAGAGCCAAAAGCTAGGTGTCGTTTGCACGTTTTATTTAGTTTTCGAAGGTTAATTAAGATGGGAGGAATGATACTACTATAGGAGGGTTAATCGAACGAGTAGTAAAACTGATTCGTGATGTTGGGGACGCTTGGATTTAGCTGACCAATCCAACTTTAGTTAGCACGATGCAGATAATTAACATTCGCGTTGTGAAGTCCCTGTCCGCACCCCTGTCCGCACGTCCGCACGTGCGTTACAACGCGTCAATCAGGAAACCAACGACGACGTCAAAGTAACTAATAGGCCATCATCATCGTCATCATCCTAGTAACGAATTTCAGCAATCTTCCAAACCTCCAACGCCCTGCCGAGATGAGCAAATCAGACGGTGAAGACTTTGGCTTGTCTAGCGATGATGAGGCGGAATTGGCCGAGCTTGCATCAACTATTGAGGGAAACCTAACTGCTAATCAAAAGCGCCCCATTGAGCTTGAGCTTACGGAGCTACCATCCTCCAAAAAGATTAAACAAACATACCCAACTACATCTCCCCTCGCGAGAAAGGTGCTTCAGCGGATCTGGAGATACCCAGCATTTCGTTTGAAGCAGGAAGAAGTTATATCAAGATTGATTGCCGGCGGGAGTGCAGTCGTTGTGTTCCCCACGGGAGGTGGAAAGAGTTTGGTTTATCAAGTTCCAGCTCTGGCACTTGATGAATATGAAGACAATCAAGGGGGAGAAGTCAAAAGTGGCTTGACGCTAGTGATCAGCCCATTGATTGCATTGATGAAGGTTTGTTGCCTGATATCTCGTAGGGTGTTTGCTAACTCAGAAAAGCACCGATGTCAATTGATTGTTAGAGGGACACATTGCTGACTTATATATGCCCAATGATAGGACCAGGTTGACGCTTTAAAAGCCAGGGGTGTCAAAGCAGCGGCTATCGATTCCTCACAAACCCGGGAGTCTGTCCTGGAAACCTATGACCTTCTCCGAAGGGGTGAACTAAAGCTCCTGTAGGTGCACCTATAACATTGCCTATATCTCTGCTTATCACACCCACGTTAGATATTGCGCCCCAGAGAGGCTCAATAACGAAGGTTTCGTAGCCACAATTAAACATCTTCGGATTCGACTTATTGCCGTGGACGAAGCACATTGCATCTCCGAATGGGGACAAGCGTTCCGCCCTGATTACCTCAAAGGTTTGGAAATATTATTTATGGTGATCAATTTCGGCCGCTAATGTACCTGATTTTTAGTTGCACGATTTGTGAAAGAAATTGAGGCAGAAAGGGTCTTATGTTTGACCGCTACAGTGAGTTGTTAAATTGGACTTGAGATAATTTTATATGTTGTAGCTTGCTGATCCGGATACCATCAAGGCTACACCGCGTGTTGCTGCAGATATTTGTAAAGGATTTGATATCCCGGAAGATGGATTATTTAGGACTACTACCTATAGAGAGAAGTAAGTCTTGATGCTTAACATATATTCTGTGCTCTTTGAAGGTGGCTGCTAAGCTTTAATAGTCTTGAGCTATTGGCAGAGTCTTTTGGGACAGTTGAAGCGAAAATGCCTAAACTCAAACAATTCCTGAAGGAAAATCCTGGTTCAACCATCGTCTATGTGACCAGTCAGGATGTATGTTTTGAGAGGCCGCTATTATCAAAATTAGGTTATTGCTGACATATTTGAAACAGCAAACGCAAGAGATTTCTAAAGAGTTAGTGGAGAGTGGTATCCCCAGTTTGGCATATCATGCCGGCATGGAGGCGAAACAGCGATTAGTGGTCCAGGAGAAATTCATGACTCAAAAAAACATGACGGTATTCGAACGGAATAAATCCTACCTTAGATGCTGATATTCTAATCTTTCGCAACGCTCTAGATTGTCGCCACAATTGCGTTTGGTATGGGCATTGATAAAGCGGATATCCGAAACATTGTTCATTACGACTTCCCGCGTAGTTTAGAAGGATATAGTCAAGAAATCGGACGTGCAGGGCGTGATAACCTGCCTGGTAAATGCGCACTTTACCTCTGCGGCCGTGATTGGCAGAAACGAGAGACATTCTGCCGAGCTGATCTGCCTAGTAAGAAGAGCATCCATGGTCTTCTGCACGAGCTCTTCAATCGCAACGCTACAGCGGGAAAAGACGATGTCATAGAGGCAAGTCTTTATCAACAAAGTAAAACATGGGATATTAAGGTAAGACGCTTCGGGTTTTGCTGAGTTACAATGTTCTGACTTTAAAAAGATGACTACCCTAGGCCTGCTTTATTCCCAACTAGAACTTCGTTTCGAGCTTCTGAGGGCAATTACACCCAAGTACTCCAAGTATACCTATAAACCTTCCCCCCGCTACCACCGAGCCGTGTCAGAAGACTGTTTACTTGGCACTGCTATAATCACCACCTCTGGCGGCGGCAAAACCATGAGGTTTGTGGACGTCGACTTGATCAGTAAGCACTTTGGATGCCCCCGTGAGGAGGTTGTTCGCAAGCTTCAGGGCTGGAGTGATAAAGGTTACATCGAACTTAAGCCCACCGGCGTAGTAAACAGATACCGCGTAATGAGGCCATTTCCGAGGCAAAAGGAAGATCGGGAGTCTTTGATTAGCTCTATATACCAGCAAATGGAACATCGAGAAATGGAGGACCTAAGAAGAAGTCAAGAGGTCATTAACCTCATTACTGGCCGGAAGTGCTTCGCTGCTGCCCTTGCCGACCATTTCGGGGATAAGATTCCCGGCGGTATATGTGCCAAATGCCAGTGGTGCAAATCTGGAGTGAAGGTGGAGATAGATGAATATAACAGACTTATGGACATACCAATTGATCAAAATAAGATAAAGGCGGTATTGGCAGCCACGGCCACCAGGGATGATCCGCGGTTTTTAGCTAAGATTGCGTTTGGGATATCAAGCCCGAGAGTAGTGACGGAGAGCTGCGGGTCCAGAAACCCGGTGTTTGGAAGTATGGCGGATTGTAATTTCGAAGTGAGTTTATTCATTCATTGAAGTAGAACATGCGCTGATGAGTTGATATAGAAACTGGTTGAGGCCTTTTCTAAGTATTGTAGCGAAGCGGCGATATGAGATGGATTAGGCTAAGGGAGAACAGTTTTAGCAAATACTTTCGCATGAAGATCGAGATACAAGGCTACATGTAGGCAGTTCCAAGAAATCCGGAGGAAGATGGACGTGAAGTCAGAAGAGATGAATAGCAAAACGATGTCGCAAACAATATCGTAGGATTGGATGGAAACTATAAGTCTAGAATCTACATCATTGTGACCGAAATTTAATCCCCGGCTTCCCGCACATCCCAGTCGATCATCGACAAAGAGACTTTAAACTTAAGGGGTCGCACGTATACTACATGTACTCTGTGCATTAGTGAACTTGGCATCCTTCCCACTTGTCGTACCCACAAGATCCATTCTCTCCCAGGTCTCACCTGCACTCACACCTATCTCTCATCTACCTACATTCACTCCTCTCACGTCTATTATTCCTATCCCTCCCAACAGCTTCGCACCTCCACTCTTAACCTCACTACTCACCTTCACCCCAACACCCGCTCCCAACATCCACTCCCGACCACACACATCTTTGGTCATTTAACAACGCAGTAACTCCATACCACGGCCACTTCTCTTAACCTTCACCCACCACCAATCCTCATTCACAACCCACCGACAAAAGCCTAACACGATCAGAAGGTTATTATCCATTTCATTTATCTCAACTCGTAAGAATAAATGAGTCCAACTTCCTACAGGTCAAGAAAGAATTCCAGCAGGACTAGTCAGACTCGTAAAGAAAGACTCTAGCACAACTCTGAACGTAAAAACAAAAAAGCTTTAACGAGGATGGAGGAGTAAGTTCCCGAAACAGTAGTTATTTAGTTTTGAATACTACTAATATAGATAGCAGCCATCGTTGTAAATGGGGCAAATATGGCTGCAAGTTCTCAATAAAGCTGCCATGCCCCGATGGTACTGATCTGGTCGGTCATCAGGCTTCTTGTGAGTACAAGTGTAACGGGATTGTTGATCGCACCTGTCAGATCGTGAGCGAATTTCAGGAAAGTAATGGTCAAACAATACCCAATATCGGGAAAATTTTGAATCCCGGATGCATCCATAAAATGAAACCTGTTGAGACCCTAGCCACTGGTCTCACTCTACGGTTTATGCCGCCAAGACCGGTTATTTTCAAGGGGCAACAGTGCTGGAAAAATGGACCACCTCCCCCGGGTGACTTCCTGGAAGCACTACTCAACGCGCAAGATCATGTATATTTCCTATCACTTTGGTCTTGCCAACCGCGCTAACCTATTTTAGATTCTTATTCAGAGGGTTCCTAGTGATGCGGAATTCGTGACTGTTGCTCGGCAGTTGATATTTGGAGACCACCTTGTTCAAAACGTGCAATCAATTCACAACATTCATGCTTCAACTCCCCCTTCTGGCACAACCCAGATCGAGTATACAATGGTTATTCCGCCTCAGCTAGGAAAGGTGTGCTCAGCTGTCCATTCTTATACCTTTCTCGATGCCACTCCGAAATATTCGTTCACTGATCTCCGCGTTGGTATATTTGCGTAATTCTGGTCAAGATTAGTGGAGTAAACTTACTAACAAAACATAGAGGGGGGACTTCCAATAATGGCTTTGCACGAGGGCACTATCCGCAACTTGTGGATGCTCTGGCCTCCTACTGAGTCTAACGAGAAAGTCTTTTATCGCCCCCGGAAGTCCACAGATGACCTCAACGATGAGCAACCAGGTCCCATCTTCCGCCGTATCGCGCCAGCTCTCACCAATGGAAGGATGGTTATCGTCAAACCCGGCGAAACAATCTTCGTCCCCGCCGGTTGGATCTTTGCTACTCTCACTCTTGAAGGTGGTTACCTCCCAAAGCTTCTTTTGGTAACAAAGGAAAACCTCAACACAACAATCTCTTGTTTGAGACACCGTGTTAATGCTGGTTATCCCTTGGTGGAGGTTGAGAGATCGGTCAATGATATCCTTGATTACATTAATCCTATCTTGAATATTAAAACTTCAAAGGCCGTGAAGGAGGTTGTAAGAGTCTGGGAGGAGCTTAATAAAATCATCGACATTGCCGCTGTTGAGCATGAATATGTGTGGAGTAGCGATTTGAAGCATCGCTGCGCACGTATTTACAAGGAACGTGTACTCCACTATCTCAGGTAAGACAAATATATTTCATCGAAATCTTATGCTGAACGCACTACTAATATTCGTGTAAATAGTCAACTGAGTGCATGATTCATAACGATACCGACAGAAGACGCAGCAGCCCTGCAGTAACTGGCGATGGAAGGAGTCGTGGCGGAAATGGAAGACCTTACGCAGGTTTAGCAACTGTTGGAAACGAATCATTACAACGAACATCTCGAGATAGGAAGATCTTTTGAGGGAGTCCTTTTTTTTTTTTATCTATATCCTTTTTTTTTAATCTATATCCTTATATAGTTTTAAAATTAGAATTTGTTTCCACTATAAAAACGCCAGATGAACATGATAATCTTTGAAGTGTTTTGAAAGATGTGACAAATTTTTAAATCATATTTACTTGATTCACTCTAGATATAATCCGCGCTTTGAGAAACTTATATGCACCCTCCCAAAACAAAACAAAAAAAACTTCCCACGAACATTCCTGGAATTGAATCATGAATACTCACTCGGCCTTGGCATCCCAAAAACGTTTGTACTGGGCCTACACAAAACAACGTCACATTCATTTAACGAAAGCACATAACATATTACATACTCTAACCTCAATAAATATATCCCATTCCTATAGAGAGTAAATATATGCCGAGGTATAAGATGTCCTCAATTTTTACGGAACCAAAATAAGTTGAAAAGGTTCCATCTCACACGGCGTTCATGTTTTTAGAGCGCACTTCTATACCTAAGCCACTAAATAGACCTAGGCATCACATCGAGGAGAGACAGGAGCTGTAATAGAATATCTATAATTGTAGTCTGACCCGGAAGTCTGGATAGTAAGAATAAACCATAACATAAACAAGGTTTAGGTCAACCCTGGCCGGAACATACTAGTTCAATGAGCAAACGAGAGCACAGAACAAGGGAAATAAAACAATACAATACATCTCAATGTAGTAGCTCGACACGGACCAACATGTACTCCCTTCCCCGCCAAAGCAAGAAAAGAAAAAAGAAAAAAAGAGAGGGGGAGGGATAATATATCGAGTGATAAGCTGTGATCCGGTCGCAACTTTGAGAAGGACAAACCTTGAGAGGCCGTGTTACTTTGATGTTAGGTTACTGGCAGTACTGTACTACGTAGAAATGTAGTTTCTTGGGTGCTTGAAGATTAGGCCTCGGGAACGTCTTTCATACTGGGACGGTTTTGTTTCCCTTTTGTGCTGAGCCCGGAAGCTGGGGCGGAATTCTAGGTGCGCGATGCGGCTTGTCAACAGTGGGTTGGAGTGAGAGTAAGAGAAAAAGATTTGCATATAAGGGGATAGTAATAGAAAATCTATGTTGAAACGAAACGTTTGGTGGGGAGTCTTCTAAAGAAGAATAAACATAAGTGGAGGAATGTCCAAGGAGAAAAAAGAAAAACAGAAAGATTAAACCCAGGGAAAAAGCAGAGAAATAAATAGCGCACGAGGACGGCCAGTAACCTCTACCTCTAAGTCGCAATATTCATGGGATTACTCTCTCGGGGGAGGGAGTCTCTGGGTACCTCCTATCCTCCCTGGCACACACAGTGGAAACTTCTTAGTAGCCCTCACTCTCCACCAAGAGAAACAGCGCATAATAACAGAAACTAGCCGGCCACAAGCTGTAGCCCGAATATTAATTTTGAATAACTCAACCCCCGATTAAGCCCCCATCAAAACCATCCAAATATACAAGCCGCACCAAAAACCCGCCGCCCCGACTCACGCAACAGAGGTTCCCGCAGAAAGAAAGTCAAAAGCGAGCAACAATGGCTGAAAGTAAACGTATACCATCCAACCATCAAGACTGCTTATGAATTCCTTCCTCCGGACCTAAACGGGGCGTATATCGGCGGTGATGTGAAATTGATGGTAGTGGGTTGAGGTATGCTTTATCTAGGGGGTACTATCTTCATTGCTACTCTGAATGGTGGTCCCGGGGAGGATGGAGGATTGTGCGTCCCCTTATGTTTTTCAGATTTCTCAGATCGGAAGTTCGATGTCCCGCCCCGGGGGGGGGGGGGGGGTGGAGTCTTTGAAACTAGAGTTAGCGATTAGGAAGTAATGCCAACGTGAGGGGGAACGGGGAAAAGTAACCAAAAGAGGTGTAGCTGGCAAAATTGCCATTATGGTGAACCAATTGTACTCCATTTACTCCTACTCTTTACCGGCAGACAGCAGAAACATCGGAACAGCTGGCCCAGTAACGCGTACCTGGCTGGAGTTTATCTTCCAGCCTAATCATACTGGACGCCGTGACAACAGAGAGGTGATAGTGTGTCACCCCTCGGATATCAAAATCTCGTTCCTAGGAGGAGCCCCTCCTCGCCCAAGGTAGGTTCTCACAGATATCGAATAGTGCCGATTAATATGAGAGCCGCACAAAATCTAGCGCATTCCAGTAAGAAAATGGATATGCATGGATCTAACCCAAGACATGTCCGACACCGTCGAAGTTTTTACTCGGGAGTGGGGGCGGCGTGCCCGGCGTCCGATCTGATCTAAAGTCAACAGAACATTACTAACTAGACACGTCGATATCAGAAGACACACAAAAGCACCTCGAAAGAAAAAGTAGAGAGAAAAGTGAAACATGAGAGCTGTAATTTGGAATTGGGAGTAACCTCTTGAGGCTTTCTTGTGCGTGGGGGTTAAATCGTCAACATTCAACTTTCGCTTGGGGTTTCTACTGTTGGTCCGTGTGCGTGAGCGTCGCTCCTTGCTTCGGCGTCCTCGGTCAAGATTATAAGGGTAGCTGCTTGGTTCTGTAGGCCGGGTATAGGGGTGGAAGGGGAGATGGGCTCGTTTGATGTGATGGCCAGCGTCCGTGGGTATGAGTGCGGGGAAGGGGCAAGTTGGAGGGGTAGTGAGAAGGTGGTAAAGAGAGCATCAAATGTTTGAGTGTAGAGAGTGTTTGGGGAAATGGCCAGTGCTAAGCGATAATTCTGTAGCGTTTAAACTGATGATATTGTAAACCGGATTCCCTTGACTTGATGGTTGATGATACCCTCAAGTCTTCGCAGAATCAAGCCCTATTTATACATGTTGGAACCTATGCCAAGGCCCGCTTCCTAATACTAACTGATACAACGATAATAGAATAAGATAACGCTCCCGAAGATAACCCAGATAGAAAAGCGCCCCCGCATAGTCCCGTCCTCCATTCTAATTCCGACACGTAACCATGAACCTTGCAATTGCCAGTCATCGGGTTGTACCATACTATTATCCTAGACCTACTTCTCTAAGTAGAACAGCCTACAGCCGTAAGCCCCGCTTCCTATTCTATTTTGGGTGAGACACCCAACAGTAAGCGTGCCGTCATAATAGTATGGGCCTAGCGTGGTGACACCGCGTGCCCCCACACTACCCGATACCTTTCTATGCTTGCCCTTCCGTTACCCGACCGGCCTTGCATCACAACCCGTCACTCGTATTTCTCACTGTCCTAAGCCTGTAGAACAGTGCTTCCGTAGTTCCTGTAACACTACTCCCCCTTCCTAGACGTCGCCCTCGACCGTTAAAACCCTTTCTATGATAAAAACCCTGTGGGAAAAGTCGTAGAGTAGGGAAAGGTATCGAGCTTAGTCTCGCCTGTTCCGTTGTCGTTTATGAGCCCGGTCATTATCGATCGCTGGGCCTTGACTTCGCGTATGGGGTCGTATGTTCGAGGTTGGCTGGAAGTTCTTGTCTGCCAATGCCTCCTGTGGCTCGGGTGTTGCCAGTCGCTTTCGTGTATTCTGTTTTCGGGTGGGGTCTGGGTCCTCACGATAGGGTCGCAGCAACATCTCGTGAAAGACATCATGAACCTTCCATTCTACTGGAAGCTCCAGGCGGTAAGCCCGATTGCCCACCACTGCCGACACTGTGAATGGCCCTGTAAACTTGTCTGACCACTTGGAGTACCCTCCAAGGTTCCGAGTATCCAGCAAGACTCTCTGACCGATAGTGAACCGCTGTGCTGCCGGCCCTGGCTTTGATGCCATCCTGTCGAAAGTCTTCTGTAGCGTATCTCTCGCTAGTTCGTGAGTCGTGATGATCTCGTCCAAGTAGTTGTTGGTTTGGGGAAATAGCCAGTGCTAAGCGATAATTCTGTAGCGTTTAAACTGATGATATTGTAAACCGGATTCCCTTGACTTGATGGTTGATGATACCCTCAAGTCTTCGCAGAATCAAGCCCTATTTATACATGTTGGAACCTATGCCAAGGCCCGCTTTCTAATACTAACTGACACAACGATAATAGAATAAGATAATGCTCCCAAAGATAACCCAGATAGAAAAGCGCCCCCGCATAGTTCCGTTCTCCATTCTAATTCCGACACGTAACCATGAACCTTGCAATTGCCAGTCATCGGGCTGTACCATACTATTATCCTAGACCTACTTCTCTAAGTAGAACAGCCTACAGCCGTAAGCCCCGCTTCCTATTCTATTCCGGGTGAGACACCCAATAGTAAGCGTGCCGTCATAACAGTATAGTACTAGTGTGGTAATACCGCATGCCCCCACACTACCCGATACTTTTCTATGCTTGTCCTTCCGTTACCCGACCGTCCTCGCATCACAACCCGTCACTCGTATTCCTCACTGTCTTAAGTATTTAGAACAGTGTTCCGTAGTTCCTGTAACACTACTCCCCCTTCCTAGACGTCGCCCTCGACCGTTAAAACCCTTCTATGATAAAAACCCTGTGGGAAAAGTCATAGAGCAGGGAAAGGTATCGAGCTTAGTCTCGTCTGTTCCGTTGTCGTTTATGAGCCCGGTCATTATCGATCGCTGGGCCTTGACTTCGCGTATGGGGTCGTATGTTCGAGGTTGGCTGGAAGTTCTCGTCTGCCAATGCCTCCTGTGGCTCGGGTGTTGCCAGTCGCTTTCGTGTGTTCTGTTTTCTGGTGGGGTCTGGGTCCTCACGATAGGGTCGCAGCAACATCTCGTGAAAGACGTCATGGACCTTCCATTCTATCGGAAGCTCAAGGCGGTAAGCCCGATTGCCCACCACTGCCGACACTGTGAATGGTCCCGTGAACTTGTCTGACCACTTGGAGTACCCTCCAAGGTTCCGAGTATCCAGCAAGACTTTCTGACCGATAGTGAACCGCTGTGCTGCTGGTCCTGGCTTTGACGCCATCCTGTCGAAAGTTTTCTGTAGCGTATCTCTCGCTAACTCGTGAGCCGTAATGATCTCGTCCAGGTAGTTGTTTCCGTTGGCATCTAATCGTTCGATCTCTGCATCCGTAGGCCAGTCCGTTCGGGGGTGGAAGCCATAGTTGCAGTAGAACGGTGATTGTCCAGTCGACGTATGCTTCGCATTGTTGTAGGCGTATTCGCAGATAGGTAACAGGTCCTTCCATTTCTTGCCTGTTCCTGCCGTATATGCCCGAATATAACCTTCCATGTGTTGGTTGGTTCGTTCCGTCTGGCCGTCGGTTTGCGGGTGGAATGAAGTAGAGAGTCTCCTACGAACCCCCAATCTTTCCGTGATTGCCGTCCAGAATGCTGACACGAACTGTGTTCCTCTATCAGAGACGATGCTCCTAGGAAGTCCGTGGAAACGCCAGATGTCTTTGACAAATGCGTTAGCGGTCTGCTCCGCGTTGATCCCCGTCATTGGAATGAAGTGAGCCATCTTCGTAAAACGGTCCACGACTACCAATACGTTACGGAATCCTGATTTCTCCTTGGGCATTTCTACTACGAAATCCATTGAGATATCAGTCCAAGGTGTGGTGGCTAACTCTAGGGGTTGAGGGAGTGACAAGTGTCTCCGACGTTGCTTGGCTCTCTGGCATACATCGCAAGTCTTGACGAAGTTGGCTACATCCGTGGACATTCCTGGCCACCAGTAGTTCCTATCGATCAACTCAAGGGTTTTATCCCTCCCTAGATGCCCCGGTACGGGTCGATCATGATGTTCTTCAATGACTTGCTTGACCGCGTAGCCCGGTACTACCCATCGACCATCGTGGGTGGGGTCATTCGAATCGGGATTCCATTCAGCGGCAGGCTCTACCTTTACGATAGCAGCCTCCGGTGGTCCAAAGATCTCAAGGTTTGAATCAGGGAGGTGTTCATCCGGAACCGTCCTCCGAACCCATCGTCTTTCCTGTTCATACCAACCCTGTAGTGGCTGAGGCAGCTCTACGCTCGGTATGTCGTACCACTGATCCAACTGATTCCATTCCTCTTCGGGGTTGCCAATCGCTTCAGACCCAGTTTCTACGCTGGTCCGTGATTTTCTGACAAATTGTTCTGCGCTGAGTAGCTGTTTTACGGGCTGCTCACGCATTACTCCCCCTTCCATTGCGAACTCCGGACGCCTCGTGAGTGCATCTGGCTTGCCGTTCTTTTCGCCTGGTCGGTAATGGATCTTGAAGCGAAAAGGTGCTATCTTCTCGGCCCATCTGGCTTGTCTTCTCGACAACTTCTTGGTCGTTGTGAAATACTGCAGGTTTTGGTGATCCGAATGTATCTGGATAGGGATGTCCGTCCCTTCCAGCCAATGTCTACAAGTCAAGAGAGCAGAAACTATTGCGAGCATCTCCTTGTCGTAGATCTCATAGTTAACCTCTGCCTCGTTGAATTTGCGAGAGTGGTAAGCTACCGGCTGTAGGATACCGTCCTCGAACACCTGGGAGAGTACTGCGGCCTCGGCCCAGTCACTCGCATCAGTCTCCACGATTGCTTCGCGGTGTTCGTCATAGTGTCGGAGTATTGGAGCAGACATAAATCTCCTCTTGAGCTCGTCGAACGCGTCCTGCTGTTCCCTGCCCCATTTCCATACGGAACCTTTCTTCAGGAGATCGGTCATGGGTCTGCAAACCTCAGAGCATCGGTGGATGAACCGTCTTAGGAAATTGGCGAAACCGAGGAAGCATTGAAGTTCCTTGACCTTGGTTGGGGTTAACCAACCTTCGATCGCCTGGACTTTCTTTGGTGATACTCGGTTCCCTTTTCCTGATAGTATAAATCCCAGGAATTCTACCTCCTGTTGATACCATTCCGTTTTCTCGAGGTTTCCGTATAGATGGTGTCGTCGCAGTCGCTCCAAAACTTCTCGTACAAGAGTCGTATGCTCTTCTCTAGTCTTTGAATACATTAAGATGTCATCCAAGTAGACTACTACGCCTTGATCTAGAAGATCCTTGAATATGGTATTGACCATGACCTGAAACGACGCAGGAGCATTGGTCAAGCCGAAAGGCATTACCCTATATTCGAAAAGGCCGTATTTCGTTCGGAAAGCGGTTTTCCATTCTTCGCCCTTAGCAATCCTAATCAGATTATAGCCATTTTTCAGGTCTATCTTCGTGAAGTAGAGTGCTCCTTTCGTTGCGTCGGCCAGGTCGTTCATGAGCGGCAGTGGATAACGGTTCTTGATTGTGATTCCATTCAAACCACGAAAGTCGACACATAACCGAAGCTTACCATTAGCTTTCGGAACGAACAGGACGGGTGCCGCTGCTGGGCTAGTGGAGGGGACGACTTTGCCGGAGGGCAAGTTCTCGTCCAAATATTCCCGGAGTGCCTTATCTTCAGGTGGGGAGAGCGAATAGATCGGTCCCCACGGAGCCTGCTTTCCTTCCATAAGAGGAATGGTATGATCCCATTCAGAGTGGTCAGGTAGTCGAGCGGCTCCTTCCTTGGAGAACACGTCGGCGTATTCCTGAAACTCCACCGGTATAGCACTAACGAGAGCCTCGTTTACCGATGCTCTTGCCCAAAAGGGGTGTTGCTCGATCGTCGTCTGCTTCTTGGGTGACGCCCTCAACAGCCTGATGACCAGCTCTTCTGGGTCTTGATCGTATATGTCCTTGACTGATACGAAACATCCATTGACTATACAGTTGTTGCTATGGAAGCTGACACTGTTGCGTCCCCAATGGATGGTTGGTTGATGCTCCTTGAGCCATCGATGTGGTATGACGAGGTCTTCTCCTGCAAACGAGCCAACCTCACAGGTGATAGCCCTGTCTAGATGGTTGCCGATGCGGAGGGTAAGGGGTTGAGTGATGTGGGTGCCGGAATTGGGCATAGGGGTGCCATCGGCCTGTCTGATGATGAGAGGCTTTGGTCGAGGTTGGGTGGGTATTTTCGCGCGGTGGATACAGTCCCAAGACATGATCCAGTCTTCTGTGCCACTGTCCAAGAGTGCGTTGACTGTTGCGACATGTTTGGTACTAGTTGCGGGGTGATCCCAAGAGATCTCGATCTCGAGGCGGGTTTCTTGTGTGTTGGAAGACATGTTTGTATGTTGGTTTGGTAAAAGGTTTGTATTGGTTTTTGGGTGTGAGTTTCGATGATTTTTTCTTCGTTGAGCGCGGGGTGAGGGGGTTTATATAGAGAGTTCGAGTGTTTGATGAAGATCATGGTACAACACTTACGCACCAGGCGTTTCGGGGTGTAACCCCATCCTCAGAGTGTCTGTAAAGAGAATTGAATTTCCGCGCGTGTAGCAAAAAATCCCGTAGCCAACCGATAAGAATAACCGTAATACATAAAAACCTTGTTTCAAATAACCAAAAGAAAGAAACCGTAACGCAGTATAAAACACCGAAAAATAGAAATACCCAATCAATTTTGATCCTCCAAAGTTGTAATCCTTGCCCTAAATGCCTCATTCTGGGGGCCCAATTTCCGCTTCTTTTCACCCTCCCTTCCGTGGTCCTTTCCTCCGGAAGGATACCGTTTCCTCTTCAGGTCGGTTAACCTGACCTTACTCGTCGCTACGCAATCTTTTGCGAAGTGGTTATCTCTACCACAACGGAAACACTTTCCTTCCTTTTGCCACTTCTCCATTTCGTCCTTGGTGACACCTAAGTCATCCGAGGCCTTGGAGTTGTGCGCTGGCGCGGAGAAAGTTTTCCGAGGTGCGGGGTTGTGCGATTTTCGCCGTTCCGACTTCTCCTCGCGAGGTTTTAGGACATCCTTGCCACGTAAGATTTCTTTCCGGGCTTTTACCTCGTGATCCTTACGTCCGACCTTCCTAACCCAGGCTAGCCATTCCGCGAAATCTTCTGGTTTCTCGATCGCGTTCGAGAGGCGTTGTTCCAGCGAGGAGTTTATTCCTGTTAGGATCATGGATTTCATTACGATGGGTCCGACCTTCGCGTCCCATTCCAGATTCTGCATCTCATTAATGTAGTCATCGATCATGCCAGTTTGACGGAGCTTATCCATCTTCTGCTTGGCCTGTTCCTGACTAGTTCGATTGCCGTATTGAATCCGTAATTCGTTTTTGAAATTCTCCCATGTCCCGATGCTTGGGTCAACTGATAGTCGTTCCACGAAGTTTCGCCAGAATTTTGCCGCACTCCCGGTAAGTTCCAGGGATGCCCACAGGATCTTGGTCTGGTCGTCCCACCTGACCTTCCTCTGAAGTTCAATTAAGACTTCCATTTGGTCGATCCAGTGCCGTACGTCTTCGTCGGCTTTTCCGGAGAAGGGGATTTTTGCCTGTTTTGGCGTATCTCCCAGGGTGGCGCGAGGGGGGTGCATGAGTTCTACCTCTTGCTGCCTATTACGGCGTCTTCGCTCCTCCCGTCTTTTTTGTCCCCGTTCGCGTGCTCGACGATCGTCCTCTGAATCGGAGGAGCTGGATGAGTCTGAGGGGGATGGGTCTCGTGGTCTTGCGCGGTTTCCGCCGTTGCCATTATTGCCATTGCCTCCTCTGCCTCCCTGTTCACTCCGTTGGCTTTCTCTTGCCTCAGAGCGAGGGGGTATGGGGGGCTGGCTCCCTGATCCTTCCGGTCTCTCTCCGGAATTGCTAGGGGGGTTCGGTGGAGGTGGCGGGGGTACTGTGCCTTCGCCTCCTGAGCCTTCGGGGGCTGCTGCCGTTCTATTGGCTGCTACCCGCATCTGCTCAATAATCTCCTCCAGGTTCTTCTTTGTACCTGCGAACTGGTCTTCCATCGCAGCTTGTCTGTCCCGTTCCATCCTTTCGAGGGCAGCCATAACCTCCGCGGGTATCTGCACAGGGCCATCCTTCGGAAGTTGCTGGACGAAATTGGTCAGCGCATTTATGTGCTGATCCTGTCGCTCCTGCCTTTCCTGATGCGCCCTAGTAGCTTCCACGATCTGCCCAAGGACTTGGCCGAGGTTGCTGGTAGTGGCGGTGGATTCCGCTCGTAGCTGAGCCATGACCTGGTTGAGCTGATTGTCCCGCTCGGCTCTGTCCCCAGCGAACTTGGCGTGGAGGTCCTCGACGATCTTGTTGGTGTACTCCTGCTGCTGACGGGTGAGTTCCCTGAGGATGGGAATATCCCGCACGTGCATGCTGAGTTCCTCGATCCCGCGGCTGAGCTGCTGGACCACGGGGGCCCCTTGTCGCTGGACTTCTTGTCCAATAAGGTCGCCGAAAGGGTTCTCCACTCGTCGCTCCTCCACGTCCATATTGGTATCCTCGTCGTCGTCCATTAACCGAGGCACCGAGGGCCTCTGAGTAGAGGATCTCTCTCTGATGGGGGTGACGTATGGGGAGAACTCCCTGTGGTCTACCTGCCGCCTCCTCGCCTGCCCATAGGATTCTTCCTGCCTCGTCGATGCGAAGAGGGAGCCTATCGGCACATCTCGCTCTTTCCGGTGGCGCCTCTTCGCCTGGGTTTCTAATATACCTCGATCTCTCAAGGCGATTGAGCTCTCCATGTTGTAGTCTTCCTCCGACCGTTGCTGATGAGCCCTTGACATTGCTAAGTTGCTCGAGCTTGAGCTGTGGTTGCTTTCTGCACCAGGGTTGAGCGATGAACCAGGGGGCTGGGTGAGCAAGTCCGAAAGACCGTTGGGAGAGAGTAATCTTGATTGGGAAGAGTTCTGGGTAGTTGAGGATTTCGGGATCGTGTTCCTCGAAGGTAGCGGTGGTTCCTGCTTCTGCGAAGAAACCTGAGTAGTGAAGGTATCCGCAGTATAGATGTTCGGCGCTTCCTCTTCGAACGATGAAGGATGTAGCGCAAAGGTAGTTATTGATGGCTGCTGTTGCCACTCGGGGGTGCATATAGTACCTTGGTCTTTTCTAATAGACTAAGCGCTTATTCTTCTACTGAGAGCACGGTGACTATCTGCCACTAAGCAAAATACTCAGAGTATTGGTTTAAGCGAGTAGCTGTCTTATCGAGACTTCTGGTAGTGTATGCGATAGGTAAAGAGTAAAAGTTAGGGATAAGGTACAATATAGTGTTTGGGGAAATGGCCAGTGCTAAGCGATAATTCTGTAGCGTTTAAACTGATGATATTGTAAACCGGATTCCCTTGACTTGATGGTTGATGATACCCTCAAGTCTTCGCAGAATCAAGCCCTATTTATACATGTTGGAACCTATGCCAAGGCCCGCTTTCTAATACTAACTGATACAACGATAATAGAATAAGATAACGCTCCCGAAGATAACCCAGATAGAAAAGCGCCCCCGCATAGTCCCGTCCTCCATTCTAATTCCGACACGTAACCATGAACCTTGCAATTGCCAGTCATCGGGTTGTACCATACTATTATCCTAGACCTACTTCTCTAAGTAGAACAGCCTACAGCCGTAAGCCCCGCTTCCTATTCTATTTTGGGTGAGACACACAACAGTAAGCGTGCCGTCATAATAGTATGGGCCTAGCGTGGTGACACCGCGTGCCCCCACACTACCCGATACCTTTCTATGCTTGCCCTTCCGTTACCCGACCGGCCTTGCATCACAACCCGTCACTCGTATTTCTCACTGTCCTAAGCCTGTAGAACAGTGCTTCCGTAGTTCCTGTAACAGAGAGCGGTGCTGGTAATGCTCTGATCCGAATGCAGAGAGGATAGAGGAGATGGGACAGGCCAGCGTAGGTTGACCCGGTGGTGATGAACCTCCACGACCGCTTCATACAGTAAAAATTTCCAACTCCCCCAAGGAGCTACGCTGTACAGTCAGAGTACGTTCAGTGTCTAGCTGTACCAGAAACGATAACCCCCCCGGGTATTGCGCTTTCTAAACCTCTACTAAGGTAAGGGCACCTGGGCCAACCAACAGGAGGAACGCCCTGGATCGGGGAATAGTATCAAAGGAGTGAAGAATACATGTACACAGCTGCGGGTTAGACACGAAAGAGAGGAGCTGATCCATACTGAGGAATGAGAGATGGAACAGTGTCGCTTGGGGGGAAAATGTGGGGGTTTGTTGTAGCCACACGAGCGTGTTCCGTTAGCGTTGAAGTGGGGTTAAGAGAGCGAGTGAGAATCCATGATCCACAACCGACACGGGTCCAGGGAGATCGATGCCAGTACTCAACACGGAGGCAGACCTATCCAACGGCAGAGTACCAGATACATGTACTTCCCGCTCCCCGTACACAATTTTGTATACTAACATACATGTACCCAGCCCTACCCTACCCGCACATACCTTCCCCGCCCCCTTCATCAAACTACATGTACTTATAGGCCATCCTGACGGCCGCATCTCCCATCCGCGATCCTTCACTACCAACCCACACTCATGACCAGTCCCACCAATGTTTCCCAGTGGTATCATGCCCCTAAGGGGCACGACCCAACTGGGAACATTTAGCGCACTAGACATGAGGCAGCTGGCTGGGCCTTCTCTGATCGAATAAGCGGGGTATTTTCTTGTCTTCTTTCGAATACGCACAAGCTGTCAGTATTACGAGAGAAGACAAGATGATATTCGGCGGAATCTTTCATTGCATGGCCATCATTGGGGGCAGGGGCTGTGATCGGGGAAGCGGGGTGACGTTTTGTTTGCTTCCGCTTGTCTCCGACTTTACCAGAGTGCAAGAGGAAGCAGACAAGCTCTCATTCGGCGGATGTGATCATAGTGGGCTGTCTTGTATTGAGCATGTGGGAATGGTTTTGGAGCAACATTCTTGGGTATTGTATTCGGGCAAGTAGAGTAGTCTCTTCCTTCGAGCAGAGAGAAAAGCCTCACTAATTTTACAGACGCGATAGGTAAAACATATATCTTCGAAGCGGGGCGTCTTTTTGTTTCTGATGACTAATTATTGCTTCAATCACAAAGGAAGATTGGAAACAAGCTGACATTCGGTAGTCTCAACCACGCCGGAGATACCATATTTCATATGTTATGATTGGTATCTCTGGCTCATGTAGGGAAATGTTTGTGGAGAAGGAGAGAGGGCAGAATGTCTCGAATGGCGGTAAATATAAGCCCTTGCCATAAACTGCAGAGTCTTAGGCTTGCTGCATCACCGGAGGTGTTATTACCTTGGGAACTTGGGAACAAACTGGCCAGACTAGAAGCATCTGATAATGAGTTGACACTGTTCTTCTCCTAGAGCTATTTTGAAAGACAACGTGCGAGATTTTGGGTTTGGCTCGATTGAGATTCATTGGACAGATGAGTAAACGGGGTGAGTGTCTGTGGTTTGATGCCGGTGAAGTAGCACCTTTTTTTTTGTCAATTTTGCCGTCATCACAGCTTTGTAGATGCGTTTACAGACTAAACTCAGGCTACCTTGTTCCCAGGTTGACCGGGGGCGGTGAGCTTTTAACTCACGCACTAAAACCTGTGCGAGCCCGTAAAAGATGAATCCCAAGGCCGTTCGGAACTTAGTAGGGAAAACCTATAGGTTTACCACCGCAATGTCCATGACTATAAAAAACGGCTAGTATCAGCTCGCGAAAGCCTAAAGGCCGCCCATGAGCGCTAGGGTTAGGGTTTTTGCTAGGCGACCGCGCCCTAAGTATTACCCCCGGAAAAAATGCGGCATGGCGAGCTTGGTCTGGCGGTAGACAGCTCGTCGGGATGTATTACACCGTGTGTTTATACTCTCTTCCTGACTCACAGGAGGTTGAGGGTTCGAACCGGGGGTGGGAGTGCTGTAGCACATGTTTCGCGGGAACTCTTCCCCGCGGGATATCCGCAGTACTTTTTGTTCCTTGTGAGTTAGGACATGATGTACTCTGGAAGGATAGTACAGGGTCTTTTAGATGAATATGTATCCTGTGAGAGATCGAACTGAAAAGTGGGTCTAGTCGACGGTAAGTGAAATTCAAAAGGTTTTCTATAGGTAGGTCATCGGTGCTGTTTAGAAAGCTCGGGTTCAGCTATTAACGGTTATCATTCTTGAAATAGGACGCTCGACACGTTTCATAGTTCTGGAAGATTCTCATCATTTCATTATAGTATTTGTCATCGGCGTATGACTCACTTTCCTATTAGTCATCTTATTACTCACACGTCTATGACTCATTGTATTTCTTTTGTACTACCTTTCATTAGTATAAATACGGGGCATTCCCCCTTGGCTAGAACAATAACACGATCAATTACTTTACTCCTCCTACATACTTTCTCTAGGTTATGAGCCCGGAGACCACTCACGCTTATACACTCTTCACCATTTTTACCACAAAGTACACTTTCTCGTTTCACTTTCAATCATGTCTGAGAGGAGCATCAAAATTCCCGCACTCCCATGCAAGCTGGATGGTCAAGGCCATTACACTGTATGGAGGGACCTTGCTACCCGCATGTTGAAAGTTCACGATCTGTGGAACTTGGTCAATGGTTCGAGCAAGCGTCCCGTGTTGACAACCACCACTACTGTACCCACCACGGCACCATAAGCATCAGGAAGTACAGCTGAGGCTGAAGAAGACGAAGAAGAAACCTCTGACAATGCCGAAGAAATCAGCGATTGGGACAAAAAGGATAACCTCGCGGTCGTATTCCTCCAATCTAACATCGAATTTGAAGTTATTCTCACGCTGACACCGGCCGACACCGCTCACCACCTCTGGACTCAACTCGAGGACAGATTCGATCGGAAAACCGTCGCCTCCCTCCACTCGCTCCTCGCCAATGTCGTCACACTACAGTACACACCCGACAAGGGTATCAAGGAACATCTAACCCAGTTCAACACTCTTTGGTCATCTCTCCTCACTAGAACTAGTAACTCTACGGACAAGACCAAAGACCCACTCGGTTACCACCTTCACCAACTCGCATCTGTCTCAGAAGCGAAGGCATCCTTCCTACTCCTCTCACTCCGGCACGAATCCCTCGAATCAGTCGTTGACAACCTGCAAACCAAGCCCAACGTCACCTTCGATGACGTCTACGAAAAGCTGTTGGATCTGGACTCACGGCGCAACAACGATGGACAGGCGGCTGGAGAAGCCTACACAATCAGGCGAGGAAACCCAGGACATGGAAACAGCAACAGAGTCAGGAAGCCACGTAACAACGAAACAGGAAATCGGGACGTCACATGCACCTGGTGCACCAAGAATGGAGAATATGCAAAAGGCCACACGCACAAAAATTGCCGGAAACTCAAAGCTTTCAGAGACAAGGAGAAGTCCGCTGCATCTGGCAATCTCAACGTCGCGTCCGGTACTGCATTTCACACAAAACTTGACCTCTCTTGGATCCCCGATCTTTCTGGCCTTCCCGCACTCGAAGAAACCGATGTATTCACAATGCCGGTTGACTTCGACTTCACCAACTTCTCAGATGACACCTCGAATATTACAATGGAAGATTACTTTGGCTTCATAGCAGGACCTTCCACTACCGATAACAAGGCGTGGATCTTCGACCCTGGTGCCACCAACCACATGACCGGAACGCTGGTTACCGACCCGACTCCCTATACTGGAACAGTTACTGTTGGAGGAGGTCGCAAACTCCAGATAACCGGAATTGGCAACGTCACCATCAACGGATCACATGGCCTGATCACTCTGCAGAATGTATTCCTAATCCCCGAATTAGGCAATACCAACCTGATGTCTTGGTCTTGCATCGCTAAAAAGGGATTCACAACAATTGGGACGGAAGACGGCTTCACCATCTACAAACCGAATAGCAAGGAAATCATCGGGATCGCTAACGCAAATAGTACTGGTCTATATATTTTTGAAACCAAGGAACCCTGCGCACACCTCTCTGCCGCCACCAGCTTCTATGACTGGCATCAACGGCTCGGACATCTCCCCGCTTCCTCGCTCTCACGGCTTCGCACCATGGTCGCCGACCCCAAGTCTCTCCCCACATCTGGTCACATGGAAACATGCAATACATGTGAACTCGCTAAATCAACCAAGTCTCACCTCGCTCCCCTCACCGAACCACAATCCAAACAACCACTGGAACTAATACACTCAGATCTGAGCGGCAAGTTCTCGACTCCTTCTCTGGGCGGTTTCAGTTACTATATCACTTTCATCGATGATTACTCCAGGTACGCTCACCTCTACTTCCTCAAAAAGAAGTCAGATGCAGCAGCTGCCACAGAACGATACATCGCATACATGGAAAATCAATTGGACAAAACGGTTAAACGGTTTCGAAGCGACAACGGTGGCGAGTACATCTCCAATGACCTTCAACAATTTTTCGCCTCTAAAGGCATAAAGCATGAATTCACTGTACCTTACTCCCATGAGTCAAATGGAACAGCAGAACGCTTTAATAGAACTATAGCAACAATGGCACGATCCGCCTTGCTCGACCACAATCTCCCAAAAAATCTATGGGCAGAAGCAATCAACACCATGGTACACGTCAAAAATCGCCTCCCGCACAAATCACTCCCGAATATGACACCATACGAAGCACTTACCGGAAAGAAACCCTTTATTGGGCATCTCCGATCCTTAGGTGAAACCATGTTCATACACATACCCGTCGAAGCACGACCAGCTGGAACAAAACTGGATGCAAGGGCCATAACGGGACAATTCTGCGGATACGGAGACTCTGAAAAAATCTGTCGCGTCTACATACCATCACAAAGGAAAGTAGTTCTCTCTCGTCATTTTAGGTTTAAAGGTACATCCGTAGGGGAAGAAATCGAAGTCAAAACAAAAACCGATACACCCCCTAAACCAAAACAAATCGAGATCAAACAAGAACCACCCTCACGTCCGTCAACACCAAAACAACGTAGGACATACGACGACGACCCAAGCGACGACGACATGATCAACCAACAGATAATGCGCGAAACCATGGAACATTACTCCGACACTGATTCGGAAGACCACGCAAGTATAGTGGGGGCCGGCTATACGAGGCCCGCCACTGAACGTACCCCGCATGATGATAATGAAACAGATACTGATCAACCGAGACGTCACCCAGCACGGGAACGGAAACCTCCGGTCAGATACGGACACAACATTCAGCATGACACTACCCTAACAGAACCAACAAACTACCACCAAGCAATTAACAGTCCCGACTCCGAAAAATGGCAGAATGCCATGAAAGTTGAACTCGACTCACTCGCAAGGAATAACACATGGAATCTGGTCAACACACCGGATCACCGCAAACTGGTTGACTGCAAATGGGTATACAAAATCAAACTCAGGCCCGATGGCAACCCCATACGGTACAAAGCCCGACTAGTCGCAAAAGGTTTCTCACAGGTACCTGGTCAAGATTTCGATCAAACCTATGCCCCCGTCACCCGATACGAATCCATCAGACTACTCCTCGCTCGCTGCCTTCAAACCGGCGGTCAATGCGATCAGATGGACGTCACAAGCGCATTTCTATACGGCGAACTTAAGGAAGAAATCTACATGAAATCTCCTCCAGGCTACCCCACTCCCGGCAAAGCATGCAAACTAATCAAATGCATCTACGGCCTCAAACAATCATCAAGGGAATGGTATGCCCGCCTCTCAAAAGCGCTAATCAAAATCGGATTCAGAAAAGCAGACTTCGACCCTTGTGTCTTCATACACAAAACAGGGGAAGTTGTCATAGCAATATACGTAGACGATATCCTCATCTTCTACTGGTCCGTTGAACGCAAAAACCGCGTCAGCCTCCTCCTCCACTCTGAATTCGAAATGACGGAAACTGGTACAGCCAACTGGGCACTCGGAATCCACTTGATCCATACAAAAACAGGCATAATCCTCTCACAGGAAGCCTATCTCAAGCGTGTACTTATCAAATACGGCTTCGACGAATCAAGACCTGTGGCAACACCTATCGACAACAACGTCCACCTCCAAAAAGGAACGGAAGCTGAAAAAATCGACGATCCAACAACTTATCAGTCGATAATTGGTTCACTCATGTACGCAGTCATCGGCACTAGACCCGACCTCGCCTACACCGTCACCATGCTCTCGCAATTTTCTTCCTGTCCCACTAAGGCTCATCTAGCTGCAGTCCATCGCGTCCTCCGTTATCTCAAAGGTACCCTCGATTGGTCACTCTTTTACGCCAAAACGCGACCAACTGCACTCATCGGCTATAGCGACGCAAGCTATGCCTCCGACATCGACGATCGCCGTTCATTCACCGGCCACTGCTTCATGCTAGGGGAAGCCCTCATCTCCTGGCGCTCTTATAAGCAACGATCTGTCGCCACTTCTACAACTGAAGCGGAATACATGGCCCTCTCGGACACCAGTCGACAACTGATCTGGTTAAGGAATGCAATCCACGAGCTGGAACGAAAACCAAATCTCTCTTTCATTCTTCGAGGCGATAACAACGGTTCTCTCTCCTTGGTTAAAAATCCTGTCTTTCATAAAAGGTCTAAACATATTGACGTACATTTTCATTTTGTTCGGGAACGGTTTGAGGATGAATTATTTGAACTGGAATATATTTCTACGAACGAGAACGTGGCGGATTTACTTACTAAAGGATTGGATAAAGGCAAACATGTTTTATTTTCTTCTACTATTCACTGTGGCTCACGAGGGGAAGTCTTGAAATAGGACGCTCGACACGTTTCATAGTTCTGGAAGATTCTCATCATTTCATTATAGTATTTGTCATCGGCGTATGACTCACTTTCCTATTAGTCATCTTATTACTCACACGTCTATGACTCATTGTATTTCTTTTGTACTACCTTTCATTAGTATAAATACGGGGCATTCCCCCTTAGCTAGAACAATAACACGATCAATTACTTTACTCCTCCTACATACTTTCTCTAATCATTTCTACGCATATTGCTTCATCTCATACTATAAACTTTAGTTTGTTCCGCGTATGGGCTTTTTGTGGAGAAATTAGAGGATTTCGGGGTGCTTCTGTATATGTCAGGAGCTCAAGTCCATACATGTAGTTTCTGGGTCTATAGGGCGCAACCTGGTGCAGAATATAATTAAGGAAAATGCCACAGGGGTGGTAGATTCATAACCCCATTGCATTGGAGAGTCACGACTATGTTGAAAAACGTATTATATCGGATCACAGAGTTGCGCGAATGCTAATGGAGAGGATGGTTACGTTGAATTCATTTCTCATTATTGCATGCCGCTGAAAGTACGTAGAGCTGTGGAGCTGAGAGAGCAAAAAACAAAAACAAAGGGAAATTAAAGAATGAATAACAGAACACATAATAACCGATCAAAAAGAAACAACCACGTTGAGGGTGTCGTTGATATACTCGTTCTCTGGGAACAATGCAGTACCTCCCGTCGTCAACATACTCCACAAACCCATGCCTAGACCTCTCCATCCGCCCCCTTGGAGCCCTTCATCTTCCTCAACCTATCTCCCGCCCTCTTCAACAAGCTCTTCGCCTCCGGCTCTGCCTTCTCCTCCACCTTCGTTGTCTTTCCCTGCATATATGCGTGGAGCAAATAATCAAACTCCTTCTTCGCTTCCTCGTACTTTCTCACCACTGCCCTGTTGACGTCTCCCTCCGCGATCATATGGTGGATCTTATTGCGGCTGGAAACACCTTTGTCGAACATCTCCTGCAGGTAGCGGTACTGCTCCTGGTCCACGCTGAGAGGCTGCTCGCTCGAGGGCGGCGCGGAGAGGGTCTTGACAAGCTCTTGAGTGATGTCAGAGAGGATGGTGATTTCTTCTTCGATGGGGGAGATGATGGTGGCTGGGGTTGTGCCGTCTTCGGGGCCAAGTTTGGAAGAGCGGAAGAGGTCTTTGATGGGCATGGTGTTCGATTTGGTGTTGCTGCTAATTGGATGGGTGTATAGGAAGATGAGGTTGGATAAGTATTGGAGGTACTCGTTTGGTTTGTTATGCTTTAGGTGGGTTTGATGAGAGGAAGGTATGAGCGATAGAGGGTGTAAAGGGATGGGTGTTTATAAAGATATGTCCTTGAATGATTGGGATATAGAATAATTACGCTTTCGTGGACAGATAATATCTACGCATCCTCCGAGACACTCGCTTTTTTGTCTTTTCTATGGTCAATTTGCGAGGCGTACACTACTAGTAAGTTTCCTTTTCCTTTTCAATTTTTTTTTTCATATAATACCTACAACGGTTGAAACCAGATATATCTTGATTAGTGATTCTTGATACATTTATTCAAGTGTCCTTTTATGTATTAGTCTAGAACATCAGAGCCCTGAGCAATAAGCGAGATACCTCGCTAAGAGGGCGGACCTTCTTTTAATTTATCCAAATCTCAGATCGGGGAAACATAGCTTGATCGTATCGTGAATAAAAAAGCGGTGTGGGTTCTCTAGAAACCCGTGTCGAATGTAAAACGTAAGTCTGCTTCGAAGTCACAGTGTCTTGCGGTTTCGGGTTGCGAGTTTTTTCACAGCTGACCATTTTATTCTGTTAGAAGCTGATTATATGAGAGCTGTTGAAGGCTTTCAAATCACTGTTCGGTTCTAAAGTGGTATCTCGTGCTGTATTGCATGCTGTGAATTTGCATGTGCATTAAATCTATGCTCTGTTCTTACCAGGCGGTCTAGATAATTATGCAAGCTACCGGACGCTCATTAGATTTTCCTCTGATAGAGATTGTACCTGGGTTGGTTGGCTGCTAGCTTTGTTCATCGTATGATCATGTTGATCTCTATAGTTCATTGTACTGATTGGTTGGCCATTGGTTCCAGGTGTTGGAAGAAAAATCAATTCCAACCAAACCCAACCTCTAACTCTTTTTCTTTCTGTTCTCCGTGGCCGTTTTTTTGGCCAAGATCCATCTAACAACCCGGTGGTACCGTCTCTTGCTATTGCCCCGTACCCCCCTGCAGCCCTGAGTTTCTCCCGGCTTTTTGGAGCGATAGAGACTCCCACAAGTCATGGTTAATCTACTAAAGGCCCTATTTTTTACTATTGGCTCCCAGCTGGGTCGTTGGTTTTTTTGCGGGTTATTTGTTTCACTTGCGAGTTTGGATCACACGTTATCACTCGGGTTTCATCGCCATCGGGAGAAAACAATCTTAGGGCGCAACCATTGAAATTTTAATGTTCGCTCTACTTAATACCATTCCCAATCACAGCCAAAGAAATTGCCCCAAAGCAGCGAGTACATCCTTTAAAAATGCACAAGGATCTCGAACTGCCCTCCCTGAACCCTCCACTTCCCTCCAGTCCTGCGAGTGCCTCCAAAGCTGTTGGTGCACTCACCCTCAAGTCTCCTAAGCGACGCTGCAAGATCGGCGTAAGAGTAGCTGGAGTTCCTGGTTCCGCAGATCGAGACGCTGAGATGTCCACTGCCCAAGGTCCAGCACTTGGAGCAGCCAGGACGACCATTGATGTCGTTGAACTTGCCCTGAATGCACGGGCCGCGGCCGCCGGGGACGACACGGTCTTCGAAGTCTCTAGCGACGGCGATCAACTCGGAGGCGAGGGGAGAGCCGGAACTGGTCTCGCAGATGGTGTTGCCTTCGATGGCGGTGGTGGGGGTGGTGAAAGTGAGGAGGAGGATGGCGAGAAGGAGGACGGGGAGGAACTTGAACATTTTGGGCGACTGTTTAGTGGTTGATGGGATTGTAGTAGAGAGGGACTTGACTTTGATTGGTTGATAGAGGGTTGGTACTTTTGTGGGTTGGGGGGCGAGGTGGGGGGGAGTTGAAAGATCGGGGAAATGTTGTTTATAAATATGTGATTTTGGAGGGGCAGAGTGCGCTCATACTATGCAACTGTCCGTCAGTTTTATGCACATCGCGTTTTTTGAAACTCAGAAAGTGGACGGCATACATTTCACGCCAAGCAAAGGTACCTATGGAAAACAGGCTAGTAAAATTTTAAATTTATTTCTATTTAATTGCAATTGCCAGTCTCAACTAAGGGGAATAGCCCAGGCGTCCCACTGAGCACATAGTGTTAGACATGCACAAGGATCTCAAACTGCCCTCCCTTAACCTTCCACTTCCCCCCGGTTCTCCTAGTGCCATCTAAGGTTTCAGTGCACACGAGCTCCAGTCTCCTCAGAGCCGCCGCAATATCGAGGAAGTTGACCAAAGCGCCCTTCATTCCACAGATCGATACGTGGAGAAGGCCACGGCCGAGACCCCAGCATCCGGTGCATCCGGGACGGCCGTTGATGCTGTCGTTGAGTTGGAAGCAGGGGCCACGGCCGCCGGGGACGATGCGGTTTTCGATGTCGCTGGCGAGGAAGGTTAGGTCCGCGGCAGGAGGGGAGCCCCAGCCGGTCTCGCAGATGGTGCTGCCTTCGAGGGCGGTGGTGGGGGTGGTGAAGGTGAGGAGGAGGAGGAGAGAGAGAAGGAGAATGGGGACGAATTTGAACATTTTGGTCGGTGATTGGTTGTTATTGGGAGTGAAGTAGTGGTGGCTTTGTTGGCTTTACGAATAGTTGGTCTCTTTGTGGGGTGGGGGGGGGGGGGGGTGGTGATTTATACATCCAGTGATGTTAATTGAAGGATGGAGCAAAGTAATACTATGCGAATCTCTGTCAATTTAGAGCACATCGCATTTCTTTGAAGTCAGGAACCGCTGGCATGCAGTTCAGTAGATGTAGCCCCAGCTCTTCGCGACAGCCAAACGTGTCCTATGCAAAATGTGGGGAAATCAGTGCGTTCTCGTGAATCTCATTTCTTTAGAGTAAGGGACTATCACTCAACATCCTAAGCAATTAATATTGGACACTGAATCAGGTTTTTATTTTACGATTGGACCGTGCCGTGATGTGCATTTACAATTAACGGCCCTATATCCACAGACAGCATATTATAAAGTCTGTCACCCTTTCGTCATCAGCTACGTGAGAAGAGAATAGAGGCGGGGTTTGATTTACTCACACTGTTTTGACCAGCATTCCGAAATACAAGTACAAAACCATGTGGGTCTTTCAAGTATCAGTTATCCCTAGGCCGATTCAATCGGTTATCAAAGTCTTTCAATCCACCATACAACTAGTACAAGGCGTTTCATACAAGCTTCTCTCATAAGTGTTTTTAAAATGGCGGTTCAGTGGAGTGTTGAGTGTCAAGCCGGGGGCTTGAATAATATGAAGAATAATTAAAGCCTAAATGGCCCCGCAAATCAATTACGCAAACCGTACAATATTTCAATATCGACATGCCTCCACATCATAGTATCAAAGACTGTGTCGAAAGAAATAGAAGGATTCAGGATGATGATATACTGATTGCATCTCGGGTCTGGAATATTTGGAAAGTAAGGCATCTAGGGATCCAAGCTGAGAAGGAGGAGGATCAAGAGGATGAGGATCAAAAGAAGGAGGAGAAGGAAGAGGAGGAGAACAAACTGGATGGAGATGTGAGGCCCGAGAAAGAGAAAAAGGACTAGTAAGGTAGTAAACCTCAAGGATAGGCTTCTTTCCTATGAAGGAACATGTTAGCAAAGGCAGATATGGTAGGGAATCAACGTACGTGGTAAGTATGGTAAGAAGTCTCAGGAGGAAATTTGGAGATTCCCAAGCTGTATTTGGCCCGCGTTTCCGTACCCATCAGGCGAGAGTCACTCGCACAGCATGGAGACTGCCCTGGAAGAATAGGTAATGATTA
Source organism: Morchella importuna (assembly GCF_003444635.1). Classification (NCBI taxonomy): domain Eukaryota; kingdom Fungi; phylum Ascomycota; class Pezizomycetes; order Pezizales; family Morchellaceae; genus Morchella; species Morchella importuna. The sequence goes on from NW_025763408.1 coordinate 858,374, forward strand.
CAAGCACAGAGAGTAACTCGATTTAGAGCTTTGATGATCATCACTGAAACATGCATGCAAGCACAAACGTTAAATAGCTCGAGCTCCAGGGAAAAGCATAAGAAGATGTTAAACCGCTTTTTATAATGATATTTGGGAACCAAATTAATTCATTAATTATTAATAACTTATTTTTAACGCATTCATTCCGAGGCCTGGTAGAGATACCTTGAGGACACATAATTAATAAACGAAAAACCAAACACTGTGACCCAACTTAGACCACTAACATTGCCAAAGAAAATGATATACGCCCACCAGTAATCTAGCGCCTAGGAGGCAAATATCTCTCACAAAGCTGGTTAAACCTTTTCTGAGCATTCAGGACCTCTTCGTGCTTCCTGATTATCTTATTCTTAGCACTCTCACGACTGCTATACCCCGGCGTAGAATCAAGGATCTCTTGCACGTCGCCCACTTCTTTGGTTAGCTTGTTGTAAATTGTGCCCTGCGAATAGCGCTCTGCCTCCCAATCTACCCAGTCTACCTCCCGCCCCTTTAAGTAGTCCATATCCTCTTTGATGTCAGTCTTAAATTGGTTCATCTTCTTGAGAATATCATAGACAAGCTCGTCGCAGTATTCCTCTTGTTGGCCGCCCCGGTCTTGTCTAGCTGGTGCTCTTCCAGATCTGCTTGATGATGCCATGGTCTTTGGGAGAGTGATGTTTATTTGCGGTTGTTTTGCTTGTGTTTATTTGGTCGTGTTTATTCGGCCGTGTTGAGAATTTTATGGTTAATGATTTAGAGGCTTAACTAAGCTTCTTTTATCCTACTAGGTAATGGTGAACCCATTCAATTCCTAGTCAGTGACATAAGATGGCCGATGTGTGTATGCCTATGAAGCACAGAAAAAGAGAGATATACAGATATGATTGGTGCCTACCTATCAGTTACTTTGTGGGAGAAACTGAAGGTTCTCACTGGCCAGAGCTTAGGGACGCCTCTCCTCAAAGACTGCGCTGCAAACTGTACCCTATACGGTGGATGAGTCAGAGATTTCTATATTCGGGTTGGTCCTCTCCTCCAGTGGGTATCCCGGGGAACCAGAGATTGAAGGAGAGCTCACTCTATATACTTTCACATAGAAGGTTAGCGATCTAGGCTGTTTGAATACTCTACTGGGGATTGGAGGTGTGAGAGTTCAAAGTTAGAACCAGCCCTTTCACTTCTCCACCCTTTGCTCAGATCACTGTACGCACAGTTTTCATACTGACAGATAGTATACCAACACTGATGAAGGCACAAGAGCAAAGCTCCAGGTATCGAGAGTTGAGCATGGCTAATGCAGAATGATCTCGAATTCAGGCCATGATTTATATCGGGATATCCTAATATTAAATACTCCGTTAAGGAAGAAATAAGGATGTTTCCTCTTGTATATCCGGACCTGCGGTGGATGTTGTAGAGAGGTCCTGTGTGACAATGTCAGCCAGTCGTCAGAGTCCATGAGGATACGTCTGATATCTTGGCTGAAAGACGGATATGTGTTCTATAATTAGAATCCCTCTCGTACTCCCCTTACTATTTCCTAGCTCAGTCGGTGCCACCATAAATCACAGCTCATCTGTCAGAGTAGCAAGAGCCATATCACCCTATCACACCCACTTAGGCAGCACAATAACATATCCTAAACAATGATCAAAGAACTCCCCAACTACTCGGTATCTTATATCCCCTCTCGACCTGCGAGTCCTCCCTGCAACTAACGTTCAACCGCTTGCAGCGACCTCTTCCCCCTTTACCTAAATGTAGTAGGCCACCGTCACACGGAACCTCTCTCTCTCAGACTGAAGTTGTTGAAGTTGAGTCAGAGATCATCTCCGAAGATGCCGAACCCGAGCTTCCCCAGACTGTTTGGGTCCGTCCGCCCACATCTCATGGATCCTCGCTCTCCAGACGTGAAGCTGTGGTGGTTGAGTCGAAGGTTATCTACAAAGACGCCGAGGATGAGGAGGTGGATTCTGCAGCGCTCTATTCCATCGCCGAGATCCAGTATCGGCAGTCTATTAGTCGGGAGCTGAAGGCGGCCAAGAGGGCTAGGATGGAACAAAGGAAGAAGAAGGTTGCGAGAGCATTTTGTACAATTTTCTGCGTGAAGGGGATGCTGAAGGGAGGTTAGAGGATAGAAAGAGATTATTGGAGGCTGTGGATGGTCGGAGGTGATTATGGTGTGGTGTGGTGTGCCGGGGTGTGGTGTGGTGTGCCGGGGTGTGGTGGGTGAGGTGGGTGATTCGGGATACTGTCGGTGTCTTACGTACGTACCCAAGCTGGTCTCTGTTTGGTTGTATTTTTTGTAGTTATAGCAGTGTTATTATTGGTGGCTTAAGTATATTATCTTCTTCTGGAGCCCTTAAGCTTTATATGGATCGTATATATATGAATATTTATTGGTTTTAATATTACTAATTATCTGTTATGAGCTTGGTGAAGGGTGGAGGCCTGTACCACAGTTCACATGTACATTTTAGCAGTTAATTCTTAACAGCCCGCCTGTGCTTGATTAATTAGTAGCCTGGCAAACAAATTCTTTTCTCTTAGTCTTTCTACATGCACAAGATCGAAATCTTGTCAACTCTCACGTACCACAACATTCCTCCATCGATGTCTTTGGCAATATTGTATAACATCCGATCCCGAATTCTATACTCCCAAACCTCGGATAGAAGTACGATTAAGGGCGAGGACTTGTACCCGCCAGCAGCCTATACTATTGAACCATCCGAACATACCAACCATATATAGCCTCCCACATATATTCACCACCCAGACCCACAAACAGCACCAACCTAGACGCCAAGAACCTATAACAATCATAAGAACATGTACATCACCGTCCCTTTCACCAAAAATATCACATCCGCCGGCGATAAAGGCAAAGGCCGTGTTTCTGAGAACCCTGAAGAACAACCTGTCCCACAGATTACGGAAAAAGAGAGGCTTGGAAGAGAGAGGACTGCTGTGGAGATAAGAGAGGGGAGAGAGAGAGTTAATGCGCAGCTGAAGATGTGCGATAGAATGAAGCTGAGCAGGCGCCTTGGGCGAAGGTTGAAGGGCTGGGTTGAGAAGGTTTCCCGGTAAGTTTAACGCTCTCCGGGAAAGCCCGGGAGAGAAAGAGAGGGGGGGGGGTGTGTGTTAATATTAATGTGGCTGATTTCCTGGGTTACTGCTGGCGGCGAGGACTTTATTTTGGTTAATTAGACCAAGTTGAGAAGAGATGTTCTTTGTATTGGATTGGCGTCTAATGTAGAAGGTCACCTGTTCCCAATATCTTTTCAGCATCGTCTATTAAATGTAGTACCCTTATGGATCATAATATACCGATATAAGCTCACTGCTCATAGTGTTCCATATATAACTTTCCTTCCTGAAGCACTTAGGATTGAGAAAGAATACGCATAAGCTTACTCGATTCATGCATGGCCTTATAATATCCTGTATATCTTTCTACAATATCAGCAGAACATCTGTAGAATAAATTGCTTCACTATCGAGGGATTATTAGAATGTGTCGAGTAATATTCTCACAGGATTGAAAGCCGGTCCGGCCGCAGTATTGTCCGGTGATGGGGTGAGGGACAGTAGGATCTGGATAGAGATCATGATTCCCGAGCAAAATGGAAACTCGCTTTTCATTTGATCCACATACCATCAACTTAAGGCAAAACAACATCAAGTAATGCAGGAATGCCATAAGATAGCCTATGTGCCCTTTTACTGCTGCCGCAAAATACGCGGGGAAGTGTTGATCCGGAGTAAGAGTGTGAGACGACTCCCGAAAGCTGGTCTGTGTAGTCGTTGGTAGGAACGCTGGTTATTGGATGGTTCAAGAGTAACAGGTGCATTGTTCTCATCGACGTAGGACACGTTTTGGGATTCCTCTGCGATGTGGCTGATGAGAGAAGTCGAGTGATAGGCTATGAAGCACACCCCTCAATATAATGTAGATCGGTTATCCTCGTCTTCTTCAACAACAATTCATACCAGTCGAAATACGGCGGAAAGAGAAAAGCGCATTGAAATAAACCTGTGTGGTTCTAGGTGCCTGCATGTAATTGCATCGTGTCTTTTTTGTACCGTGTGTTACCCTATGGGATTCACGCTGAGCCGAAGTTCGTAGGACAGGGCTGGAGTTTAATGACGCGTTGCTGAAGTTATAGAGAGGTGGCTTTATGACAAAGATGACGCTTTATGGGACTCCCGTCAACAAGAAGAGGACGTTACTCTTCCCATACACGAAAGTCATCTACATCTCCACCCCCATCTCATTTCATCCCCAACCGCCAGGTTTCATCAAAAGAAACAGGACCTCTAGGGATAATAATATCTCGAACGATAAATCTCTCCATGTGCGCCCCCTTCAGTACAACCAGAGTCTCGATCCTAACATGTTTCAGATCTTAGAATGGCCGACGAACTCTCCGCCGAGAAGCGTCCTAAACCAACCATCGCTGAAGTGCTCGCCCGCAACAACCAGGGGCAATGCCCACTCTATGACGAGCACATTTTTGACGAGCCCTACGACGATTTTATCCGCAATGACATCGATAAACGCCACGAGGAGAGAGTCAAAGTCATAGAGCAGGGAATCAAGGAAGAGGAGAAGAGACTGGAAGCACTGCTAATAGAAAAGGTAGCTGAGTTAAGAAAGAAGGAGAAGGAGAAGGAGAAGGAGAAGGAGAAGGAGAAGGAGAAGGAGAAGGAGAAGGAGAAGGAGAAGGAGAAGGAGAAGGAGAAGGAGAAGGAGAAGGAGAAGGAGAAGGAGAAGGAGAAGGAGAAGGAGAAGGAGAAGGAGGAAAGGAGAAGGAGAAGGAGAAGGAGAAGGAGAAGGAGAAGGGGGAAGGGACAGGGGAACCAAAAGAAAGAGAGCTCATCTGATGAGGGCAACGACTCAAAGGTAGTGGATCATAAAGCTACGAAATCAACTATAAAAAGAGACGACTGACCTGTGAATGCCCGGTGAAGGAGTTGCAACTCTTCTTGGACGCGGAAATGGAAGGGTATCGTGATTTCGCAAACATGTTTAAAGATATGGTGAATGTGGCTCCACCTGGGAGCACAATTGATCGGCCTGGCGTTCGCAAAAGGCTCCGGATGGTGAAGGAACGCATGCGGGCGGGCGAGGATGCTCTTGACCTTTTGCGCAAGAACAAACCAAAGTAAATCCCCGTGACGGGAACATGAGCTTGCCCGGAGACTATGATTTGGCTCCGGCAGATCATGGTGATGGTAGCTTTACTTTGATGAATACGGTTTGCAGAGAGATGCGCAAGAGGCGGATACCCTTTCGTAAGGTGATCTTGTATTGCTTTGTCATGAGGACAAATTAATTAGTTGGAGGGGAATAATAATTGAAGCATACGGTTATTGCTGTGATCCCTTATGTTGTTTTCCAGTTCTGATAATGATTTTTAGTCTAGTTTTACTAGTCTTTCAATGTTACCGGTTGCCATTTTCTTACATGAAGTCCTTAAATTGTTTATTTCAATGCATTTACCTCCCAATGATCTGCGGCGATCTCTAGCGCGCATCACAGCACCTCCGCTCGTAGCAACCGGCGGATAATGATATAGAATATCCCGAGTAGATACATCCTGAGTAGAAATGTTATCACTTTTCTCCAGCAATTCCAACTCCCTCCGCGCATCTGTGACACGCCCTAGGAAATCATCAGGATCGGAAGATTCGCATGGACAAGCTTATGGTACCCCTACTTTTTACTCGCTAGTGAAACCGCCTATGTGGAGATTATGCCTCAAGAGATGCCAAGGGTCCCCGCCATTGAAGATGCTGGCGACATGCTCGGCGAAATGTGGTCTGAAGGTTAGTGACGCCGTAATCATGAGCTGTCACTCGTAGCTTGGCGGGCGTTGCATAACCACAGGCGCAGTATGAATTGCGAGCCGTCATAGGTCGTACCGACAGTGTGCTGACAAGAAAAAGCAGAGTGGTACAACTTGCAAGCACCTTTCTGCTAATTAGGTTGCACAATTCGTACTTCCGGTAGTTCTTCTATGTCCAATCATGTCTCATAATTAAAAGTGTATTCATTGCCCATTGTCGAATATGGGTCTACCTGTGGCCATTCTACTACCAATATATCGTTGCACGACATGTTCTATCGTATCATAGCTTTAGCCTGCTTAATTCTACGACTCAGTATCAACCTCCCCTGGCTCACCCCGGAATCATGTTCGGCTAAACGCACCGGGCCCCCATCTCCCCCACCCCCAACTCTCCTCCTCCTTGCCCCATCACACACTGCCACCCACCTCCATTGCCGTATATTCTAACTCCACCACCAAAACAAGGAAAAGAAAATGACGTGCACCACAAACATACCCTCCAAAGCCAACGAGCCTACCCACATGGGCCGTAAAGGCACTGGCTGGGAGTGCTGCATGTGCAATGAACAGAATAATAACGTGAGACCAATGCGCTGCAGGAGTTGCCATCATCAGAGATGCTTGCAGTGTGAAGACCTTTAGGTCTACTAGAGCTCGTAACGGGATGAGGGGCTAGTGCATGATAAGAAGCCGGGGGTTTTGGAGTGGGTTTTGGGTTGCTGTGTTTTTTGCTCTTTGAGTTGGGTTTGGTTTCTGCGGTGGCGGGGGTTTGGGCGTGGTTCTCGTTTGTTATGGGGTTTAGATTGGGAGGGTAGGCTGGTATTTTTATGTTCGTCCTTGGTTCTGTTATTTTTTTGAACAGCTCTAGCTCAATTTTACTTGAGAGTGTACCTAGCGGGATGTCTGAGCTCGTTGAAGATTGATGTAAGCTATAATATATCTTAATCATAATTGAAAACTCATATTCTTCAAGCTATCGGCCCATTCTGCTGATTTTGGCATCTCGGCGGAGAGAAGGTTGGTTGTGACCAGTCTTAGCAGATCCAGAGACTGAATGTGGAGTTCCTAGTTACCGAGATCTAAAGGTTAAGTCATATATTTGAGGCTGGAAGACGAGGTGGAGTTGGACGGCATATGGATATGGGAGACACGTTACTGGAGGGAAGAAGTGATATCACTCACTGGGGATGACATATAGGGTCTTCGTTCAGAAGGAGAGGCGGTAGCTCTTGATGCATGTTCCATATTAGATATTTTAAGAGTTCAAGATCGACTTCTGGTGGGATGTGCTCGATCCTTCTGTATATGTATTTATTCCCTTTACCGCGCGCCGTAATACTCAGGTATACCAGGGGGGTCTGGCCGGTCAAGAGGTCAAAGTTTGTTTATGAAGATAAAATCTAAATAATGCTTTCTGGTCGGGAATGTATTGTGTTGTGTTTGTTTTGCACGGTGTTTATTCCTTTCCTGGTCCTGGTGATTCATAGTGAGATCTGGCCCGGCAGACTGGTGAGGGTTAGGGTTGTGGTCGGATGTTTTGGGGCGGGAGCGGAACAGGTGTTAGAAGATTCCAACCACAATCATCATCACTCTTTTCGTCCAGCATCGCAACATTCAGAGCCACAGCACTTCTTAACCCCAGAGAGAGAAGCACCTCCATCACCAGCAGCCTGATATCCTCTACTGGCTGTAGGTTGCCGCCTCGGCCTTTAAACGAGGATTGACTACAGAACCGATATGACCGAGCAGACTGAAAAGGCTCGATTTCTTATCGTTAGGGGGGGCGCGGTGTTTCGTAGGTTTTCGCGGAGGCTGGCTGGCTGGCTGGCCTGGAAGATCTCGTTCGGCGTTCTCCTACTCGCTTCGAGCATTCAGGGCAGATAACTTCGTTTAAAGCGGGTATGCTATAAGACCAAAGATGTGGAGGAGAAAACGCTAATTGGTCCATTAGCCCTGTTGTTTACGGCGGGGATCCTTCTTGGGCTCTCTGTCACAGGGTACTATGTACCTATATGATGAAAGGAATGGAATATTTTTTATACAAGTCCGTTCTCCCTTGTGTATACTCTGCTGGATTGAAGTGCATTTATGGGTACTAACTAGGTACAGTAAGCTACCGCGATCCATAAACGCGGCTACCGCCGCTGTTGCTTCGTCCAGTATTACTGCGGACCGTTCTCCAACCTTTTAGCTACACTATGGGCTGTGCCCAGTGCTGGCTCCATCTGATGCTGTCGCGCGAGAGATACTGTATCTCTACGGCGGCAGAGGTGTCTACTCCCACGATAGGAGATTCGTCAGTGCTTGCCAACAGCCAACCACTTGAAGGGACGCCGAGTGAGAACCTATGACGCAGCGTCCCCTCCGCACCTAACATATCTCCACCCACTCTCACTTTGCAAAAGCACACCGCACAGCCCTCGCTGCACCAATGCTCATCACCATCACATTGCTGTAGATGGCCCCCCACAGCATGCACGTCCCGATGCGCGCTTCTGATTGGTCGCCTCACCGCGGACGCAACAGCTGTGGTTGCCTGAAGCACGCATGCTTGCCCCACCACCCCGCGACAACCACAACTCTCTATATCACTCCCCTCCCCGCGCTCTCCATTCTCCCTTCCTCTCCCCCGGACAGCCACTACACCAAGCATCATGTCGTTTCTCACGCACCCTTTCTTCCTCCTCGCCATGTCTCTCCGGCCAGAAGAGCTCCCGATCGACCAGCGGAAGCACATCAAAAATGCCCCCAGGCCCATCTCACCAGCCGTCCTCCCGAAGCTTGTCCAGACCTTCGAGACTCCCGAGCCCCCGGATACCACAGATTGGCCGGTCTGCTACAAGTGCGACCGCCCGTTCAGCACCGAGCTCGCACTGCGTCACCACCTCGCGTCCGTGTTCCACCACACCAAGGCGCACACAACAGCCGCGGAAGATGTGCCGGCCAGCGAGGAGAGCTTGGCGTGTGAGATTTGCGTGGATAGGAAGGTGTTTAAGTCGGCGCTGGCACTGCGGATGCACGCCGTCAACGGGAACCATACGCGCCAGGTGTACAAGGCGCCGGAGGAGGTAGAGGCGCTGCCGGCGTCGGGCTGGGGGAAGCCCATGACGAGCCCAAATTTTCCTGTCAAGGAAATCAGCGCGGAGGATACGAGGGTAGAAGAGGCGCTGAGGAGGATCGCGGAGGAGATTGGGAAGACGAAGAGGGTCAATTTTTCGGATGCCATGTTGGCTGAGATTGATACGGAGGTTGAGGAGACGCAGGGTAAGATCTTTACATCCCCGGTTTGCTTGTCGTGGTGGTTTTGCTTTGGGTATTGACGTCTGTGTATAGTTCTCATTCTCTCCGCCACACGCGATCTCGCACTGCTCGTGCACACGCTGCTGGCCACGCGCTGCGCAAACTTCGGCATAACGACGTATGCCTGCGTTGGCGGCACGGCAATCCAGGACGACAAGATCTCGCTGTCGGAGGGCCCCCATATCGTGTCGGGGACGCCGGGGAGGGTGTGTGACATGATACGGCGGCGGGCGCTGCGCACGGATGGGATTCTTCTGCTGGTGCTTAATAAGGAGGAGATGCTGCTGAATAGGAGTATGTGGCCGCAGCTGGCGGCGGTGTATGGGCTGTTGGATGTGGATACGAAGGTCGTGAGGGCGAGTGTGAGGGTGAGGGAGGGGACGGTGTGAGAGATGTCCTCGTTGGTTGGGTGGTTTTGTTCTCTGGTCTGGTTATTGCTAGTTACTGATGTGTAATATCGGTCGTTTAGTTGAGGGGAATACATCCAGTTTGAGCACTTTGGCCGTGAGTATGGCGTAGTCTTGCAGACATGAGGTGGCAACATGAACTTGCATGGCCACATGCACAGGAACTGGCATGTCCGGGTAGATATCTGTGCATGCACAAAAGAATATATATATTCCCCAAATAAAGGGAGGTACAAGTACCCCAGCGCACCTCCCACCCGAACGCCACCGAGTTTTCAAAACCTCTGTCTTCACGTCCAATGCTGTAGAGTAAGTAAGATGCTGCAGATCTAACAAAATATTGTATAATTTTCTTCGTCATGGTTAGGCAGCCTTTGGTTCGACCATAAATGTATGCTACCAGGACTGTTGTGTATACCGGCCACCCCCGAGTTCCGAAGGGGGCGATATATGAGGTATTGCCAGGTTACAAAAATAACTAAACACCCCGCATAGCAGACACGATTCTCAATCCGTTTCATTCCGGCCATGGACAAGAGTGCTACATATAGTTCTCTAACTCTCTAGATTCATAGATATAAAACCATCTTTCTCATATCTATTGTGACTGTCGAGATATACCTACTCTGACGGTTGGTGGTTGTCGTTAGTGCGTAGTTATTTTTGTAACCCGACAATATCTTCAGCCTGGACAGGGTAAGACTGGTAAGGAAACGTTTCCCTAGGTATCATGGGTGATTGAATCATAGATCGAGTGGATATTGGAGAATAGGAGAGACATTGAACCACCCATCCATACCAAGTTCGGGGATGCCGAACCAATACCGTTTCCTCATTACATGTCTATTGGCCGCCGGAGACTCCTAGAATCTCATTCAACGTAATCTCTGATGAAAAATGGAGTCAGATCTGGCAAGTGAGGACACCGTGGTCCCTGTGCCCTGCCAGTCCTCTGTCGTGGCTTGGTTCACTGTGTCCGTTCTCCACAAGTACACCTACATAAATTAGTTCTTGAACGAAGTGAAAGTAAGAGCGTATTTTGGTGTAGCTCTCTAGTTTCCTAGGTGTATACCCCGTTGGCGCCAACAATCTTATCCTATTATAACCTGTGGTAAGAGGTCGAGTAGCTGCAAGGTCTAGGTGGTGCGTACTAAAAACTAAGTCAGAGACTGTTGTATTTCTGGGGAAATCGATATTTTGAGGCTCAGTATGAGAGAGACTGAGTCTGGGCGTGTTGTGTCCGGTGTTTGATGTGATTGTGTCGTCCAGGACCCCCCCCCCCAGGAAAAAAAAGAAAAAAAAGAAAAGGGAAAGAAAAAGGAAATTTAAATAGGTATATGGTCACTGTTAATTACACCCCTTGGGAATACACCCCGCAGCCTGCAAGACCGGCCCTGAATAAAAGAATTACCAAGTTAGCTCCATGTGGCTATCCCTTCACCCCCAATTTGAAAAGATGGAGGTGAGGTAGAAAATAATTAAAAAAGAAAAATTAAAATTGGCGTTGAACTCAGGCCTAGCTAGGAACTCCCGCTACTGTGATAAGTTTCCTAAATCAGGGTGCATAGACCACCTATGGCAACGGGGCTTGGGTCACTACATACTGGGGGGGATGGTCAATCATCCGCGGAACCAAAAAGCTTAGAGATGTTAGTGGTTAGGCCAATTGTAGACTGCGGGATGTATTTTGGAGGTCCTGACTGTCTGGGCTTTTGGTATTTACGTTTTTGTAGAGCTGTAGAATAAGGTGGGTCATGTAGAAGGAAAGGTTATGTTGCTGACCGGGGTTGTTATCCGGTGATTGATATATTTTGTGTGGTCTTGATAGGTTTTGTTATGTATTTTGGTGATTATGGTACATCTGGTTTCTGGTGATTTTCGATAAATTTACCGCTTTCGAAGTATAATAATAGTACAACTCCCTCGTAAGAAACTCCCCTACCAGGGTGGTAAGAGCGCACCCCTAATATAGTTTTTGTTTGTTTAATTCATGAATTGCATGCAACTCTACGGTGATGGCAATACCCCTAATATGGTAATAATAGTCCCCAGGTTTTGTTCCCGTTATGCTCGCCCCCCAGAGGCCGGAATTGACTTGTATCCACTAGCTAGCCTCTACCACAATATTTGATGCTAATTAGAGGTCAACGTGTATGTTAGTAGTCCATGCAGGTAGGATAAGGTCTAGAACTACAAGAATGACGGACTCGAAGATGTGCATCAAAAGGGAGTAGATGTAGTGTGAGCTAGGAATACACCAATGCCAAATACCTGCTTGCAATTTTGCACGAAAATGCCCGTTTCGTGGGTGGAAAGGTTCATGTTAAGTTTAGATGCTTGAATATTCGTCGACAACACTTGAGGGGGCAAAATGATGGTAAAAGAACAGAAACAGTTAGATTCAGCCTGGATAGTAAAGTAAAGCAGCCAAAAAATCAGAATGTTTAGTTTCTCCGCTCCTGTTGTTCTGATCACGATACTTGACAAGGTTTCGTTTTACAACTCAAAACCGTGATCAAGAGATATTGTCATGAATTATGTGTTCCTCGCAGGTAGGCTACTTTCTAGGCCGTTGTGGCTTCGGGGTGTACTCTCTGCGCCGTTTCTCTCACTGCGGCACTGCAGGTAGGGGTGGTGGGAGATGTGTTTGGCTCGGAGGTGTTTGGGCGGAAATTGTAAGGAAATGAGACATCGAAAGAGGTTAATAAAGACGATACGTCGACCAAGCCAGATTAATCACATTCAGGAAGCTAGCGGACAAGCTATCGAAAAAGATTGGAAATTGCAATTGAACAGGAAGCTGAAGGGCTGTTAGCAAGTTTCGGCGAGAATACAATCACCTCATGATATAGTACCTTTAAGGATGATTTGATCTTTGTGATGGGAAACATATGGTAGGTAGTAATTAAATATTGGTACTTTACGTAGACGGGTAAGAGAGAAGTATCAGGACCTACCGCTCAACGGCTGGAATATTGAGGCCTTAAGTACGGCGCTGAAATAATCTTAAAGGCATAGCTCAGCCAATTCACATTTCTTGATATCATCCAGAAAAGAATAGGACACTTAAAGGCTAGTTCTATAAGACTAAAGTGCGATTATTTTGAGCTGATAGGTATACCAGCGAGCTGGTGATGGCTGGAGGATGAAGAAATGGTATACAGTCGACTCTCTTTATAGTGATACTTCATATAGTGATACTCTCGTTATAATGATAGAAATCGGTGGTCCCGAAATACCTTTTTACCAGTATCTCCTTACTTATTATAGTGATACTCGCCTTATAAGAATATATTCAACGGAGATTTTCGGTCCCGACCATATCCTTATATCGAGAGGTGACTGTAAAGGCAAAGGGTCATGACTCACATCTATAGAGAATTGAGGGAAATAGTCCAGCAAACGTGTACTTATTAGGACTATAGTACCACACGCTTACGATCCAAAGCCCAGCAGATACGGGATCGCTTACGTAGAGCTATATTCTCCTTCAAATAGGAATATAAGAGGGCGCTTTTGCGAGCGGGATCTTAAAGTACATGAAGGTCAATTTCACATTCCACTAAATGGGGAGGGTAGAAAATTATTCTCGAAGTTCGTCTAAGTTAAAAGGGGGAAGGACCGCAAACGTGGAAGGTCCTTCGGCCCATATTTCAAATTAACTAAGAGCAGGCAAGAAGAGTCAAAGACCCCACAGCGTCTGCACGAACCAACGAGAGAGGCCAATGTAAAAAAGCACTCTTCTCCTTCATACAAAGACGGAGAGGGCAAGCAAACACACAGATCCCCCAAATCATGCATAGGTAGATGGGTCTAACGCAAAAAAACGCTCTCCTCCTTTGAAGAGGAGAGGGCAGGATAACAAGACATAAAAGGCCATCCACACCTTCGAGACCCTCGGTATCACCGAGGGTCTAAGAGGCCAGGGCAACCTAACGCAAAAGTCTCGGGCCCCTCCCCTCCTTGTGAAGGAGAGAGGGCAGCGCGGGCGGGGTGGCCTAACGCCAAAAAGGCCCCCCCTCTTCACAAGGAAGAGTGGGAGGCCCAATTGCAAAAGATGGGAAAAATACAACAAAAATAAAAAAAAGGACCCTCCCCTCTCCTCAAAAAAGAAAAAGAAAGTGGAGAGACAGAGGAGGGGGCCCAGAAGCTAAAATAATTGAAGTTCCTCTTCTCTCCCCACTAGAAAAGAGAAGAGGGACAAGCCCCGATAACACCCACGCCACACTAGCCAGCATGTTCCCAACAACCAACACTAAAACATAGTACCCACCTACTACTTAAGCAGTAGAGTTAGGACGCTTCCAAGATAGGGCCATTGCCCTGGGAGGCCTCCCGACTCTAGTGCTTGAGAGGTAGGTGGTATGTCGTGTCTTCCCCATCTCTTTTTGAGGGCGGGGTGACGTGTGGTAGTCAGTAGAGATGGGAAACAGGCGTTTATTATATAGAACCACGTCTCAAAACTAGGTATAAGTGTTTACCCTAAGTTTTTGCCCTTGGCGACATAGTGTTGGATGTTTTAGCCGCTGGGTTAGGGGAAGTCAAACAGGCCAGCTTTTCAAGTGGCATGGTAGGTTAGAGGGATGGCGTTTACCTTGCAGGTATGTACAGCGCGATGCCATAAATCGTTGGAAGGTGTGAGGTCGCAACGCCGCAACGCCTGACTGCAATGCCTGACCACAAGTTTTTTCCACAACCACCGATGGCGCCCAGAGACAGTGTACCCCATGCTCCTACAAGTATTAAGTTTGTAAAGGTATACACCACAACCCTTACAACTCAGCGGTTGGAGGAGTGTGGGGTAGATGTTCTGGAGGACTAGCTTACCTATTCCCCTGACTTAAATCCCATTGAACATGTTTGAGTACATCTCAAGAAGCTTTACCATCAACACTACCCCCATTTGGGATATGATACTAGATCACCTTAAGTATTGAAGCCCCTCATGGAGGAAGGTCTAATTCATTGCTGGGAACTGTTACCTGATGATTTAGTGTCTAGAGATTTGGTAGCTAGTTGAGAGCATGCATAGGAGAATAGAGCTGTTATAAAGGCAAGGGGTTGGTATACAAGATATTAAATGTCCAATCATCTTTATTTAGCTACTATTGAACAACTATAAAAAAAACAGCTCTCCAAAGGGTCAATTGTAGTTGTTGGGTGGGTAGTCATGATGGGACAGGAGGTGTCGAAACCCGTTACTACGCCGCCCCATACGATGATTTATGTCCTAGAACTATACGTCCCGCCTTCTTTCCGCAAGATTTTGTTCCTCTATTTCTAGCGGCGCTTTTTCCCCCGGGTCTGCTATAGGGGCTGTAAAATATTCTCAAGATATAATTCTTGCCGCAAAAGAGCACGCTGCGCATCTCCATCAATGTACACGTGTGGAGCACTCCACCCGGAACTTGAGAGAATTAATTGCATAGAGTGGGAGGTCGAGAAAAAAATGAAAAGTTATGGGTGTAAGATATACATGTTAATAACGTTAGACTAGAACCCAAGCACACAAATTATTACAGGTATCTTCGCATATGAGCATTCGCCTGATCCGCCTGTCTATGTTGGTAAGAATACATGAATGTATCATCTCCTCTCGAAAGCCTCCCACAGAAAATACAGCCCCGAAGCCACCCCCCTCGAAACCTGGCTTAAAATGTAACCAGAAACGATAAAATATATATATACTTCCTCTACCAGACATGTTAATACATCAATTTGCACATTGCCCATACAAAACCGACGAGGAAAGGGCACAAATGATGCATTAACTCGGGACGTTATTTGTAAATGGGTCACCTGATGCATTATTTGATGCATTTGCTCGTGGGGGTGTTTTGGAAATGCATCAACTGATGCATTATTTCTTGACAAACGATTTTGAAACGATTAATGGACGACTTATGGGTCCTTATTTTACAGTTTTGGATCACATACGACTTTGGTATTCATTTTAACGATCAAATAACGACATTGCAATGTACCTTCCTCATCATCCTCCATTCATTAACTCTACAAATGATAAAATACCATCCTCATCCATGGTGTAGTAGATAGGGCATTGAATGGTTGAGAGATTGGCTCTAGTTCAAATCCCCCAACGCTCACTTTTTGTTTTTATTACCGCTATGGGTATGTAACAGGTAAATACATACTTTTAATGCATCAATTGATGCATTAATTGATGCATTAAAAGATTCATTGTTTTATCCATTATTGATGCATTTCCACCCATATTAAAAGTAACACATTTAAAATACGACTTTCGGACGGGTTTACCCATATAAGAACAAGATGCATCAAAAGATGCATTTAGATGTCTGGTAGGTTGCGTAGCTGCATACTCTCCCAGGTGTCTCCTCTTACTCTGCGAGGATGGCATTACTTGGTAGCGGGGTTCTGTGGACGTAGACTATGCTGTTATATGCTGAGATGTGGTAAGAAAAATTTGTTGTTGTCTGTTTTCGTTGTTACGCTCTTTGCGGTGACTTTCCTGCAGCTGGGCTGACCATTGGTAGCGCGATTGACAGCCAGGAGTTACCGCACCACGAAATCTACTGATGGGTGAAAGAAACGATTTATTCGAATATCACTTACAGAGATTGTGTGTTCTTTGCTCTGATTATATAAACATAAACATGTCACAAAACAAAGTGGAGGGGGAAAGGCCCTGCAGGACCCGCGGGAGAGCCCATGGAGACTACCTCATCCCCTTCCCTTGTAATAATTCGGTAATTGCGCTATGGTGTGATGTGGTCAGAATGATGCATATCGGTGACGTGTTGATGTCCGAATGGGTTTCGGAGATCTGGTCGCTGCCAAGCCGTGTTGGGTATAAGAAGGGCTGGGTTCTCGCGCCAGGGGAAATGATTTTGTAGCCGGTTTTGTTTTGACGACAACCTTCGTGCATTAACCCAAGAGGCGCAACTACGAGCAATTATTTTGAACACATTTTGGAGAAAGAACAAAAATTACCAACATTGATATCAAAAATTGAAGATGGAAACCGACAATACCTCTAATATACACGTCTACGCAGCGCAGAAAATACAAGGCGCAATACAAAGAATGCAAAAAGAAGAGAAGAGAGAATATAAAACAAGTTATAAGATATATAATTTCGTAAAGGAATATACATAATAGTACTGGGCCCCAAGCTCAACGCTTGGTGACCCTACCTTTCCCCTTTCTAGGCGCAACAATCACCTCCCTATTCGCCCTTCTCTCCGCCCTCAACTGTCTCGCCGATTTCTCCTGCATCTCAGGGATTGAAGGCACAGCCTTCTTACCCTTTGGTGCAGTATTTTCCTTAACCATCTTTTTTCCCTTTGGCGCAGAAGGCACGACCACAGCTGCAGAAGGCACTACCACAGCTGGTGGAACTGTAGCTGCAGGAACCATGACCCCCGTCTCCTTTGCAGCCACAGCACGAGTGTGGTGCACCTTTGGTGTCACCTTTCGTTGGGTGCGCTTGCGCTTGCGGACTGCTGTGCGGTCGTCGCGGACAGGCGTGGTTAGGTCAATGATGACTCGCTCTGGTGAAGCCACACGGCGAGGAGAAGAGACAATGGCCTTTGGAAGCTCTGATAGGATCAAGAGGGCCTGCGCGGCGATTGTCGTTGGGCTTATGGTCGCTGGAGTAACGGGGGCGTGGAACGGGACCTGTTTCTCCTCCTCCTCCTCCACCTTCTCTTCATGCTCAAACACATATTCATTTTCCTCCTTCTCTTCCTCTTCTTCGTCCTCCACGTCGTAGTCTTCATCCACCTCCCGATTGCACGGAGTAAAGTGGGAAGACACCCGGGGGCTACCGACTGAAGGAGCAGTGGATGATGAGGGGGAGGGAGCAGAGGCGCGAACAGCAGACTGCAGCGGTGATTCAGCTGATGAGTCAACCGATGATGCAGACGATAGTGTAGGCGACTGAGGTGGATAGTCTTTGTCACGAGCAGCGCGGGCATCGACGAGAAACTCGTGTGCCAGTGCCTGCTCTGCCGTCATTCGTCTAATGGGGTCGATGTGCAAGATGCCCTGCAGGAAGTCCCACGCTGTTGGTAGTTAGCAATCCCATATTCTATACACTAGCAATAAGAAATTTCGAAAGGGGAGACAGAGGAAAACCACACCAGCTTGGCTCAGGTACACTGCTTCGTCCTCCAATTTCTCCAGCCAGTTTTCCGGCAGCCCCTTTACGTTCTTTCGGTATATGGCGTCCTTCGCGGTGTTGGGTCTGTCAGTGACGCCTGGGATCGGATAGTTTCCGATCAACATGCGCCACATGATCAAACCTGTGGCCCAGATGTCTCTATTGACCAGTTAGCAAAGGTTCCTGTATTGAATTTCATAAAGGTGGAGATGGTAGAGACAGAGAAACGTACGCAGCAGGTCCATATGGGGTTCTGAACACCTCTGGTGCCCAGTACCACGGTGTCCCAGCCCAGTATTTGAAGGAGGCGCCCGGCCTCTCTTGATTGATTGGCTCTGAGAGCCCGAAGTCACCGATGAGGGCAGTGGTACCGGTGGGGCCACGGGTCCGGAGGAAGATGTTCTCCGGTTTCATGTCTGTTTGTCCTATATATCAGCCACAGTCACAAGCCAAAGATGAAATAAGGTAGAGGAAGGTTTCGTTGAAGAAATAGGAAACGTAGCAGAGAATGATCAGAGGTAAAGTGTGGAAACCAAAACAGAGAGAAAACTTACCCCGATGAGCAATGCCTAGGACATTATGTAGAGTGTTCAGCCCAGTGAACACATCAAGCATGATGTCTGCGACATCGTACTCTTCGAAATGTCTAACAAGGCTCCTGTCAAGGTCCCCCTTGTCGGCAAACCGCGTAACGATATACCCTAAATTGTCATATATTAGCACACTCCACGAAATGAATATGATGGACGAGAGGGTGGAAAGCGTGGTGCATACAGTAATCCCCCTCCTGGAAGTCGTCGATAATGTCAATGAACGGGCCGCCGGTGTTGCGCAACCTCTTGAGGAGCGCCACTTCGTTCTTGACATCATCCTGGAACAAGTATAACTGTTAGCCCACCATACCATGGAGGGCGAAGACGAATTGCGGTAGAAGGGAAATATAGAAGGGTAACTCACAGCGTCGCGAGGATTGGTGTACTGCTTTGTCCACAGGACCTTTACGGCATAGATTCTTCCCGTCGTCATCTGCGTGCAGCGATGCACGATGCTAAAGCCGCCGTAGCCAATCTCTTCATGGAATACGTAGTCTCCGCGGATTTGACCGTCGAGTTTGAGAGCTTGGTAGTGTTCGCGCGTCATGGTTCGTGGCGCGGAGAGTATAGAGGTTTTGATTGTTGGTGGTGGTTGGAGAACACTGGGCTCGGTGTCACAGTGAGTGAAGTAAACTAGTCCTGGGTGAGAACTGGTGAAGCTGCGAGGGTGGGTGTTAGAATTTTCATGATCTTTTCAAGGATTTGGGGCATAAATTCTATGGTGACTGAGGAGGGTTCGTGTGACAGATGGTGTTTGTAAATGAGATGAGCTGGAGGGGAGCTAATACCAAAAATGTAGAGTGGAATAGTAGACTTCCTGCTTGAGCTAAAATAGGGATAAACCTCCTGAATAGAGTTTCAAGAGAGTTGACAATGCAGTGTTGTGGGTGGTTTGAAAATGGTTAATCTTCGGATTCGATTTTATTTTGAGTTGATTGAAAAAAAATGATAACAGGCAGAGTCCCTAGCTTTCGGTTATGCAAACTGCGAAGATAACCTCGAAGTTAAAAAGTTGGTAAATTGATGAACAATTGAAACTAAAACCCTCAATGTAAGATTAAAGCCGAGCTTATTTTGCTGAAAAGATCGGGAATATGGGAGAGGCTGTGCTTATAGTGTCTTTCAATTCTTGGGATGTAGGTGTAGAGTAGTAAAGCACCAATGTTGAACACTTCAAACAAAGTCCTTTCAAATGAGACTTGATGAGGAAAAGTGAAGAAATTGTTATATATTCAACTTCAGATAGTCCAGGTTAAAGCCCGAAAAGGAAATTGGTAGTGAACTGACAATCGAAGCCTGTGAGGTGTAAAAGAAGGCGATACTTTCTCGCGAAGACAGCGGTACTACCAGGAAGGGATACCCTGAGTATATATTCCGGTAGCTTAATGATGAATTGAAAGTGAAGAGGTAACAGGTCTGCGGAAAAAATGAAGTTGCAAAGGATTGCGTGTGAAAGTAAAGAACTACTTTTTTGACGAAAAGACAAAAGTTCAGCTGATCAGTGAACCTTTTTGCTATGATAGCAGTTGAAAGATTGGTTGGGATGGAAGCAATCTCGTAGATGAAGTCTATCGAAGTTGGTGCCAATGTAACCTAGAGGTATGGTACACTTGGGTAGAGATGATAAATGAGCAACAAGGATTTCTCGACAAGGAAGCAGTTGATGTAAGTCTCTGGTTCTATCTTTGGAAAGAGCTGTTGGTGTGGTATAGCTGGAGGAGTTATAGATATGAAGAGTACTCGCGGTAGTGACAATTTTATTGATCAACAGGTTGTTTGGGTTGACAACTATGACGACAGTACAATATGCTCTGTGTAGATCCTGAGGGCGAAAGAAAGAGGTGACCTTAACTCGCTAGCAGAGTGGAATGCAGAAGAGATGATCTGGTGGTCTCGATAGAAAGATGCGTCGAGAATTACAGATGTGAGGTAACAGAAGATGGTGAGCGGGTGTTGCTTCCAAACGACAAGCCTTATTCGAAGATGAAAGTAGGAGAAGGAAGCAAGTAACGTGATATACACTATCGACTGATACCTTTACCACGGTAAATGGAGTCTGTTGTAAGATCACAGGAAGAATCTTGATGAACGACCCCAACAGTAGCTGCGTCAAGGTGGAGAAACAGGAAACAGTAGATGATGAGGTAGCGGAACTTCAGTCGAATTGTCTCCAGGCACTAGAGGTTAATGCAAGATGAGATGAATTGATGCAAGGATCAAAAGGCTGAACAAGAGATGTCAGATCAGAGGAGTTCAAGATAGTTGTGATATTCTTGCAGCTGGCTACCGAGAAGGATGTGTCTGTGTGAAGGAAAGGAAGGGAGGTGGAGTGGGAAAATGTAAATAGTTCAGTCGAACGAGACCCAACCATACTAAGGGTGCAAAACCCTTTATGGCTGCCACTCCAATCTACAACCTCTCCAAGGCCTCAAGGAGACAGCCAGCGTACAGACCTGTATACGCAGCGACTGCTATTCGGACAGGGATTTGAGATACCAATTCCTTTCTTTTCCACTTTTTACCCTAAATGTAGGCTTGCTGTAGGCGAAAAAGCGACAAAATGTGCCCGCTTCGGCAGCTGTCTAAACGAATAAGGTCCCTTTCTTATGTCATATCTCCTCTGAACTATATCTCGCTCCCTTCACAGTATCCGTTAATTTTGGTGAACATCTTAGAGTATTCATGGATTATCACTAGTACTCGGCAGTCTTCAACAACAACATACATACAGGTAATCACACGTTGATGCACAAAAAGGAACGATTAAATAATCACAGTGAGACAATAAAAAGAGAAAGACTCACGCGAAAAATTCAGTGTAGTGAGGCGTCTAGCTATCAGGATTCTGAGAACCAAGTAAACTGCACCGCCGCTTTTTATTCAGGGATCTTTGAATACTTCCGTTACAGAGCTACCGTTCAACATCTCTCAGACCCCATCACCCTCAATTGCTACTTGGTAGAAGATTTCTCACCCCACACGATACAATCAATTACGAACTATGTATTTACCAGAATATCGCTCAGGTTCATGGCCTATCACTCGGCCTCCATTATCCCCACCCGTGCTCGATTGATTGATCAATTACTTCTTCTATTGTATGCCACCATCCCTACCAACTCTCTTTGAGCCATATGGTGCCCCCTACATACAGGGCGAGTACTAGTCATTGGGAATACAACAAAGGGGCCCTTTTCATCACGTTGTGTACGAGAACAGGTAGTATTATCTAGGCATTGCCGCCAAGGCTATAGGCGGTGTTTAAGACTACCGACGTCAAATTGTTGGAGGAACAGGAAAAGCCGCAATTTTCAGTGCCCATCTGCGAAGACGAGTAGCCGGGAGTGATAATGGGTGAGGATGGATGGGAGGCGATGCTCCGCGGGGGTGGCGGGGGGTGGGCTAATGTGGGAAGAGAGCGTTTCGTGGATTGGTCCACCTTCTGTCCGGCTCTTAGATAGTTTTGACCCTCCTCTCTCTTCCTCTTATCTCCATTGGAGTCACCAATTTGAGTTCCTTTTTTATCCCGAAAGTATATATTCCGCACAGTTTAAATATGTAGTGGGCTTCTGTTTGAGAATCATGCGCTCCTCCGGCCACATTGGCGGTAACGAAGCTGTGTGAGTTCCATAGGAGGAATATCAGTGATGCTCGGAGGTTAATACGTACAGCAGTCCATCTAAGCTCTGAGCGGATTGAGATTCCTGATGATGTAGGATATCGCATTGTATTCGGAGGCAATGGCAGCAATTATGTGTTGCGGCTCACCTCAGAGATCCCAGATGCAGCTCCATGTTCAAGATCGAGCACAGTAATTGCGGTCATCGTCCTGTATGTACACTGCGTATTTCTCCCGCTCTGGGCAGTACGTATAGCTCTGCATTGCGCACACCCCCTATCCGCATCCCAATCACGCAAATTCCATATTGAATCTTCCACTGGCTCTTCCCTACCAACCGCGAGGACACTCGCTGCTCATGCTTGGGACTTAAAGATAATCGATCTCCTCTTTAAGCATATCACCAACAGAGTCTTTGGGGACAGAGTGTTGATAATACAGGTAGGGTGTTATAGTTCAGTGGGACACTTATGGAGCTACTTCTAGCTGTTCACCCTGTGTCTAACGAGAATCTGTTGAGCTAATACACGATTTTCCAAGTTAGAAAATAGGATGTCTTATATATATAGAAGTACTACATTATGAACAACTACGCCATAGCCTGTTAGTACACCTTTGTTGGCCCAGAGTACAACCCAGAGTGCAGCGCAATGCGTGTTTACTCCCCGAAAAGGCATAGCTCAATAATAACCTAAAGCAGCACTGGCGGAATACGTACGCACAAGATGTGGAAAGATGTTCTTTTAGCGGCTCTTACTTACATCAAAACTCAGCCTTTCTCTCTCCTTCTCTCTTCGTCCTGTGGTCTATCCTTCCTTACCGCCTTCCAACATCCTTTTTATCTCCCTCATCAATAGATATCTAAATCTTCTGTGTTTCAGGAACATTGAGTTTCATAATTTAACTCACTCTGAAGGCCGATAGCAGCGTAAGTACTGATGGATGTCCTCCACGCTCCTATCATCAGGTCTTCATCCTCTTCCTGCTCATCATCGACATGGCTTAATTATCCAAGGTACATCAAAAGCTATGATCCGCCTCGTCTTCCCCCATTCCCCCTGCCAATCACAGAATTATTGAGGTAGTGAGGCTTTGTCTTTCCAGTAACCTGTTTACCTTGCTCGCTAACATTCATCTTAAGGAAATAAATATTGATCCAAGTCAAACGCCCGGAGAGCTTAACCGAGTTGAATCAATTAGTCAGACTCTACGCGTTCCAATATATATCAGGTATGATTGATGTATGAGCCGCTATCATTCCCTTTTGCTCGCCTATGAAGCTGCTCAAGTTTAATGCCTTGGTGTTCTGCGCCTACCGAATTACATACGATTTGTCTAACAGTTATGACATAGATTCAACTTATATCATAAGACTACCTTGCAGTATCTGTTTGAACACAATTCAAAAATCTTCAGAAACACGAGCGTGTATCAATGTGGGGCTCTCAATAAGTGGATTCCAAATTCCGATAGAAAGCTACCTGATATACGCTTTGGACTTAAAACCCTCGGAAGTTTCTATTCTATATCTCCCGTTGACAATATATCTCCTAACATTCATGACTCTCCATGCCGCAGCAGATATGCTTCCTTAGCATCGAAATCAATAGTCATCCCTTACACAGTCGATCGGAATCGGAATGACAGAACTAGCCTCAATTGGTAGTTACGCTCTGCTGAACTCTGACATGGTTCATTCAGTAATAAACGTATTCCATACCCTTAGCCTGTGATAACCAACGCAGTGGGAGAATAACCCTTGACAGCGTTCTGCAGAGCACAACTGCCTTATGTGGTTAATTCTGTCATTCCGGCTTGGGCTGGCCTTGTGAAGGACAATAATTCCGACGATTTCCCCTTCCCTCCCCCGCGCTAAATAACACACGCAGCACACATCTACGCTGAGACAGACGGTTCTTGTTTTCTAAGTTCCGTATAAAGTTCCAGTTTATGCTTGAGTAAGAAGGGGAGAGGGAATTCGGGGAAGAGTATTTCAACCATCCTCCAGGAGGACCAACTTCTCTCCCTTCATAAAAAGGTGCTAATAATACCCTCACACGTCTGAATCTCCATCACTAATAAAGTATTCAGATCATAGGAAATGAACAATATATCTATCTAATCACTAGATATTTGTTTCTATGTTCGCACCTGCGGCGTAAAATACGGGTGCAGGTGATTTAGCAATTTATAGGCTCATACATTCAACCACGGTCATCCATTTCCTCTCCCCCTACTCAATTTCGGGGGTAGTTATTAAGCGATATCCCCTTTACTGTCACGTTTTGATTGTTAGGGTCTCCCAGGCCCACTTATGCAATTGGTCGATACGTCAGGGCACTATCACCGAATTATACCCAACTGAGGGACCACAAAAAAAACAGAAGCTTCCTAAGTATTACAGCGCTAGGTAATAAGTGCTGGAACGGCTGAGACACAGTGGTACCTGTTTGAGCAAAACGCCACAAATATGTGGTGCCTGCAGGTATAACTGTATCTCAGGGTGTTACACCCTTTCTATCTATCGCTGTAAATCTCTGCATAATTGTGCTTGCGAGGCTCTAAATATCAAAATACGACGGCCATAGGTAGATCTCCTCAAACTGAGTTTCATACGAGCACCGTGTCAAGGCTTGTATACACTACATTCGGAACCAATGGGGCTGTCTACTTCTGGAGAAGTACGGAGTGCGGGGTGGTAATGCGTGCGGCGACTAGAGGTTAAGCTGGAGACCTCTGGGGGTAACGACTAAGTGTAGTTTCCAAAAGGTACCTTCGCTATGTTGTACACCATTTGGACACTACACTTCGCCGTTATATCAGCGTTTTGCAAGACATTTGGATCATCTGTTGTAGGGGTATGTGGAAGTCAAAATGCATAAAACGCAGGTGCCACTCGATGAATTGTGCACATACCAATGTGCTACAGACGCCAAGAAGGAGCTACGATTTCTCGAACCTATTAAGCGTGATATGACCTAATCGGTATATTGTCGGGGCATACACCCCCGCCGCCCCAACTAGAATGGATAGGCCCCTTTACAATATCACCCCCCAGCGTGATAGCCGGACCTCGATGCTTTTTGGGGACAGAAAAAGTTCCTAGGAGTCTACCAGCAGCAACCGACGTCCCCTAAGCCCACACCAACACCCACCCACCCACCCACACAACGACCGCAGCCAATCTAAATAGACATAGGCCAGTGAGAGCCTTATCCTATAGCCTAGTAGAAATTTAATATTCCGGGACCTACTATTTCAGTAGGCTCTCCTAGTGGTAAAGTCGCTGTTTCACGCACTACTAGCATCAATCCACACGCTACTGGTGTGGAGCAGCGACTTTGCCACTGGGAGGGCCCACTGAAATGGCAAGTCCCAGAATTTTAAATTTCTACCAGGGCATGAGGTAGCCCTCAGTATCTACGATGAGCGGTTTATGCGAATATCCTGCAAGAAAAGATCATTCGCATTTACATCTCCTCAATTGTAGCCTCTATATGCAAGCTACCTCGAGGATCCACGTGTTAATCGTACGATCATGGGTGAAATTTATGAAATCATACTCTATCACTCGCTTTCGTTCGTGGTCAGCGCGGATCAATGCCCGGGGCTATAGGAGTCTCCCTGTACCAGTAACAGCCCAGAGAGCTATCGGTGTGAGGGAAGAGCTGAAGAGAGGCTTCTGGGTGCCCCCGACCGGCAGCTGGCTGTATGATATTCTGCATTGTATTGTTGCACCCTCGAGTCAACTTTAATAACTCCAGACTGCCCCAGGTCATTTTATTAATAGAGAACCGTAGGCTATGGGCTCTAGCTATAGGGAGTCTTTCTGCCTCCTGAGCCTCTTTTGCCGCGTGTTAAAGCACTGATGAAGAGAGCTAGGACTGGTGCCTAGGATTTCATGAAAGGTTTCATTTTCTAATCATCGATGGGATGGCTGTGCTCCTGCCTTCCTCTTCTGACTTCTACACTTGGTTATTACTCCCTCCGCTGTGCGGGTGTCTTCCCATTTGATGCCTGAGTAATTGTGCCCAGGTCATTCAGATCTTGGTTTATTATGGCTCCCTAGCATTTTTTGCTTATTACGACCCAGTTGCGGAAGCACGGAAGCTGCTCACTGAGGTCAGACTGTATATCAATTTTCTTGATAATCGTTGGAGGGTCAGTTTCACTCCGGCATGTTTCGCTGCTGGATTTCTTTCTCTTTTGCACGCGAGTTCACTAACCCTCGGGGGAGACAAATAATCTCATAAATGGCCTACCTCTGGCTCCTCATGACACCCTAGACAAGGTCTTCTCTTTCACAATGATGGACTCATAGGTGACTCATAGAGTCTGATAGTTTCACGGGTAGCAGTAGAATCCCAATCAAGGTCAATCACTCTCACGGTCAGCTCAACTCCCTTATGGAGATGGAGAAGTTAATTTAATGCAACAGCTGGCACCATGGCGGTGATTCTCAAGTGCACTATAATAAGTTCAAGTTGACTGTCACGTCTGAAGAGCAGAGGCTGACAGGTGGGATTAATAGGGGGTGAAACCGGGGGGTGTAGGGGAGGGTGGACAAGGTGGGGTGAACGGGAAAAGGAACATATATCTGACGCGAAATAGCCTTTCCCCCCCAGAGGTAGGAGTGTCTAGACTTGTACTATAGTTACCTAAGCCCTCTGGTACTCACCTCCCTTCTCAGGTGGGGTCACTCCTCATCGGCGCACCCCCGGGTACAGGCGCACCTCACTTCTCGCAAGGGTTATTTTGATACCAGGTTCCAATATCGTGTATTGTGATCGCAGAGTTACCAAAAGTATTATCATTCTCTCATATCCTCGCATCGAGAGGGTATTATAGGGTGTAGAGATATTGGCTTTCAGTCCCGCTAAGGTAGATAAATGAATTAATCTTTGAGGCTGGAAGAAGAAGCTGGAAGACAGAAACTCGGGAAGGAGGTGGTACATAGCTCGATCACCACTGAATAGTTGAATTTCACGTACAGGTTATCTATATCTGAAAGACTGATAGCAGATTCATTGGATTGCTTATTCCTTCGCTTCTTTATATTACGATACTGAAGTTATTAATCATACATACTGCGTGCACGTGTACCGGTGCCGGCAGTTTTTGCCTTCTTCGTCTTCCTTGTCTTCATTTTCTGCCTTAGACGGCTGGCTCGCCTGCCAGTCGCCTACTTCCAATTCTGCTTGAGTACGGGTACCATCTTTACCCCTCGTTCTTCAGAAGACACACCTATCTACAGCGGAACAGTGTTAGATATCCTTCTGAACAATAAGAGTCCGAGCTACGCAATAGTACAAAGTTATAGATAATTTCGGGTGTCACGCCTTAGCATACCACTATACACAAGGGACCGAAAAATGACAGTAAGGCTGTAGGGTAAAGCTAACAGTCTTACACTCCTACACCCTACATCTACAAATCACCACTCCTCACACCCCCTGCCCGAATCCGCCTTTGAGGCCACCTTCGTTAACTCCGACGCTCCGAACAAAGTACCGCTCGAGAGCCCTTACATGGCCCTGCACAACAGACAGTGACAAGTCATCGGCTGTCTTTTAGCCAAAATATGAGCGGGGCAGTAACTATCGAACACGCACCCGCTCAATTCTCCGCTGAAAGACACCCTTCACATTGTCCTCCACCCGTACATACAGGACCAGGACAAGGAACCTTGGAGCCAGACCGGACTCGCGAGCAACGGGAATGGGGGAGGGGCTGCCTGCTGGCGTGTCTCAATAGACATCTAGAGGCCACTTGAGCCTCCTGTCCAACCTCCACTACACTAGAGGGGGACAGGATGCGCTTGGGGGGGGGGGGGGGGGAGGCGGCGGTTCTCAACCTATCTAACTACTCTAGAAAACCTTTCGGAGGTCCCGAGAGATTCCCATGCGACTCCCAGTGGGTAGTCTCTCACCTAGTTCGCTCTCTACAACTCCACCTCTTCCCCCGGTGTGCGGATCAACGCCTGTCTGGTGTGTAGTTATTAGCTTTGTCTTGAAGTACGATGGTCTTCTTATGATTGGGTAGAGGTATTAGGGACGTCTCGCCGGTTGAGCTTGGATGTTGGCAGAGCCACCGTTGAGTCTCGAGGGGGTCGCGGGAAATGGGATAGTGCGAGGGATGATGAACTTTAAGTGGGAAAGAGGGGAGGGGTAACGAGGAACGGATATGTACCCACTTCTATACAGTTAGCATTGGTAATTAGGCTAGACAGAAGGTCGCCCACGAGGATCCGCTTCACGCCACTGGGGGCGGGTAGGATAGTAGTCCTAGTGCAAAAGGGAAAAATACTTGTCACGATTCCTACGACAAGTTAGTTTGCTGTATATATAGTACTCTGCTATGGTTGTTAGCGTTGGGTGGCGATGATGTTCTTTTTTGGGGGGGGTCGTGGGGGGTCGTGGGGGTGGCGGATGGAGACCAGGATGCCACCCTCCCCCAGCAGGCTTCAAAGCCCATGTCTATTCTGTTACGCAAGTAGGCTACGGGTAAGACGCTGGATATGGAAAGCGGGCTTATTACGTTTGGCGGTGAAGGAGTGGGGAGTGGGTTGAGTTATACTATCACTTTTGTTAGTCAAATAAGCTTCACTGAAGAAAGAACACCGAAAGATCTTGTTAGCCCCGAACTACGACAACACTTTACTCATATTTGGCGAAAAGGCTTCAAACAACCCTCACACGCTGAGGTTGGTTGAGGACAGATATGCCTACGGAACCCTCACTGCGGCCTTACACAGACAAGTTGAGTGCCTGGGTTGGGGTTATTTCTTGGCAAGGAGGACGAGCGTGTGCAGCGACCAACAGGTGTAAGCCCAAGCACAACTGCACACGCTCACTCCATCGCAGTCGCGCGGCACTAACACTGTCAAATAAGATGCATACGAGTTCTGGAGACATACCTCACATCCCAAAAAGGTAACCTGAAGTAGTCAGGGGAAAGGGATGGTCTACAGGGACATCGGGTATACTCTTGGGATAGGAGTTGGTTCGTGGGTCACTGCTTCCTTCTACGAGCGGCGTCACCGAAATGTGGCATGCCCGCAGTGCTATTCTTACAGGGCCACCTTTCAACTACAGAAGATAATGTTAGCACAATGCCATACAGTAACTGCCTCCGACAGCAATAATTCCGTTACCGTAGAACACTGAGGTATTATTCTATGGAAGTGTGTTGCCTACTATTGTTGCAATACAGGTGACGGGAGGATGGATTTGGAGATTCTTACCTCGACAGGTGGGCACCCTACTCGCCCAAGAAATAAATACTGCTGATAACCTCCGCGCTACTTCCACGCAAGATATCGGTAGACTCTATTTTCGGGCGAGTGCACTAGTTCGTACCCCAACGAAGCCTTGCAGCTAGTTGTTCTAACAGAAAGGGAAATGTTAGCAATCTAAACCTTCCACAGAGATTCTATTCGCAGCGGGGAAAGAGAGAGTGAAAGGGTGAGTAGGAGGGGTAAGTGTTTTAGTGTTGGGTTGAGTAGGAGTAAGAGAGGGAGCAGGTAAATGGGGGCGGATACATACAGTGGAAAACGATCTTTTTTTCGTAATCAATTGCCTAATGTTTAGCCAGTTTCGGCGGATGGTAGAGGTAGCTAACAAAGTCAGCTTGAAGCGGGTAAGGACTTCGGGAAGGAAGAGAGGGGAGCGGAGGGAGAGCGGAGGGAGTGAAAACGAGAGGAGGTTCACTTAATGCAGCGGAAGGAAGCAAGAACGAAAGGGAAAGGAGATGCTACCTTGAAAAGGACAAGCCTGATGATCCCCTGTAGCGGTAGAGGTACTATAGGCATTGTTAGCACTTCCTTCGACAATGGGAAGGTTTACTTGATGCTGGGATACTCATGTCCTCGTTCCAAAGAAACTGAGGACTCTAACCAGCGGAGGAACGAAGGACCTCTGCTGATTGACGGTGTGTTTGTCGCATACTATCTTCATTCTATTAGCGAATAATCATTGTGGAGGAAATAGAAACTTACCGGAAAACTGATCAAATTGGTTTTACTAAGATCGTCAAGTTAGTAAGAGGTAGGCGTTCTGCTGGTTGAAAGCCAACAGAAAGCAGCGAAGGAAGAGTTTTTTACCAGAGTGTTAGTAAAATCTCAATGTGGTTTGGGTCAGGCATGTCCATAATTGCTAATTATGGAGTTATTCATCTACGGTTTAAGGCAGTGTCGAGCCAGCCACTTGGCTGGTCGACACTATTGCCAACCGAGAGAACAAAAAACAAAAAAAACAAAAAAACAAAAAAATCCTGGGCCGAGTTGCCGAGGAACCTAAAACCTAAAAAACAACACCGGACATAGATCGGGAGCAATGACAGACAAGTGACTAACGTCGACGCCGCAAAGTGGGGAAAACTTTACGGCGTGACAGAAAGCCACTTGCTGTCCTCTCCATCTGCTTAGTATTTTCAAAAAAAAAAACAAAGGGGGGAGGGGAGAAGTTTGGCGAGGTTGGCGAGGTTTGGCGACTTAGCTGCTGATGGTTAGTATCCGGGAAAACGTACCAATCCAAACTGGCATGACAAAGGAGATCCCAACTGGCATGACATAGGAAATCCTGGTGGGAGCACTCCCACTCCCACCCTCCAACCTACCTGGGCCTACCCAGGCTACCCCGCACCCCCTCACCCTCTCCCTCCCTCCTCCCGGCGGGCCCAGCCCGCCACCCCCACTCACCCCTCACCCTCTCCCTCCCTCCTCCAACACGGTACTAGCCCGCACACCTCCTTTTACTGCCTGCGGTTAGCTTCTGTTCTATAAAAAACGGGAGGACTTACTGAGATCGAGGAAATCCCATGCCACCCAACAAACACCCCCCCCCCTTCTTAGAGTGCGGGGAGGAGGGGGGGGGGGAACGACAAGAATAAGGGGTACATGTAAGGGTGGGCCTGTTCGGCAACAGGAGAGAAACACAATCTTCAAGGCTATTAAAAGCCTAACAAAAGTGTTGCCGAACAGGCCCATATTTTCTTTTTCTTCTTTTTTTCTATTAAGTTGAATAGTTAGTAATTGTAATGTATTAGAGACTGATGGAGACTTACTATTTAACTATCATATGCTGTTGTCTTTTTTTGCTTTGGGATCCCGTTCGGCAACAAGACAACACAGTTTCCAAGGCTCAGAAAGCCTAACAAAATGGTTGCCGAACGGGCCTTTTCTTTTTTTCTTCTTTTTTTTTCTTTTTTTCTTTATATTTTTCTTGGAGCACTATCGAATGGTTAGTAATTGCACAAGATGAGATGGAGATTGCGTGGCACGAACAGTTGTGACTTATTGCCGTAAGCATAGAGAGTTTATTCTCTTCTTTTTTACCGGCTTTTTTTTCTTATACATGCTGGGAAGAATTAGTTATTGTAATGTATATAGTTCAGTAGATAGATAATACTCACAGTCTAGCCATCTACCTAACGTAGGATGCTGCCACCTATTCCTTTTTTTTTTAATCTTTTTTCTTTAATCTTTTTTTTTAATCTTTTTTTTTATCTTCTTTTTTTCTCTTTTTTTTTTCTTTTTCTTTAACGTTTTTCTCTTCTCTTTTTTCTCACATGCTACGGAATGATAACGATTAGTGATTGTAATGTACATGGCTTTGAGGATGGGAGCTACCTACCTTAACTGTTTACACGACCATACGTGTTTTTCTTTTCTTGCTTTTCTTTTCGATTTTTATCTTGACCGGTAGGTAGACAACCAAGTTGCTTCCCCAAGCCGGCTTTTAGCATTGCCAGTCATCGAAAGTGCTGGTTGCTGTGTCTTTCTGTACATTCTGTGAAACGATTAGTGATTGATTTAATATAGGAGGCTCTGTGGAACTTACGTGCTTGGCTCTAACATCGAAGGAATTTCTAATCTAACGTTTTCCTTTCTTTTCCTTTTTCTATATTTTTTTATTTTTTGCCCCACGAACGTATTCATGGTCTTTATTTAGCATTGCCAGTCATCATGATGCGCTGGTTGCTGTTTCTTTCTATACATTGTATGATACGATTAGTGATTGATTTAATATAGAGGAAGATCTGTAGAACTTACGTGCTTGGCTCTATGATCGAAAGTATTTCTATCTTTTCTTTCTTTCCTTTCCTTTTTCTATATTTTTTTTATTTTTTGCCCCCACGAACGTATTCATGGTCTTTATTTAGCATTGCCAGTCATCATGATGCGCTGGTTGCTGTTTCTTTCTATACATTCTATGATACGATTAGTGATTGATTTAATATAGAGGAGGATCTGTGGAACTTACGTGCTTGGCTCTATGATCGAAAGTATTTCTATCTTTTTTTTTCTTTTTTCTTTTTTCTTCTTTTTTTTCTTTTTTATTTTTTGCACCACGAACATATTCATGATCTTTAGCATTGCCAGGCATCTCAACGTGCTGGTTGCTCTTTTTATTTTCTAAAGGCACATTAGTGATTGCTTTCATAATAGGATGATAATTGGGACCAACCTGCATGACTTTTTATCGTCATGGTTTCTTTGATTGACTGATGATTTGACTTTCTTTAATGATTTAACAACGAAGTTAAACATTATATTTGGGACTGCCACTGATCTAGACGTGCTAGTTGTTTTCTTTGACTTTTCTATGAGTTGGTTAGTAACTGATTGTATAGACAAGAGCAAACTTTACTAACCTGCATGACTTATTATTGTCACGGTTCCTTTATTGATGTTTTCTCTTGATGTTTCAAGTTTGCTACCAACGGAGTTGGTATTAGAGGATTGTCAATCGTTTGGACGTTTAGGATAGTGTCTTGATTTTTACCATGACCTTAGACGGTCATGGTTTCTTTCGTTTGGATTCTTGATTCGACCGATTTATTTTGAGATCTTTCAGCATTGCCAGACATCATAACGTGCTGGTTGCATTTTTAGTTACTGTGAATAATTAGTAAGTAGTTTGGCTGAAGAGAAAACTTTGGGAAGAGCATACCTATTGATTGTAACACGGATATTCTTCTTTGTGGTGGTATCTTTCATGGTATTCTTGCTTCCAGTGACGATGTTTCCTTATCTGACCGAATGGCCTTTTCGGGATTCAAAGTCAATTCATTTCCAGTGACGAGGTTTCCCTATTAAACCTGAAGGCCGTTCAGGAAGATCCTCATCTCATGAAAATTCTGGTTGCTCTTTCTGTACACACCTTGGAAAGATTAGAGATTGCTTTGGCTTCAAGATCTACAACTACTTACCGGCTTGGTTTTTTGCCGTCACAAGAAACTCTTGGTTAAGAATTTTTGACGAAATTGATTTTTGGTTTTTGGTTTTTGGTTTTTGGTTTTTTATCAGGGCGGAGCCTCTGAGCGTGCGACTTGCGCTTTTTGGTACTTGAGATACTACAAAACGGTGAGTTCGTGATGAATTATGTTAATGTTATAAAAAGATACTTACCTATTTTCTTTGTTTGGTGAGCTCCAATTATTGATTAAACTTTCTTTTTTTTTGCTCCATTGCACATCAGGGATGTTTCGATTTTTAGGTGCACGGTAAGAGGAAACAATTTCCATCTAGTGGAGAAGAAAGGGGAAGATGTTCAAAGATGGTACATCCACCAAAACTCAGGACGGTTCTTAATTTCCTTGAGTTTTGGCGCACGCCAGAACAATGGTTCTTCCTGTGGTTTGTGTTGTGGTTTGTGGTTTAGAAAAAGTTTTTCTTGGTGGGGGGGAGCCGTGTCATTTATTCGTTTCTGTGCTGCGTTGCCCTAAC
Source organism: Morchella importuna (assembly GCF_003444635.1). Classification (NCBI taxonomy): domain Eukaryota; kingdom Fungi; phylum Ascomycota; class Pezizomycetes; order Pezizales; family Morchellaceae; genus Morchella; species Morchella importuna. Next base: position 892,049 of record NW_025763408.1, read on the forward strand.
GTGCGGGTGGGACACGTAGGCTCCCTGTGACTGCCGAAAAAATTTTCTCAGGTGGCTAAAACACATGACCTTGCATGGAAAATTTTTTCCAGGTGACTAAAACGCATGACCTTGCATGGAAAAAGGTTTCCCAGGTGGCTAAAGCGCATGACCTTGCAAGGAAAATTTTTTCTCGGTGGGTAAAACGCATGACCTTGCATAGAAAATTTTTTCTCAGGTGGCTAAAACGCATAGAAAAAAATTTTTCAACTTGCTCAAAACACATGACCTTGCGTCTAGGCCTGGCCCACTGCCAGGTTTCCCACTTTATCACATTTATCATGCATCCCACATACGTGTCCTCCCCCCAGGTCTAGCTCTCTCTAATGCCGCAATCGATTGTGTACCTGGGTGTTAAACACAGTTTTTTTTCTGTCATGCCCTACAAATACACACAGTTTTTCAGAAATTAATTTAGTAGAATAATCAAAACTCACGGTGTTGTGTGGAGCGCTGGAGGTGCATTCACCGTGCAATTTCTATGTCCAAAGCAGAACTTGCCTAGCCGCGCTGTTGTTGTGACTCATGAGCTGTGGTGCAATATTGCAAAGGTTCCTAGTGGTTTCTAGCAATTTGGCATAGCTCACTAGTCACTGATGTCCTCCCGCGTCTGAGCCACCTCCTCTCTACAATCTATACCGCAATAAGGCGTGAGAAGGCCGTGATTCACGAGCTTGTGATGTGACAGACATGAAGAAGACTTGGGAAAACCTCACCTCACCTGGCTTTGGGGGAACTCTTCGATCGGGCTTACTCTCGAGACAACAATGTACCTATGTAGTTTTGCCTCATTAATAAACGGTCACTGAGCTTTTGCTACATCACTAAGCGAGGTAAGATAGTGTAAAAATTAAATCAAGTGGTGTGAGAGCTCGCAGCATGCAACATCACTCGTTTTTACAGTTTTTTTCTTGTCGTGGTTTTCACAATAGATCGTGACCCACACCTAACGATTCATCGAGCAACTCACTCATCGATTGTATACCTACATGTAGTCGTGTATGAAAGAGAGGGTACTATCATGTCAAATAGTTATTACGATACCACGCTTATACAAAACACTTCCATCCTTCACACTGTTTAAACCCGCTATCCTGGTGATATCTTCATCTCGTTCAATCCTCGTTCTGAATAGCTAAGCGATACACTCAAAAGGATCATTAAGAATTGTAGGCTCGATAAGGCCAAATAGTCTACCGATCTCTAAAAATTTCATGCATACCTTACCGTCGAAACGCATACAAATCTGAGCCTTATTCAGTCGGCTTATCCAGAACGTAGGCTCACAATAGCTTTATCAGTACAAAAATCCTTTTTTAAGCCTTATTTCATCCTTAAAACATGCTTAAATAATACTTATTTGAAGCTTATTGGATTCATAAGCCTATTATGAGCCTACGATCTGGATAAGCCGACTGAATAAGGCTCAAATTTGTATGCGTTTTGACGGTAAGGTAATTAAAAATTTCGTGCGTAGCATGTATGCCGCCGGTCGACGTTAACATACATGTGCTTTTGCGGCCATCCAAGGTCAACCCTAACCCTTGATTTTCCCCTTACACCTATTTACACTAATTCTCGCTTAACCTAACCCTCGAATTCTACCACTTTTTAGGATCGGCTATTCTGGTTAAACACTACTAGTTTTGAAAAGCTATCTCGCTCAACAAAAAAATGATTAAAAATAAATAGAGACAGACAATTCATAGCTAATCACCAGCTTAAGCTCTTCTATGTGTTAGATCTTTTATCAATTGCGTTGTGTGGTTGGGGATAGATTTTCTGTGGAGCATGAGGTTTTCGTGGTATTTTGTGTAGGTTGTGTGTGACCGGCGCCATATGTGTTCTTTAATTGGGGCACAACCCTGGAGCCCTAGCCCTCGCGCCTTCGTTGTAGTCACTGGGTGCCAACAAGAAGTGGATTAGTCAGCCCACCCCAAGCAGATCTCTTGTTGGACGATCGCCTGTTGCCGTTGCTCTCTCCCCACCTCTTTAAAATTTCTCCCTTTTTTTTAATTTTAATTTTTTCCTCTAAAATCTCATCCCAACGGATATCTTGTCATGTATTTTATCCTAGCCATCCTTCCGCCGAATTTATAATCAGGTACAATTTGATGTGTTTGCTCTCTAGGCTCTTCGTCCCCCTCGAAAATCTACCTGGCCACTACCACCGCTACTATTACCCATATTCCCTCGCCCTTGTCTAAGCTGACCCCAAATTCATAGGTGATTTGGGTGACCATATCTGCTCAGAAAATTGCGTGAGACAAAATGTAGCCGTTCTTCTGCTCGCTGTCCTGAAAACAGACGAATCTGGCCACAATAGGCTATCGGTAGGCCAACTATTTAACGAACGGATTAAACGACATCGAGGATACTAGTATGAGGTATGATTTCTACAGATTAGGTTTTCTGCCTCTCACCAGGCCAACCCACGCTTCAGACCTATCAACTCATATAATATCTCGCTAGGTCTGCCGATGGATACAAGCGTTTCGAAACCTCCACTGCAGGATTAGAGTAGCACCTACGGACGTAAAATTAACATGAGACAAGGGGGGGGGGGGCGGAGGAAAAGAAAGAAAAGCAGAGACCGGGAAGACGAAAAGAGAAGTATAGGGGTGAACGATGTCAAGAACCAGGATTTTCTACTCCTCCTAATACCCAGCGTCCATACATCATGTATATACCTAAAGATTAGCTCCTAGACCGAAAATGAGAAAGGGCTCGCCAGCCACTTGCGTGTTCTAGGCATAAAGCCAAATCAGCTCTTTGTGGAAACTACCGGAGGCACGAGGTGTGTTAGAATCATTGAACTGCACTCTACGCCCGGCGGCGACGGTGTGTTGTGAACTGATAGTCTCTCGCTTCCGTGGTACCCAGAGCGTCCGAGTTGCATATATGTAATTCACAATCAAGACCATTAGGACGGGTTCCATGTTGTGGGTGATCTGGTGCCGCCCTGGCTGATGTGCTGTGACAAACTTTATTTCAGGCTGGGAACGAATCTACTGGGAAAGGAAGACTACATATCCAGAGGAAGAACGTTTAATGATTGAACTCTTCCATCTGGATGGGCTTCTGAGTAGACACTCGACCAACTTTTGCAATGGGAGGTCGGTTTAGCGGTACAAACCGGTAAAGAACTAAATAATAATGAGATAGTGAATACAGTTTGGGCCTCACGCGATGGTGGTTATGCTGAGACATAATGCACCTAAAACGATACAAGCCAACTAACCAAATAATACGGAATATTGTTTTTCCGCCTTCGGTAGAACCTTTGCCCCTCCAGAGCAACATTCAGCCCTGAAACAATGGCCCTGAACTCCAACCCACATGCCATTTATAGAAATGGTGTTACCGGTTTAACCATTTTGTCAGAGGTGGTTAAATAGTAAGTACGATTTTGAGATCATTTTGGTATAGGTAATACAATACAGTGACTTTTCATACCGGTTTCGACCGTTACAAAGTTTCTACCGTTGCAAACACTACACTCGACCCAACCCCATCCCTCTTACTGGACAACACCGATTTGACCAGAGCGACCCACGGGGGTGTAATCGCCGGGCATGAAGGGCCGCGTAACCAACCCGTGATAGGTCAACAGCGGATGAGCGACCCCCCCAATTTACTGTCTTTCTTTCCTCCCAATTAGGCTCTTCCTCGTTATGTCCCACGACGTACAGCAACCTTGTGAACGTACATGTACCTCCTTCTTCTCAATGTCTATATGTGTCCAGGGGTTAATCAAACTTCCTTTCTTGGTCTAAGAACGGCATCTCGGTGAATGAAAAGCGTAACGGCTGGGATGAAATTCATTATTGGGCATAGAGAAGGAGTGCATAGTTATGATTTTACGATTAGATTAATAGACAGCATATTTATTAATTATACCCAGTTTGGTAGACATTGTTAACGGGAAGTTACTTCGCGGCCACACATTGTATTTTAATATTATATATCAAGTGCCTTTAGATCGACCATAATACACGTGAGTCATGTAGTTGGGAGGAGCTTAGGAGTAACCCCGTCGCCTGGGTGGCATCAACACAGTCTAGTGTAAAGTCATGGCCGTGGCCGGCCGGCACTACACCCCGGCCCATAGTTCAGCGTGTCATGTATCCACGCCAACTATTGTGAAAGTTTGACCCGATGTGAGGATCCAACCTTACTATTATACAGCAGGAGACCTGTTCTTCCCTCGTCTTGTAGAATCCAGATAGAGGCATCGACTCAACAATTTATGAAAAGATGCTCACATACAAGAGTATACGATAAACACGAGCCAGTGGGAGTGTCTTTTAAACCGAAATGAAGACAGAAACTTTTGAGTCAAAGGACGAATGATAGTCCTATTATATATTCATCTATTTAAGTGTTGCTTCATTGGCTTTTCATAACGAGAGAAAGGGGAAAGCAAAAAGCAGTGACTGGGAAGGGGAAAACAAGAAAACAACCTCTAAGGAAATGAGGCAATATACCACGCACAATAACAATCATACCTTTTCTGTGACCACTGCGCCCTATCAAACGCCAGATCCATAGCTGCCTTCAGGCTTTCACAGCCTTTATGCTGGCCACCAATGAGTTCTTCGATTATATCATATTGAGAAATAACGTTCGTTTGGTAGTCCTCCCACGCATCCATCTGCACCTTTCTATCGGCAATCCAAAAGCTCTTTGTCTGTTGGCCAAGCTCCTTGAGTGAAGTCAGGTCCTCTTCAGTCACGCGCCTGAACTCCGCGCTGTCCTCAATCATCTCATGAAAAAGGGTTCGAGCACGAGCTAACTTGCCAGAGCTACTTCGTAGACCACTAGTGTTTGACGACATGTTCTATTTGATTTGTTTTCTAATGTAATTCGGGAGTTGCAGGTAATCGAGATATTCTAATGACTATTAACATTTCACAGGCTGGTCCAGATTTGGCTATTTTATACCCGTCCAAACTATGTTAAGTGATTGAATGTGTTGTTATTGCCCGACCGTTCAATTAACATACTATGTTCAATTCTGAGCTCTATTTACCGAGAACCAATAAAAGTTGTAGTATCTCTAACAAATGAAACATTGTGCCTGAGGTCATGCCCAACTACGTTACGATAGCTATATTACTATGGACAGCAAGGTATATCCCCACTAACAATTTAATAGTTTAGATGGATACAAGTAACTAACAGAATTGTCTCTTAAAATGTCAAGCCAAATTTGGATGTATAAACCTAGGTAGATTGGAAATCGTAAGATAGGCCGCTCCAGTAGGAACGAACACTAAAAACTGAAACCATCATGGAGTTTGTGTGTTACTAATATGCATCAGAACATATATATGCACATAAAAATTTCACTAAGTGGATTCCGATATTTCTAATTCGCGTTAGGTTCCGGTTAAATTATGCCCGACAATTTTAGGAATAGCGCGCTGCATAGTACATCTTTGGCCCATGCGTATACAGCAGAGCACGTTATATGAACGCCGGTCAGAGAAAACTTGATTATGGGCCCAAACCTAACAAGTCCAAATTCGCCAACCAATCCATCCAAAGGCTTCTCCTACTCATAGAGGATGTTTTAAAGGGTCTGTATTCTATTTCTCAGAGGTTCCTTTATCTAGTAGGAGACTCGACATTATGTTTGTTGAAACCTAATTATTGTTTGAAGATACTAGAAAGATATCAAGCGAATACTCCTAAATCCCATATTCTGATAGCACTATTGGGATATTTGCCCTTGATATAATTTACCTACCTAATCCTACTTGTTTCCCATATCTGTTGGTTGGGTAGAAATTGATGTTTGTTAGGTTTCCTTTTTTCTGGTTGTTGCGCTGCGCCCTGGCCCTTCCCGGCCGGCCCCACCATAAATTAAGTTTTCTCAGTCCCCCGTTCATATATACAGAAAAACTATATACGTTCTTTGAGCAGTTTGATGGGCCGCCACGGTTTGCGTATGAAAAAATGTCTCCCTGCGAAATCAGAATAACGAACACATTTAGTAAGTGGCTGTATATTGAGCATTAGTAGACAAAAACGTGTTTTCTAACACGAATATTTGAATTTATGAATCTCAATTACACTTGCTATTTATTTGAGTTTATATATTATGACAAGTTCGGACATTTCCTTTGACCCAGAGAAATACCCTAAAATTAAGAAGACTCTGCCTGTTTTCTGCAATACTCATCGTACAATTTTTGAGATACATGAGCTTTATCAAATGCGATATCCATTGCCATCTTCAAGTCCTCACAGTCTTTATGATTCACTCCAATATAATCCTCAATTGTATTGTATGTATCAATTACAGATTGCTGGTACTGATCCCAAGCAGTCAATTGAGTCTTTTGATCATCAAGCCAGTAGGACCTTGGTCTTCTGCCACTCAATTTGTTTAACCTCAAACCTGTATCAGTTAAGTTTTTGAACTTTGTGCTATCGCGAATCATGTCCGAGAACAGGCTTCGAGCCAAAGTTAATGAATTCTCCGAATCACCACCTTCTTTCCCTTTGTTTGAAGACATTATAACTGAATGTGTTAAGCTTGAGTGTTTGTTGTTGTTTGATTTGATTGTGGGTGGTAGCAAATATATCTGTTGGATTTATGATACAATACAAACCCAAACTTGGATCGAGCTGTTCTATATTGCGGAGAAAGCAAGCCAAACAATTAAATCGTGCATTATAGCTCAATTCAATATACTTTTACAATACTAAAGATGATCTGTAGTTATCATGAATTCAATTCTATTCTGTAATGCATGGCTATAACATCCTGTTATCATCTGAGGCTACTTAATAGAATATAACATATTAATCTGTAATCAAAAGATTAAGATTTGGTTCAGTATAGATATTGCGTTCTAAGGAAAGGTATTAAGTATGCTAAAACCTAAGAAGAAGGGTAATGCGATGTGATCTAAAACCGAGTGATAATTCAGAACAAATTTAAGCGAGAGCTTTCTCCTGCCAGCTTCCCGTATTAATGTCGACGCTGTGGTCTTTGTCGATACCGGGGCCATTCTGGATCCAACTCACATTGCTCTCTACAGAGCTGATCAAACTCCTTCATTGATTCATTTATCTTGTCATAGTTCTCATCGACCGCTCTCTTCCTCGCTACCAACGTTGGATATGATGTGTACCTACCGCGGTCCTCTAACAAATCGTAGGTTTTTCCGATGTATTCCTGTAGCTTGGATAAACGCCCTTTTTGTTGCTTAGCTTGTTGATCCCAGTATTCCCAACTCTCGCATACAGCGAAGTCAAGTCCTTGTCTGTTCTGCTCTATGTTCTCTGCAAATTTTGAGATGGCTTTCAATAGGTCGTCGAAGCGATCATTGCAGTACTTAAATCTCTGGTCAGACATTTCTAACTCGCTACGTTATATTGTTGAAGGCGTTAATGTGCGGAATTAGTAGAGCTCCTCTGAATGGTATTAGTAAACCTTACGACGTTTGACCTGGTTTTTAAGGACGGCATAGCTAGACATACAATTCAATGACAAGAAAGAGGAATAGGACCCTTACAGATTCTACTGCAATCAGAATATCTGACCTTTCCATCGTTCGCTGACTTTTTTTTTTTTTTTTGTTTAATTCATTAATTGCATGCAACATTACAGAATTGTTCGCTGACTAATTAAACCTAGGAACATTAATATATCGGTCACATAGAAAAACATATTTAGTCATTGAAGTCTACAACTTCCTTCGACCGGATCCTATACTATTCCCTATAATCTGCATAAAAATTGCGCGAAATATAATGACTATCTAGTGACTAGAATGACAGGGCCTTAGATAGAGAACTATAATAAAGCGGAAGTTCGTCGTACATTTTTCTACCAAAGAACACTGAAGAATAAAAATGAGGCTCCTGACTCCCCCGCCTCCTAGGAAAGGACGGGCTTGTCGTTCATTAGGTGCTTCATGTGCATCTAGCTAGTGGTAAGGATGGGGTTAAGAGATTATGTGTTGTGGACAATCACGAACTCAATGTGCAGTTATTAATTGCTTATTGTAAGAGACGATATAACGTGTATATGTGGTCTGGCTGCACGTTGGGAATTTGAAGTGTTCAGGGAGTATATATAGGTAGGTGGATTGAGTTGAGAATATATTAATATATCTTAAGGCGAAAGCATGTATATAATCTAAGACCTCCATCCCTACAACTGTCTTGTACGTTATGCAAGTTTTAAAGGGGGGTCCTCGAGTGTTGTGGGTTGCACAGATGGAGAGGCGCTAGCTTGTGCTAAGTCGTTTAATATTATCAAAAAATAATTGATCATTACTCGTCAACAGTCACTCTTATAATAAGGGGGGGAGTACCTTTGTAAAACCAGCTATAAATAACACTAATAACCTCTCCGCGAGCTTATATACTCTGCCAGGGAAGAGCCATTGAGTATTGTTAATCTTGAACCACAGGTACTCTGTCCGGCGTCCCTAATAACAGTATACGTACCAAGCTAGGCAGGAACTAGTAATGGCAAAAGGGTGCTAGAGGCAAAGGAAATCGGGAGGCATGAGGAATAGCAAGAACCTCTGCCGGCGGTGTGGATAGCACACTGCTTAGTTATATCAAGGGTCTCATAGATATACTTACAGTGCGACAGGTACGGATGCTAAAAAGGCTTCGATAACATAGGATAGTCATGCACGTGATTAAGTGCTAAAGTGTATTCCACTGGCAGGTGGTGTTGGCGGGTGCAAAACCTATTCTGGCTGACACTGTGCTGTTAAAGACCGCGAAAAGCAACCAAGTCCAACTATCCTCAGTCAAGATTACAAAAGCTGAAGAACAGTATTCTAACAACCAATTAAAATCACCACCAATATTTAAATTGTTCCTTACTCTTTTAATATCTTTATCTCTTATCCAATTGCAGGGCGATTGATTAAAAAAATGCCAATCTTTCCAAATCGCCGTCCTGGAGATAATCTCGGTGGATACATTCTAGGTCGTTATCTGGGGGAGGGAAGTAGTGGCCAGGTGTTTGCCGTCAGAGATGGCGACCCAGATAAGAAATATGCTGCGAAGCTTCTTAACAAGAACGTGTTGCTTTCAAAGAACTACCCTACTCGTAGTGTAAGTATCATATCTCTTATAATTTCAAGCATAGACTCTCAGAAAACATTCACTTACCTGTTCCATGAGCATATAGATTGAAAAGGAAATTTTGGCTATGAAAGAAATCTCGGAGATGAGTGGAAACTTTGTCAAGTTGATCGAATGTTTCCAAACCGAGTACGAAAGCAAGTGTATCTTAGTACACCGATGAAAGGAGGTGAAATACCTTATGATGTAGATCCTTTACTGATTTTTATTCTTCGATAACAGTTGTCCTTATCATCACCCGCGCTGATGGCGGCGATGTTTTCGAATGGAGAAGACATCACATGGTTCCAGACTACCGTGTCATCAACAATGTCGTGTTTCAAGTTGCTCATGGATTGGCCGTCCTGCATAAGGGTGGGTACGTTCACCGAGGTATTATACCCCAGTTATCTCGGCGTACTTGGCCTCTAGTTGATTGAGAATGGTGTTTACTAATCCATGATTCTAACAGATATCAAGCACGATAATGTTTTATTCCTCACCAAAAAGCAACCGTCGAGCGTTATTATCGCCGACTTTGGTCTTACCACCAAGTACAACATTAGAAGACCATATGATTCCGCCCATGGGTTTTGTGGGAGCCTTGACTATATTCCGCCAGAGGCTTGCAGAGACATGCCATACGGTCCATCCTTGTTAGTAAACACTCTTATCATTAGGTAATAGCACTATCTAAGTTATTGTGAAATAGTGATATGTGGTCTCTGGGTATCTTCACCATATCTTTCCTCACAAATCACTTCCCATGGGACCCTAGCTGTCACAAGGATCGTACCTTTCGTGAATACATTGGAAGTTTGACTGAGGGCTGGATTGATCCCTACCTTGATGCTGTTAAACTTAAATCCGGTAATCCAGTTATGTAACCTTAAATTAGCACGTTGTGTCACTAATGATTTTGCGTTGTTGCCTCAGCAAGGGATTTCATTTCTAAGTGCCTCATTGTCAACCCTAGGAACCGCATGACCGCCATTGAAGCAGTTCATCATCCGTTCCTTGAAGAGGTACGCGAAGTGGCAGACTTCTCCGTCATGTCCTTGAAGGAAGGATCAATAGGTGGCAATAGCGCCTTCCGGTCAGTCATGTCTGCAATGGCAGAAATCGGCCGAAGCATCATTACGAACTAGAAAACGGGTCTTCCCTTTAGCTCCTAGGTAAGGATATTCGTCTCATCTCAATTGATGGACACTGTCTGTCTTTAGTGGTAAGTGCTTTAGCGATAGTCCGCCTTATCCTTTATGTTTGTAGCTCTAACTCTCCTATCCCGCAGATATCGTTTCCCTTAGAGGTTTTATAAGGTAGCCTAGGGCTTTCTCCTTCCATTCATCACTGACAACTACGAACACCCTTAGTCTTGAATTGTCCTGTCTACCATTATTTCTCAATGATTATTTGCATTCATCTCATGCACTTGCCCTACCAGCGTATAAAGGTTATCGGTCTACTGGTTTTAAAAATCTGTCATAATCCATGGTTCCACGAGTGGCTTGTATTTGTGGAAGGTGTTATGGAAATAGCAGACTGTGGAACAATAAAACATTTTCAAATTACAAGTGGTTTCGTAGCCCGTGAATATTATCGCACATTCTCTTTTATTCTAAGATCTTCTAAATAATTTAGCGCTGCTCTTCAGGCATGCTATCTTTCTTCCCTTTCCTATTTTCTTTATCACCGGCCATGGCCATCACATAGCGATATTTCGTAATTGATCCTCTTGATGAGAACCTCCGCGTTTCTACATATCATGTAGGTTCTAGCAGGGATTTGGTTGTCGCCAAGCCTTCCTAAGAGAAGATCGGTTGCTTCCAAGCCTTTTCTAGAAACTGGAAGGAGCTTAAATTTACTAGGATGCCATGGCAACCAGTGTATACACCAAAGATCCCAAGACTTCGCCATCAACGAAAAAAATAAAAAATAGCGACAGGTGTAAATTTGCTAATTTGCATCTGTCCAGGTCATTTCGAAATATTTGGGATTTGTAACTTGTGTTTTGGGGGGTTGATTAGGCGGTTTCTATGGCCAACGGCAGCCAACTTTCCTCCTTGTGTACCACCCCCAAAAGTGAAGCGAAAAATAGCAGAAAATTAGAGAAATTACAGCCCGAAGCTGAAATACTTTCTGATATTTGTATTGCATAATCTTGGTTGCGGGACTTGGGTTTTTTGTTCAAATTTATAGCCTTGCGAGTTTGTGTAGTGGTTGCCATGGTATCCTAGATATATATCGCAAAGGTCTGTGGCATTGTAGTCTTTTCTCCACCTATATTTCTCTATCTGAGAATTAGCCCAAGATAACGTGTCACCGAGGCTCCCGAAAGCCATACACAGTGGCTCTAAACTGTGGATCCCTGCTGGTTTAGGTATTCCCAATTGCTTAGGATCAATTGATACCGCAAAACAAAGTCCCTTTGAGTCTCACCTAACGTGTTTCACCGGGAAAGCGATCGTCACCGGGAAAGCAATCAAGGGTGACAACGGGATGATCTAAAGTTGGTGAAGAAAGCCGAATTTATATACAATTACATAACCAAGTAGCCAGAGGTGTTATTTAGATGTCTCCCAAATAGTTTTGACATGATTTACCTCTATCTAGCGAGAGTATTGTTTCAGAGAGGTCGTTGACTGGGTTAGGGAGTGTAAGCTTTATCGACTTTACCAAATTTTGGTTTATATTCATTATAAAATAACTCCAGGATTCGGAAAGGACACAGTGAACCCTCTTATATGTGCCTGCCTTCATATATTGTGTTTTAGTGCCCACAACCTCATTTTGTGAGGTTCGGTTGCTTTCCCGGTGAAACGCGTTACCAAATAGAACGTATGATGTTTATAATTATCTTTCTCAGCACTGGCACCACAGACAGGCTGAGCTTTCCGGGGTCCTCGTGGGGTGGCTTGAAGAACTGTTTTTCTGTGTGCGTGCAGTGTAGCCGAAGATTATACATACCACTCGGTAATGCTCCGATCCTTATTCAAATTCTTAAAACTTAGGGTAATAAAATCATCTCATAATGCACAAATGTCCGAACCACTGGATCCAAAGAAAGACGGCCATCCTCTTCGGGCGGCTAGTTCTGATCCATCGCGTGGCAGACCCTCGCGTAAGGCCAGTTCTCCTCTGTTTCCTGTGAACAAGGACGGTTCCTCTGTCGTAATTGTATCCCCCACCATAATTATAAAATACGACCGGTGGTGATTTGATTCAGTCTGGGGAAGGAATGGAGCAATAGAAACGTAGGATAGTGCCTTTGCATTTCATTTGGAGTCGGCTCAATTTTAGCTGCACTTTCCACTGCCACGCAGTTATCTCCGCAGAACTGGCTCTTGTTTTGGAGACAGAGTAGCAACCAGATCCTCGAATGAGAAGACCTCCTCTCGAATTTCTCTCATAATGGAACTCAACCAATATTTACCTGATTGAAAGGAGTTTGGCTTACTGGATAGCTGAGAAGTATATCTGTCACTTCCTTCATTTAGAAATATGGAAATAGTCCCATTTCTTTTTTACATGCCATCTTGAGTAGGTGCGTAATTTTGCCGAGGAATACTTCGAGGCAACCAGGCCGGTAGCTGTCCAACCGGTGGCCACAGCCACCGACCACAGCACAACGTGAATAAAGGTCCAGCTCCAACGCCATTAGTGCGATGAACTTTGGAGCAGGCTCTAAAAACACAATGGATCTAATGCCATTCTTCTAATAGTGCTTATATTAAGCACCTGGAATTATCTTTGGCTTTTAGACACTAGTTACCTCACATTTGTTTTTTGAAGTTGTCTTTACGTCTCCCGATCCCAATGGAACAGTAAGTTATAGAAAGTCATGGCGAACTCCATGAACTCGGATAGTACGGTGCTCGGGATCCGGATACCTGCTTCCTGCTTCGAGTGATCCGCCCTACCCCTAACTGAAAGAAAACCATCGCCTAGTTGATCGTTTGGCTGAGTCTTATAGTAAGGTTTGGAGGAAGGACACAAGTGTTAGACGCTGGGTATTTATTTATGTTGTCCCCCATTTTCTCTGGCGATCATCGGGGTGTGTGACCGCGGTTGTGCGTCTGGGGAGTCGAGAGTGCGGTGTACGGATGGTAGACGCGAGGAGTGGCTTCCACTATTGAAGAGAGTGTCTGTGGAGGTTTAGATCTATAGGGGCGAGCTCTTGTTGTGTGATAGATGGTTAATCGGTGATTTGGGGAACACGTTTCCTGTTAATTTCCATTCACGTTGTGACCTACATAACCTTCCTACATATATTCACAGGTGAAAAAGTGCCGTCGAGTGAAATTCTACATTATTTAGCTGTCAGGGGTTACATACTTGTATACATTGAGAGTCGGAGAGGGAGCTAGATACTAAATACAAAACACATATGTCAAAACCAAGACCCATAAGATGGCCAGGAGAAACGGCGCGAAATTGGCCGTATGGAACGAGGGTTAAGGCTTAAAAAGTCTGGCAGTGAGATTAGCTTCAAATAAGGAGACGGTCGCTTCGAGGCTCCCGACTGCGCAGTCCAGGATCTAAACCTAGCAGGGCACTAGTAATTGTTATAGCAAGATGTCCTCTTTCGGTTAATTAGCATCCATTTAGGCACTACAGCAGGTGATCCGGGCGTAAATACAACTGCCGCCCAGCATAATTATAAGGATCATCGTGACGGGTGGTATTTTCTCTAATCTTATCGCACCGCTGATGCAACTGGGGGGTGAATTAAGCGGCGGGATTGGGTAATCGCATGAGACCCAACAGTAGCCGTGAAATGCTAAGTGGGGACTCGGATCGCTTGCAAGGCATCTTTGACGGCGCGGGAACTTCTGCAAAACCAGCTAACAAAAAGGAGAAAAAGGTATGCAATTCACCGAGACCCCGTAGATTATCATCTTGAACGTTTTTACCTAGTTGTTTAAATATGTAGCAAAATTAAACAAAGGATTTTTGCAAAAGGGTGTTTATCAAACAAACTTTGGACAGACTCAACTAGCGGAGGTTTGTATATCGATAAGAACAAGTGGACAAGACTGGTCGCTAGCCTATATAATGAGAATATTTTCGGAAGTAGCGTTACTGATGTAAGCAGGCTTTAGGGAGAGTCTCGGCAGGCTCCGACTTATCGCAGGTGGTGGAAAAGTAGCAATCACAGCAGGGAGAGACCCCACCAAAGAGTGCTCGCAACGCGCTCCTCCTGGTGAATTCCTCTTTCACATTACCCAGCGGTGCATAACCTGGATGCCGCTGAGGAATTGAGCTCAGGCACGGACTCTGTTTATTCCCATCTCGATTCGCGCTACAACCTCTGCCGGGGCTCTTTCACCCAGAAGGATGTGTGCATAAGCTAGTGCATGGACCACCTTGTCTTTCAGGATCGCCCTGAGCGCTCGACACCACCGCCGTAGAGTTGGCCTCTCATCGTCCGGTCGCCCCTCGATAGAACTACTCTTGGGTTCTCGGTATCTGTCGTTTGGATACCTCGACAGGTTGAAGAAGCCCACTGCATGCAAATAGTATATTCTTCGAACCTTTGCGCTATCCGCGCTCCGTCCGTGGCATAGGAACTTAAAAATCCCGGAGAATATAACACCGCGTCATTCAATGATGAGGTCCCATATTAAGACCTCTGGCTGCTGTCATTGGCGACGAGAATCGGTGTCATCGGGTCCTTCGTTGCCTTCGAAACGTCCTCCATGATAAGAAGGAGTTGTAGTCGAAAAGAAGAGCGCGACCGCATGAAATGCTCTTCTTCCGAGCACTCTCAAGGAAAGGTTTCGCCTTTAGTATGCCCGACTCATGCTGAATGAGCCATATAATATTATCTTTATTTTAACTCAATACTTCTTTTGCTGTCCTTGAATGGCCCTTTATTGCCCTCGAAGACCGTTGTCTTAGACCTTGAGGTCAGACAAGGACACTGGTGATAAAGACCAGGGAACAGCCGAACAGAGAACAGGCACTTCAAGGACACCCTCAATCCTCTGCTCGAGTAGACTGTGCTATCTGAGACTAAGGCCCTAGCGCAGTTGTAGGTCTATTACCCTCGGGCTAAAGAATTTTTGATGGTGCTGCCATCCATGAAGGATGGCAGTGATATATTGAGCCGTTACTATAAGGACTAGGTAGCTGCTCGGAGTAGAGATTGGAATCCGAGGTGAGGGTATTCACCACGGGTTATGGACTTGAATACCTCAACCACTTCTTCTGTTACATGGGGATATTAGCTTGGACTGGTCTAGACTATCTATCTTTCCGTATGGAAGGACAGATGCCCACCTGTGCAAATGACATGGTAGATCGTTGCTGCCTCCGACCTCCCCGTGAGAGGAGACTTATAGATCTTGATACGCCTGTTCCACGTTTAGCCTCTGACTGTATGAGGAACTGAATGGATGACGGTCAAAAGGCCTACAAGATCTATCTAAATCTTAAATGGTCAGCAGCCAGAGCCATGACCTCATGTACATACATCGGAGTGTCTTCGAAGGTAGTGAATAGTTTCCTTAGGACATACTCCCAACGAAGCAGTTCGGCTGAAATATCCACAATTACTTGCACACTAGTTGGGGGTTCGTCAGACCACCCAGGGCTTCCTTGCTATGTTATGTTGCAGGTAGGTGCCAAAAGCACTTCGGTGCGTACCATGTCATGGATATCGCAAACATATTGAACGAATCTTCATGGGGAGTTGGTGGCTGGGTGTCCGGTCCATGAGGCTTCAATGGCGAATTTATACATGGAACACAATGTCTCAAGATGAGAATGGTGAAGCAATATTTCGGAGAGAGAATCAAGCGGCCTCAGCAGCTATAGTACGGTCTATGATCCACGCTATTTAAGGTGCTATTCTCCCAAGCGGAAATGTTCATGGGGAGAGGAGTTGAGAGAGTTTCACATGGTCATACCAATTTACACTACACCGAGCAGAATTAGTGTTCGCTCTATGGTTCAAGCCCGGGCCAACCAGGTACCCTCTCCTGTTCTTCGAAATCTGTGCTTAGAGAGAGGCCAAGATACTTATTCTCTTGGGTAGAAGATGGGCTTTTGACGCGTAAGTATAACTGGCTATAACATGTTTCCATAACTGGGTATAACCTGTTTCCATGGTGTTCTATCTTGATAATGTCCACTTCTCATTGTATGCTGCCGTATACTACGGTTGCAGATCATTCCAGGTGGTTCTCCCGGCACAGGTTGTGCGGGCCGGGTGCAAAACCAGTTCGCCCGTCCACCTACTACAAATACATTTTCGCTATATCTGTTTCACTCCTTGACTTCTGTACACACCGCACCAAAAGATTACTTCAAACCTGTGAAATTATCATCCCCTTCACTGGCAAAGAAGTTTCTTCCCCTGCATCTGTTCGATCGATTTTTGCTCATCAAAACCTTCAAATCGAGAACCCGTTCACCAAGGAAAACACAGAAAAGAAAATATGGACGACGAACTTATGAGACAAGCCGCGATTGACCTCCCCACATTCACGTTTGGGCATCTCCTCGGAATTGGTGGGTACGGTGAGGTAGTAGTAGGAATTCATATCAGGTCTGGCATCAAGTATGCCATTAAGATTGTCCCTGCTAGCGACTATCCTCCAGACCGCAAGATGGTAAGCTTCCAGGACTCTCTCTCCACTCTTGCATCGTCACTCACTTGATGATTCTAATGTCACTTTGAATATAGTTCGATAGAGAAGTCCAAATCATGAAGGACTTGCTCGGATCTTCGACAAACATCGTCCAACTGGTGGATAGTCAGGTACGTGTGTCAAACTGTAAGTACAATTATATCCTTCATCTACCATCTCAACATTCCCCCCCCCTTCTGATACTAATATGTTCATTTTAGGGTACCTGATCATGGGGCTTGCGCTTGGAGGGGAACTCCTCCAAGCCGTTCTCTATACCGGTCGTGAAGACAGAGCGAGGTCAATTGTCCGTGATATCACTGAGGGACTTAAGGCTATCCACCGGAAAGGGATCATTCATTCGGGTTTGTTTTACTCGCTTTTCCCACTTGCTCAACTCCCTATAGTAGAAACTAATTTCGACATATTCTCTGTAATAGACATCAAGATGGCAAACATCCTTCTCACGTCAAATGACGAGAATTCTGTTGCAATGATCGCCGATTTTGGTCTGTCAAGATACGTCAAGGATACCGCTACCGCTTGTGGCGGTACCACGGGTTGTATGGCGCCTGAACTGGAATTGAATGCTTACACCTGTGGGACGGAGATGTAGGCACACTTTGCTTTTGACATCATTAGTGTGTTTGCTAATATCGTATGTTTAATATAGCGATATGTGGTCACTGGGGATTCTGGTTTGGGATATGTTCTTCGTGGGCCGCCCCAAGATGCAGTGGGACTTCGTTAGTAACACCAATGCGAGAATCACCAATTTCCCTGTGGGTAGAATTTCTCTTGAGGGTACGTACTTCCCGCAAACATTCAGCTGATCCACCTTATGTCAATAAATACTAATATCTCCTCTCTGAATATAGCGGAAAGCTTTATCAGACACTGCTTAAATGGTGACCCAACCAAGAGAATGACTGCGTCCAACGCTCTCGAGCACCCGTGGCTCAAGCAAGGTGGTAGGTTCGGTGTAGCTCCTCCAACTGTTTCAGCTATGCCAATCATCACACCTCTTCCCGTTCCTGCTCCAGGTGCTCCAGTTCGCAGGGCACGTGTTCGCGAAGCAGCCCCGGCTGTTTATCGTCAGAGACCGAACCGTTGCCTTGGCGACAAGAAGATCAGGAACGCCTCTTTCATTTGAGTTGCTTCATGGGCAAAGATTTGGAGTTATTATAGATTTATTTTATGAGATTTCAAATGTTGTTAGTGGGGGTGGTTGTACGCATTAAGGGCATCAAGTGGAGAGTTATTAAGGAATGGGCTTTATGGGTTTTATAATACCACGAAAGGGTGGTTATAAGAGAGATTGATTTGCTACAGAATAAAGCATCCCAATAGGAGAAATTGATGTGCTAAAAATAAAGCGTTTCAATAAGTTATAAGAAAATCTTGCTCATCGTCCTAGAACAATGTGATTCAATCGTGACTTTCAAGAAAACTCCCAGCCCACGTGGATTGATTGTGACTGGATAAGTAATATGATCGTGAAAAAAGAATCAAATGAAGTTATTAAAAAACACTGTAAGATAGCATGAGCAACCCAAGTTTCATTCGAAACCCACTTCATTTATCATCTATCCTTGGGGCTTGACAATTGATAATTAGCTCCAGTGAGGTAATAAGTATAGTTTTTGGTACTTGACGAACTATAGAGAATCCTGTCCTTCTCAAAATTATGTATATCTACTGCCTGGTAATCTCACTATAGGAATTATTACTCCTTGCCAAGCATTTGTCGAGTGATAACACATGATGAAGCCTATCGATCATTGGCCCGAGTGATACATCATGAATCACTTCACGCCAATATTACCGTTCTAGTCCTATCAGAACATTTTCTTTTCCTTTCTAACACGGCAGATAATACGTAAATTCATACTTTCACACCTTCGTACGATATATCAAGCTAAGGGTCTAATTTCCCAATTAATCTATGGTCTGGGTGAGACCTGTCTCTACGAGAGTGCATGGTTTGCAACTTCTATTAATGCAGAAAAGAAGAAAGAGAGTACATCTATTTCTACACTACCTCAATCATCCAGGTGGAACAGCGGCACCTGATCACTCCCATTGGCTGTACCGGTCAACGTTTCTAGATCATTAGATATTTTGTGATAGGAAAACCTAACTCTCCCAACTAGCCCTACCTCACAGCACCAAATAGCTTGGTTGTGCCTGGATTGGTGCACATAGACCTCCCTACCCACCTATGCAAGCAGCGGGGCCTTCGCATGTCGTCGTTGGAGACTAAAAAGGCAGGGTAACCTGGTGTCCAGGGATCTATCGAAGAACGCTTGTGTTACGATCGACACTAGATGCGAAGAGGAATTCCATCCATTCTCCATTAATCAAAAACCAGTGAAAGATCATGACTTCACTTTGAAATTAATGGGGCACTTTGGCTGAGATTGTTCACTTTTGTGTCTTACCTGCCTTTGTGTCTTGGCGCCAAGACGTGATCCTCATGTGTGCTCTTGGGAGTAGAGAAAGTCGCGCACGCCTGGTTAGGACTGAAGGTGTTTGGGCAGGAGGATTCCTCCTCATTGATGATCCAGCAATGATATCTACCCCCAGTCCCTTCTATAACAGATCCTGTTAAGTGCCTCTATCTTCTCTGCGGGCACTTGACCTGAGGTCGGACCTGAAGTCAGGCAGGGTAATGCGAGCCACTTGTCCTCCATGATCATGACAACGAGACCGACAGATCTAGATATTTTAACGTCTATCGTGCGCGAGACAATACACTGTAATAGAAGTTCAAAGAAACTCCTAATGGAGTGTCCTATATTAATTATAGATATAGAAAAGCTAATAGCCCCAACCACTTCACTTCCAATGGCAAACACACTCCGTGTGTGACATGTACATTCTACGGTGCTTTATTGTAATAGATTCGTGCACGTCTGGGGACTCGGGGTATGCTTTCTCTCTTCACCAGTCGACAGGTTGGACCTTAAGTGTAGCCAGTAATACGAACTGTACGAACTACCAAAGGTTTTAGGAAACCAGAGTGATAACTTGTGACTGGCACAAGACCTACCGTGAGAGCTGCTCATCAGGCTCTGAGCTTTATTGCATTCATTGATTTGAAGCCATTTAATTACTTTCCTATTTCCTATTTTATGACAATATCCTGTGTATATATTTGCCTGGCCTTATAATTCGAGAATGTAACATGGGAAGTTAGAGTTTTTGATTCAAGGAGGTGTCTCTTGGCCGTGCATTGTAGAGGTATTAGCGAAAAACCATGCAACCAAAAAAGACAAAGAAAAAAGGGGGGTAGAAAAATCATGTATTTCATCCGTTGAAGTAGGTTTCGATTTTCTGGGAAACCTGTTTGAGTCTCTTCATCGAGAAGCGCAGATGCAGTTCGTTGATGCTCTTCTCGCACAAAGTGTGCCCAATTTTACACAACGCGCCAAACACGCACTAGCGCCAATCAACCACAGCTCCTGCATTCCCAATTTCTACTATTTTCTCTCCACCCCGCCATAGAATGTCGCACCGTCACAATCCCAATTGACAATCACCTCGCCTCTACTTTAACCCGTCGTTCCCCCTTCTACGGCTGAACACCACTGTCCTGCTCTTATTCCACAGCTCTGAGTCCTCTTGTTTCCGTCACAAGAAGCTGGCTGTGTTGCATACCGTGAGGGACATTAGCTTGTAGCTTGACTTGACTTCACTGAAAGAATACTTCACGCCCTCAACGACAATACTCGACGACGACGCTCCATATCTTCTTCAGGTCTTCTAACTACCTACACAATAGCAACGACAACTACCAGCATCACACCATCTTCTCCCAATATCGACCTCCTTCAACACCGGACTGTTACGTTATCTTCTCTTAACACCAGATCCTCTCTCCTCACCCCAAGGAAATCTCCATAACCATCAACATCAACTCACTACCAACAACGACATCAACCTCGTCAATAAAATCAACATCTTCAACATCGACATCTATCTCGCCGCTCGCCCCACCTATCACCTCCCATCTCAACAACAAAAAAGAAGAAATGTATCGCCACAATGTCCCCCGCACCCCCGAAGTCGTCCGCGGCTACCTTCTGGGCAACACCCTCGGCGCCGGCAGCTTTGGCGCAGTGCGCAAATGCACACATCTCGCAACAGGAAAAGAGTGTTGTGTCAAGGTTCTCCCGAAGCACAAGAATTTAAAAGAAGAAGTATGTGCCATTGACACTTTCCCTCATCCTACGTGCGCGTAGTTACTGATAATAGGATGTGCAGGTAATGGGAGAAATTGAGATTCTTGCAGCACTAGAGGGCGGGAGTGGGCTTTGGACGAGGATGTTGGATGTAGAGCAGGAGCATGATGAGAATTGTAGGTTTTTTCTTCTCTTCCTCGTCTTCTTTTCTTTCCCTCGCTTCCTCGTCTGCTTTTCTTTCCTCCCTTTTCCTTCCTCTCATTCCCTTCTATTTTCTTTTTTTTTCTTTGTGTTTTTTCTCTGTTTTTTTTTCTCTGCTTCACCTTTTTCCATTTCGTTTTCTCTCTTTCCCCCGCTCTTATTTATTGAGTTGCTCTCTTCCCTCCCCTTTTGCCCTTTTTCCTTGTCTTGTTTTTTTTTTTTGGCCTTTACGGGTTTTTCTTTTCTTCTGTAACGCGCATTAGCAGACTTTGATCCTGGCCGTGAAATCGAACTAACACACAACGCACAGGGTACATCTTCCTCGAACTCGCCGATGGCGGCGACCTCTTTGCCCTCTACGAGTGCCAGAGCCTCCGCACCCCCTTCCGAACCAAAGAACTTCTCTACGACATCGCCAAAGCCCTGCAAGAACTCCACGAGCGCTCTATTGTCCACCGTGGTAAGTTAAATCCCCCCCTCATAGCCTACCTCCATCTAACGCACACAAGACATTAAACCGGACAACATCCTCCTCTCCACCCGCACTCCAGCCGCCCGCGCCCTGCTTGCCGACTTTGGCGTCAGCACATGGTGCGACGGCGCGCAGGTACTCGATGGACGGTGCGGCACGGCGCGCTACATGGCGCCGGAGATTTGCGCAGATCGGAAATATGGGTCTCAAGTGTTTGTCCCTCCCCTTCCTCCTCCTCCCACCTAATCGTCACAGACAGTAGAGCTAACGGTTATTCGTGTGATAAATAGTGATATGTGGTCGTTCGGATTAATTGCCTACATCCTAGTCTTCGGCAAGCCCCTCCTTCCCGAAGGCGCCACCGACGACGAAAGCATGCAACTCAACGCTGCACTGAAGCCCGGCTTCCTGAAGAACACCGAAGGCCACAGTGCAGAGGCATTCGGATTCATCAAATCACTCTTGCGCATTAATCCCGCGAAGCGACTAACTGCGCATGCTGCAGTGAACCATCCTTACCTCCGCGCGGCGAGGCTGAAGAGAGAGCGCGAGGCTATGTTATTCAAATACTCGTCCGCCGGGTTGGAAGCAAAGTTTAAGGAGGAGAAGGAGATGAAGAAGCTCCGTGAGCGACTCAATAGGCTGCATGTTGCTGAGCAAGTAAACCAACGTATATTGTTATCGACGCAAGCGCCGACCGTTCCAGAGGATACGGAGGCGGCGGCACAGAGAGGGTGGAACGGTAGCGGGGTAGAGATTAAACAGGAAGAAGAAGACGATGAGGATGTGTGGGTTTCAGTTGCGCGTGAGAGTGTCCGTGAGCGAGGTCGGCCTGTGAAGAGACGTCTTGCGATTCCACGCCCTCGTAGAGCTGCTGCTGCTAACAGCGAGGCTGGACCATCCAACATTGCGTCTGCAGCTGGACCATCCAATATTGGTACTGAAGCTGGGCCGTCAAATACCAACACTGCTATCCCATCAGCCCCTGCGCCACAGAACCGGCGTATGGTCTACCTTGTTGCGCCTTCAGCTCCACGAACGCCCGCAGCAGCCACAAATACGAACATTAATATCAACACCAACAACAACGGGCCATTGATCAACCTCTCGTCCACTCCTTCGTCTGCTACCCCAGCTCCCAGAGTCCGAAGTGGCATCCCCCGCTTCACCAGCATTCCCAGATTCACTGGTAACCGTGAGCAAGGTGATGAGTCACCAAACTCGAGTCCTCCTGTAGATGGTGACCTTGATGACCGCTATGAAGATGTGTTTATGCATAATTTCAGGATTGAGCAGAACTATTATCGGTGCCCGCCGGGCGTGGAGATGAAGGATTGGTACAAGTTCATGGTTCCAGGTCCGCGGTTGTGAGGATGTTTGTGGGAAATGGGGTTGCTGAAAGTTATATCATAGCGTCATTTGGAAAGAGTCTAGCTGGCGTGGAGAGATCTACGTGGCATAAAGACGGAGTATCAATTGGAAGAGTATATAAGCATTGTTGGGTTAGCATTTGGGTATATAGGCTGCAAGGCATTGTCATTCTTTAGTATGAATACGAATAAAAAAATATCAAAATATTTTCTGCTCTCTTCTCCGTTTTTAGTGTGTATTTGATGTTCAAAGCAATAGTTTTATTCGATAGATATTCTTTATTATAATTTCGAAGTCCTCCATACTGGGCCGGACCAATCTGTTGGTATGACTTTGTAAGAGTAAATAATACAACCTGATGACCGCCTTTGTGTCGGGAACTTTCGTACGAGAGCGCCCACCAACTATGGAGAGAGAAAAAAAAGGAAAAATAAAAAAGGAAAGAAAGGTAAGCCAACGGTACTCTATTGAACACCTCCCTTGCAATATAACATTCAGCACAGAATAATGTCCCATGCGCTAGAGACCTATTACACACCAACCTGTCGTCCCCTTGCCTCGAAAGAAATCAGACAATTAATGAATTAAACAAAAAAAAAAAAAAGAAATCAGACTATGGTGCGGTGAGTGCGAGTGATAATCCATGATCACCAGTTCCCTCTGCGTGTCGTGTTCACCACGCGTAAAACATTAGAGCTGGTTGCAGCACAAATAAAGTAGCATTAGTTCATGAAATTTCATAACAAGCACCCATGTCTGCGAGCAATGGATAACCGGTGTAAGGTCGTCGTTTACAGACTGTCAATCGCCAATCTATGCGCTTTCTTACTTGCATGGAGTAGTCAGTTATATCTATATCCCGATATCACTATGGCAATCGAGAGGGCTCTCTCAAGCTTTGTTGTTTCGACAGATGTGTTCGGTGGTGCTCCTTTTTGACCTCAAATGTTGTCTAGCTATGTATTGTATCGTTTTCTTCTTTTTCTTTAATAATTTACTCCTAAATCCAAATAGTAAAATGCCCGTACTGGAAAAAAGCCCTATAACTCAATCCAAACTTCCTCACGTTCTTCAGCGCAAAACGTTGTCACCAGCACCACTAATTCCAGTTCTATTTAAATACTAAATTTCTCGTGCTTGAAAACCATTGAATGACTTCCCCATACCACTGAGACATTAAGGGAAGTTAACAAAGACGTAACCTCGCCCAGGTGCCAAGGTAAGTCCGATGGGTGCAAAACCTCAAGTTGCTACCACTATGTGTCAAGAAGACGAACCGACAGGTTGGCCTCTCTCTCTTCTTGTTTCTCTTTCTTCTTCCTTCTCTCTCTCGTAGACCTGTGTATTATGCGAATTTACCTGCAGATTTCAAACAAAATCTGGAGTTTGACAAGACGAAATACCTTTTCGAATCTCTGCCTTCCTTTTCCATCTTTAATTCAGTCCACACCCACGACGTAATATAGCAAAACCTGCTATACAACCTTACGGAAATCAACAACTAAATTGGATTAGTTCTGGTTGTTTATAAATCGGGGCGGAAGACAGAAACATTTACAACCCTATTTCTCCAAGCACAACTTCTTTCCCCTCCCATCCTTGGCCGTCACATCGAGATTCCACGACGACTACAGTATAGCAAAAGCTCCTATAGTCTCAACTCAGTCAAACAACCAAATTACGTTGTTTAAGAGTCTGTATAAATTAAGGCAACTTCACTCAATTTGACTGAGCTGAGTGTACCTTGCGGAAAGGTTCTCACCAATTTATCAGTGTCAACTACACCTCGGGAAATCAGCCAGTGCTTCAAAACTCGCACACAAAGAAGAAAATTAGAAGGACACATTTCACAACTTCTCCCCACTTCTCCCCACCTGAACCCAGCCAGACATCTCCAAACTCCCTTACTGCACTCCATCTCCCATCGATCCCACCCCATTTACACTCAACAATGGCCTGCCACCAACTAAACCTTAACCCCACTCCAACCAACCCACCACCCGCCTCCCCTGGCTCCCCCTCTAAAATTCCCGACACTCTCTGCCCGGGCTATATATCCACCAATGGCGAGTGGAAGCTCATAGACAAATTGGGCGAAGGTAGCTTCGGCATCTGCTTCAAAGCCGAACACACCACAAAGCCCGGCGTTTTCGCGGCCTTCAAGGTTTTGAAACTCAGAGGCGATGCTCAAAAAGACCGACTATTAGTATGTCTCAATCCAATATCCAATTGATAGGGAGTACGTAGACTAATCAGGCACATGTATATATAGACTAGGAGCTTCAAAGAAGAGTACAACGTAATGGAGCGGATCCAGAAAAAAGATGCTTATACACCTAAGGCCTATGGCTTCACTTCCGAGGCGGGACGATGTAGGTTCCACTGTTGCTTTTGAGTATCATTATTGTTTTCGAGTGTTAGAAGTTGATTTCTGGGTGTTGTATATACAGCGTGCATCATCATGGAGTATTTCGACCACAACATGCTCACCATCAAGGGCCACCGCCTCTTCGGTTTTGCCGCTATCCGTGAATACGCCCACGACATTGCACAGTCACTCTATGCCATGCACTTTCAAGGTGGCACGATACACAAAGGCACGCACCCATATCTCCCACTTCGACCCCTATCCCAACAGCTACTGCTATTGTTATGTATATATTAACACGCCTGACAGACGTGAAACCCGATAACATCCTCGTCCGTGAACCTCACAGCGACCCTTCTGAACGCACCGAACCCTTCGCACCCATTGCCTTCCTCGCCGACTTTGGCACGGCCTCCTGGGACGTATGTTCCACAGTTCGCAGGGACCCCAGCCTTGGGTGTGATGGAACAGCGGTCTACACCAGCCCCGAGTGCTGGGTTCTGGGCGAGTCACAGCGTGCCCCGGCCGATATGTGGGCTATGGGTATGGCTCTCCTGTCTAGGTGGCTGGGGTACCATCCGTTGGATGATTTTCTGGGAAGAGATCGGAGTACGAGGGGGGCGAGATTTTGTCTGTTGATGCTTAAGGAGGGCTGGCTGGAAGAGGCGGGGTTCCTGGAAGGGATGTCGAGAGATAGTACGTCTTCCTTGATGTGTTCTCCTTTTGTTGTTCTCGCCCCTTTTTTCAGTCAGTTTGAAATCTTTATATCGTCTTCATCTATCGATATATATATATATCAAAAGAACCATACACCTACGTCACCTCTCGACAAAATACTTTCCATCCCATATCACACATATATGATACTAATCACCCCCTCCACACAGTGAGCTCCTTTTTCTCCTCCCTCCTCACCATCTGCCCCCGCCGCCGCCTCACCGCTGAGCAAGCACTCTTCCACCCATTTCTCACCACCACACGTCTTAACCGCCAACAACACAACATGTTAAGACACGGCTGTCTCCTGCATCCACTCCCAATCCCCCCTGCCACCGTCAAGGCCAGCGTGGACTCAGACCGCAGCATCCTCCCCGTCTCCTCACCCACCCCACACCCGGGCTCCAGACCTGTCAGCCCATTCCACACGCCCACCAACATAGAAAGAGCCCTTGTTGATGCAAGCTTCAAGCTGGACAGCGGGCGCCTCCTCAAAGGGGCGGCCGTGGAGAACTGGTCGGCAGTACAGCTTTTTGTAAATGGCCCCAACTGGGATCGCGATTACGTGTCGGAGCACGAAGAGGTGCTGGCTGGTAATGCCCCGCTGAGGAATATTGAGAATGCACCGTGGCAGCTGAACCCACCCATTGGTGCTGTTCAGACGAGTGATACACCATCAGCGGGAGATTCTGAACATCTAATGGCAGGGAGGGCGTCTCAGTCTACCCTCCGACCATCAGAACATGCCTCTCAGATTCCGGCCGCGAGAGCCTCTCCAGGAGCACCACTGCGCCCTGTTATGAACCGTACTACAGGCATCAAGAAGAAGGCGAAGAAGCCGGCGACTCCAAAGCTCCATGGTACCCGAGCCTTTACTAGGGCGCAGGAGCTTGTCCTAGTTGCGGCTGCGGAGGCTGCGAAACCGGCTGTTCGCCGCTCTGCAAGGATTGCGGCTAAGAGGGGAACGAAGGGGGAGCATGATTAGTCGTGAAGCAGAAAGCTAGGATGTTAGGGATTATTGAACAAGGAAGTTAGTCAATTATCAAGGAAATTAAGGAATTGGGGGGCGACCCTTGGGTATTGGATGCTGGGTGGTTGGGTGTTTAGGGTTTTTTGTATATAGTTGGATGAATTTGGATGGAATATGGGCATCGTCACAGAACGATATGGGTGAACAGTTGAGGGATTGAAGAAATGAAGAATTGAAGTCAAGTAAAATGGTTCAGCAGATCGTACGTTGCAGAGATTTTCCGCATGAGGATACGTTACTCGGCCTCGTGTACAGCATTAGTTCTTAGCCTATTGTGGTTACCACAACTGAACTATACCACAGGCTAAAATAAATAAAGTTTGGGCTAATTGATACTTGTACTGTATTCTCAACACTTTTCCTCTTAATGGAAGTAACCGGGCTATCGCGGGTGTCATAAGGACGATATACGAGGAGGTCATTGTGTGGTCTCTGTGCCAGTAGTAAGGTTGCATGCAATTAATGAATTAAACCAAAAAAAATCTCTGTGCCAGTGGGGTCATGGGATATCACTTGTGTGATCAGAAGAAAAAGGAAAAGACACGCAACCCCAAGCAGGAGCAGGAGCATGATCACCTCTCCCCTAAGCCTATTCCGTTTCACAACCAGCAGTTCCTCACCAACCCAAACCACCCGGTCTCGGATAAAAAGAATTATCCAGTTGGCTCTACCTGGCTTGTTCTTTATTTCATTCTGGATTCGCACCAAGTATCCCTGCTGTCGGCACAAGTCTCCTAAATCAAGGTGCATAGACCACTATGCCAATAGAGCTTAAAGGACTGCATGCTAGGGGAAATAGTAAATGGACACATAAAGTTAAAATCCACTAGTGGCCTGCACTACTAATGTATGAATGCTTACGTACGTACGACTAACACCCAATATAAACACCGCACCTTAATCTGCGACTATCACTACATGGCCTACAACCCTTCATTCATACCCTTCACATCCCTCATATTCCCCTCACTCTACGTGCCTTCCTAATACCATACCCCCTCGCCTCTTCCGCCACCAGCTAACACGCCCACTGACTGTGATTCACGAGATACATCCCCCTCACTGAGCTCTCTACTTATCTAATCTAGAGATGACGATCCCGCGCGACACATGCACTTTGTGAACCGTTTTAGGGGAGCAAAATGCAGTATATATCTCTATTGGAGGGCATATTCTATCTTTAGGTAGCTGAACCTATCTGGATTGAGCGAATGATATAACTATAACACGTCAGGAACTACCACGCGGAGGACAGGTAGCGCCCTTGATAGATCTTATGCTTTTAGGCCATGAATCTCCCCCCATGTCATCCACGAGATTCCCTCGAAGCAAGGACACAAGGACGTTTGTCCTCATGGACCACATCACGTATATACTTCCACTACACCCACCTTCTGTCCCATGCACCAGAGCCAGAAACAAAACCAACACGAAAAGCTAAGCTTTATATAGGTTTCCATTGGTGGAGGGGAGCAAGCCAAAATCAAATAAGCATCAGGAACTCAATGGCGTGGCAGGCACTGTAACTGCAGCAGACGAAACACTCGGCCATATAAGTGTACGGGTAGTAGCGCAAACTTAGACACAGGGGGGAGCGACTCTTCCAGGCAGGGAAGTCCTGTTGGGTGGCTCCTGCGTGTACGTGACTGGATTCTTGTTTTCGTTCCTCATCTATTAAGGGAGAAAATCAGTTGAGCGAAACCACCGAAAAGGCATAATCTGAACACCTTCAGTCTGTTGAGCTGAGCCCCTAACATCACATCCCAATGAATCCGATGATACATTAGTTTAATGGTATAAACCGGTTTGAGCGTTAATAATAACGAGATAGTTAGTACAGCCCGGATCTCTGTACTTCATGGTTGAACTGAGACGTGCTTCTACTTGAACTGGTTCAAACCGTTTCACAATTAATGCGCGGGATTACCTGGATCCCCACATTGGATAATCACTGTGGATTACTCGAAATCGGTATCTCCTCTCTGTGACACAAAAATGCACACTCAGGGTTCTGCAGACCGAGTGTTTGGGGAATCGAGGGGACCGGAGATCTCAACATGACTCGGTGAGACCATAATGTGCCTTGATAAGCTCAGTATTTGCGCCATGGTGTATGCAGTGCAAACCATACAGAAATCCGGAGCATGCAGTTGGTACGGTTTGGACTTTCAACTAAATGATAACGGTGAAAGTAATACAGTTCTTCTTCACATACGAACCGGTTTAAACCATTGGATTCATTGTCACATCCTGGTTGCGTATATATATTAAATGTTGGCCTCCACATACACGGCTAACACAATATTATAAACTGGATACATTTTCCTTCTATATGGCCAGAACCTTTATAAGGCCTGTAAAGGTGTTAGGGGGGATAGAATGACACACACCGAGACCCGAGATCGCATGGAGGTATATATAAATTCAAAGGTATCTACGGCAAGGTGCCGTTTGGGTACTTCGATCATACTAGACCCTGTTCGCAACGAGGTGCATGATCATTTTTTGCCTAAGGAGAAATTATAACTTCAGATACCGGAGTTGTCGAAGGGATAAAGAGCTGTGATTGATCAGCGGCCGGTGACCAGCATTTTGCAGGGACACTGATTTGAATAATCTTTCGTACATATACTATTGGCTACTGGTCAATATGAGGCTGCAGCACCTTCCAAAAACACTTCATAACTTGTGACATCCAGTGGGCTGTGTGGGGTCGTTGTTTTATACCGTTCTTCAAAACCAGAGACAATGAATTGATAGCAGAAGGGTCGCAGGGAAAGTAAAGCATCTACTATCAAATGAGCAAATACTTAATTGTGTAAATGCTTATGCTGAAAAGAAAAGGAAATAATTAAGTAATAAATATAGTAGTAAAAAAGGCACGACTCCCAATGCGCTGTTAATGCAGAGTGAGGATAAAAACAAGTGCCCGGTTCAGGAGCCATATCATGACAAATTCCCCACCTCGACCCCAAACCCTTTCATATTCCTCACAGTTTTTCCTCTCTACTCCATTCTCGATTTCGTCCTCTAAGTCTTCAATCCGATATTGAAGTCTAGTAAGCCACGAATCAACATGATCTCTAAGCTCAATATACTCATCGTATATGGTTCCCTCAGGTAGAAGAGGCATCTCAACAGTCTCCATATAATCAATAAGAATATCTTCCTGGGCTTCGAATTCCGTAATGAGTTTTTTCATGTCTTCGGTTGTCATCTCCATCAATCGCGGAGCAAGCAATTTGTGCCGCTCTTGGCACCTTTCAACCCCATCGGTTTGTTGTTTCAGTACTTTAACCCATATTTTAAACTCCATCATATATTTCTCACACATTAGGTCAAGTGCATCTCTCTCTTCAAGATTCTCGATATTCTTCCGTCTTTTGTCAGTGATAAGATACTCCTCAGCGATGATGAGACAGTTTTCTCTTGATTCCAGTTCTATATCAAGGAGGTTTTCCAAATCGATAAAGGTGACACTGACATGGTGGACATAATCCACAATAGTACTTCTCTTCATCAGGGGCCACAGCTTTGATCCGGGGTCGGCAGCCATAACTGAGTTATCGATAAGTGTTTTGAGTGACGAATAATGCGGGTAAGAGACCTTCAAGCTGAGGACGATAACTTAAACGTTTTGTCACTAAAGATGCTACAATTTGGCGAAGACACTCTATAAAACACTACTAAAAATTTGTATATCACTTCAATTACCATGAGAGCCCTTAAAGCACTATTTAGATAAGAAATCTACTGGTATGGTTAAGGTTTCGATCGATACTATTTAATTGGCCGTCATGCATCGACCACAAATAATCCCATGATCCGCTACTGGTTTCACCTTACAATCTAAATCATAAACACCCCACCTCGTTGCCACGGGGATGTACGAGGTGTTCTATTCTGTAGCACAAGGACCATCTGCTGTATACACGATGAGCTTTGATTCGCTACAGAGTATATCTATATGATCACCGTGCCATATATAGTGCTCTATGAACGAACACCTCGTATCCCAGCTAGCTCCCCTACATGTCATCCCAACACACAAGACGAGTGACCTTCCAGGCGTACCCTCCCACACTTGATCCGCAGATATAACTTTATCATTAGTACCTTACCGCATAAGGTAAGCTTTTCGTCATTTGAATGTCTTCCATAGGTTAACGCTAGTCCAGGACCCGAAAAACCACACTTTCCACCATGTCTGAGAGACCTAGGTTAACTGAGAACTATGGGCAACGAGTGCTAAATTTCCGATATCCAAGTGCGCATTATAGCATGAATGTTAGTCTGATGAGATCATACGAAAGCTAGATGGCGGAGTTTCATCTGGGTAAATAGAGATACGGACCCCTTTGCTGGCCTACTAAACATTAAGCTTTCAAAGTTAGTGGTTATCATCCCCTTCCGTGTGGTGAGTATAGAATTTGAAAGTCAGGCCTCAGACACTCAGGGATAGCGAAGATTCGTTCAAATTCTTCCCCCTCCAGGTCAGTTTTAACGCCCTGGCTCTGGTCCTGGGGTGCAACTTTAAATACGATCAGATGTAACGCCTACTAGAATCAGGCAGAAAGATACGTATATATGACCTCATCACAAATGCCTTCCACGAAGACAGAAGGCCATGAATACCCCCGATCTGTAATAGGATCTGAAACATACCAAGCTCTGATATTTCGTACAAACCAGCAACTTTAAGTATAAGTGGTTTCTGAGACATTTGACTGACCGCATACAGAAGATTAGGAACTCAGTAGACTACCCCGGCGAATGTGCCTAATCCAGCGTGAAGCGTTATCCATCTTACTTATCACCGGCTCTTGTTTTTCCCTCAACCTTCAGGTCCGGGGGGGCGTAGGCTAAACATCCACGATGGTCATAAGCCATCAGGAGTATTCTTGATCCATGAGGTCACCTATTCCGAAACCGTATGGTACTGGCACAGCTGTCCAGAAGAATCTCTCCTCTAGCGTGGCGGAGGTTTCGCCTAGGCCGGGCTACATTTGGCATCATCAACATAGTGGCGGGGGCCACGGAGAACTAATATGAGTTTCTGCAGCTATGGACTGAAGGCATATGTTAAGGGTTGCGGGAAAAAATGATGACTGGAGGTTGCGCCGTTTGAATAGGGTGTACACGCGTGGTCTTCGAATCCATGCGCTTAACAGCAAAATGTAGTACTTCAGAGACCTTGAGCTTTTTTGATTCATAGAGAGTATGATGGGTAACGGGAGTAAGCGCTTGATTGAGACAACACTCTCTCTGCCTGTCAGCTTTGTCAAGCAAAGCCACATGTATATGTCGAAACCAATATTGAGTCAAAGATATGTGGCCATTGATCTTAGGTACATAACCATACCAAGCATACAACAAAACTTTTCATTCTTCCTTCCCTATGCCCTAACCCTAACCTTCCCCGCCGTCAGCCTTGGCGTTTTATTTTCCATTCCTTTAAAAGCTCGATTTCCCCCACACCCGAACTCTCCTCACCATCCACTCGATATGACCTCTCCCGCACAGAGGCAACAACAAACCCAGCAGACCCCGGAAGCCCTAGCGCGAAGGGAAGCACAGCGACCATTGGGTCATGCTTCCCGGGGACTGCGAAAGGCGGTCTTATTCACCGGCCTCCCCGCGCGTCCTCTCCGCCCTCAGCCTGGCGAACTGAGGGTGATGGCGATGTCGAGGGGGGTCCCTCCCTCATCTCGGTTTTCCCCTTCGTTTCTCTGTCCTGCTCCTCACGGAGAGGACACAGCCCCCTGTTGGTCTTTGGGTGTTCCGAGGGACCAAAAGGGGACTTTCACCTTTTGTTCGTTTTTTTCTTCCTTGTTTTCGAGATCTGGTTTGTTTCCTCCCCTTTCTTTTTTTTTCTTCTCATTTTATTTCCTGTATTTTATTTATTTATACTTTAAATTTATTTGTCTGTATTTGTATTTTATTTATTTCTATTTGCTTTAATTTATCTGTACGTGCGTATTTTATTTACTTTTGATTTAATCATTTTAAATGTATTTATTTTAATTTATCTTTAAATGTTTTCTTTCTTTTTCTTTCTCATTTTCTTTTATGTGAGGATCTTCTCGCTCATCTCCGTATCGAAATTTTGTCATTTTAATTTTAATATTTGTCGATTAAACAAACGTTTAATTCTCTTCGCTTTCTCCAAGTGAACTAGTAACCATGTACGTCTGGCTTCTGTGTCTAGCTCTCATACTACCCTGTTTACTATCGACTCAAGTCCTTCTCCCTTCTCTTCTGTGCTTATGGTTCTCGCCTAGTCTGAAACCTATCCTAAGCCTTTTCTTCTTCCATATACCCGTTCTTACCTCATTCGCTCTCCCAATTCTCTTCCTCATTTCTTTCTCCAAACGTCTGTACATAACTTTATTTTGTAATTGATTTTTACACCAACCTTAATCTATTCCCGCACTCTTCCAATGACGGATATATAATCCTTGATCCTCTTCCCTTCCACCCCACACTTCTCAGGCGTTTGCTTATAGCAACCTCATCCGCTTCTTAGCTTTCTTTACTTCTGCGCTTTCATGATCAATGTCCAAGTTTCAAAAAGCGCCACCGCTGACCGTAGTAAATAGTGGAAAACAGTAGCGATCCCTGATCTGTTTCCATACCCAGTATATTTCGTTTTCCGTACACCCTACCCCTCGTGTTCTCCCCCCGAGGAAATAGTACTAAATTGCAGCATGTACTTCATCAGCTCTTGAGCCTTACCGATGGCCGCTGCACTGTCTCCCCCGAACGCTAAATATGTAGGAAGATATTAAGGAACCGTATAAGAGAACGAGACGTGTGCACCAAGTAAGTTGCCACGATAACGACAAACAAATGAAGGACTTTGGAGTGATAGACAAGATCCATAGAGGTCCTCAGTAACACAACGATCTTTCGGCCAGCTAGGATTCAAGCGCCTCCTGCATAAAGTCTTGTAGCAGCGGATAGGATTTTCCGTCATGCCCAAAATCCGCTGTCTATCAGTAGTGTGGAACGGTTACTGTCCTCTTGACTGATCCTCCGTTATGGGTTGGAAAGTGTACCGCCGCTCCGGGTTCCGTGCCGTCAGTGGAAAGTAAAGGTCTTTCCGTCAGACCAAATACACTACCGTAGATGAAGGTCCAAGACATTTCTTCCTTATCTTGATATCCCGATACAAGAATGATGACATCTTTGCCGGAATTATTTCCTGCATTTAATATCACCTCCAATGCTTGAGTACTCCGGGAGACGACAAGAATATCAGAGACGAGTGAAGAAGGAATGGGTGCATGCTGCACAAAACGGGAGTAAACGGAGGACGTTACGGAACTAAAAGCCGTCAGCGGGAAGGAGATCTACTCAGTATATACTCCATGTTTGTTGATAGATATAGTAACATCACCGGCAATACACAGAACACGCAAAGGAGGGCGTGCTTGCTATGTTGAGGTAAGGGTTGATATGCCGGTGTTTTCGGTGGTCCTCCATCAGAAGTTTAACTTCGGAGGTTTTGCGAATGGAATAGCTAGAGATCCTAATAGATGTAGTACAGATAAGACCCTGTCAAAAAGAGCTCCGCTCCCCATCTTCATCTCCCTAGAGGTTAGATTTGGTGTTTCGATTGGGTTATTCAGATATCGCAGGGCACAAATGTGGAGCCAAATCATATACAGTCCCGGGTTTGATGTGCAGCTCTCCATCCGAAACACATGTCACAAGCCATAAATAGGGTAAAAATCAAGTAGTTTATGGATTCTACCATCATCCGCACGCCCCTACCCCCTGATCCCATCCCTGCCAAGATATTCAGTGCAGCGTATCTGGGCTGCCAGATCAATGTAGTTCCTTCGTTTCCATGTTCTCTCACTGCTGATGCGAAGTTAAGGCCTTTTCCGTTTCCTTGGGCTAACTCACTGATGATGGCTTGACTGACACCTGGTCTTCGGAGCTCGCTATACGATAATGCGAGTGCGTTCCGTGCGGTTGAAACTCATTGGGGCGATTGATATTCGAATACGGAGGCGGATGAGAATCGAGGTGCCGTTGTTGGTAGACAGATTGTCTTTCGGGGCGGTGCGCAGAAGCAAGATAACCGGGGTCTATGCAGTTTCCACATTTCGCTGCGCCTGCACGATATACATCTAGTCATGACACGTAACCGATTCCAATCCGCATTTCGAGTGCAGGACAACGCGCCCGTATATAGCTTTCTTTCTCCTGCTTTCCCCCTTTCCCCCCCCGTATTTCTGTATTGACCTATCTTCAATCATATCTCGACGGTTCCATCACTGCATTCACAACTCATCAAGTCCCTTCTTCTTTCCGACCTTTGCCGCGGTTCTGTATAGGGAGCGAACTCTATTGACATCCGATGATTATGAGACTTTAGGCGAGGTGGCTTATGGCTTGTTTTTCATCATCCAACTATCCTTCGGATGATGTTCACCCCAACCTCCTGGGGGTCTATTCCGGTGTCTCTGTGGAGAACCAGACTGGAGATAGAGCTAGAGGCCCCTATCCATCTATTTACATCACACGAACTTCACCTTACTACGAAACAATCTTGCCAGGAACGATCCTCGTTTTCACAAAATCGTACCAAATTCCACTGCTCCCCCTAAACCATACCTAGGAGATTCTTACCAGAATCGATATCACGCCCCTTATGAATCATCTTCCTCTGTACGGGCCTGATAAAATATTATGGGTTGTCAAAAATAACCGGAAATATTTTAAAAGTATGACCCTTGAGACTGTATCAAAGTCCTAGGGAATACAACTATAGGGGATTACTGGAATGAAACCTCCTGTCTTCTACCTCCTATGGTGTATAAAGCGACGCTGAAGCTGCACTCCCACACAGATTTTCGTTGCGGAGCAAATTTCCGGTTATCTTTGATAACGCACAATACTTATGATACCTGAACGAAACAGAACGGTCCAGCAATCTATTTCTTCCCATATATGTTCACACGTTAATTAAACGGTCGGAATTTTTTGTGGGGATTTACCGCCAATGATTTCCGGCCTTTTAATTAACTAGCAAGTACCCGGGCGCTCAAGAAAACTCGGCTTCCATTAGGGACATTTTACTAAATGCCTAGCTATGGTTCCAGGTCGTAAATCATGGGAAGGCACCCATTTTATACCAAAAATGCCACTTTTCAACATGGTCCTAGACCACCAATTGTCATTAATTACTAAATTCTGAGGATTGAAAGACCATATATTTGTATATGAATAATCGCTATGTCAGCTGAGAATGGCAATATTACACTTCTAGCATGAGTTGTGTTGCTTTTGTTAAGTTCAGTTGCAAAAGATGCGCCAAGCCCCAAATCCCCAAGTCTTTCTACTTCTAGCTCATATGACCTTTTCCACATTCAACTTCAGAAAGTGCCCTTTTAGTTTTATTAAATTTTATTAAATTTGATAGCCAATTTTTCACCCCCCAAAGCCATTTTTGTTATTGATGGCAATTGTGTTGTCGGTGGTGGTTATATTTAGACAAATCTTTGGCAAATTTTGGTGTGGTTTGGTTGCCTTCCCATGGGAAAAATCCTTACGGGAGAATTAGCAAGCTAGAGGATGCCTAATAAAGTTGCCTGGGCGTTGGGCACTCGAGAATGCGTGATGACACTGGATACTTTTGATGGATACTGGCGAACGAATACGCCCCTAGAATCAGTAACGCCCCATTATTTCCGCACGTACACCTGAACCTTGCACGAATCCAGAAATTCGCTTTTCACTCGATATAAAGTTACCGGATACTAGTTTATAATCATAAATTGATTCAAATCTGCATAATACCCAATAAAAGCTGGATAAAACCTGCGTAACCCACCCAGCCTTTCCTCGCTTCGACACCCCAACCCATCACAGTATTTCGAAATTCTTCCCGTACCTACTTACTTTGAAACGGATACCTAACGAGTGATGGGAAAGGTACTCCCCGTGCCTGAATCAGGTTCCGCTTCTCCCTTCTCCCTCTACGTTTCCTCCCCCTCCTCCCCCTCCTCCCCCTCCTCAGCACTCATAGGTTCTGGCAACGCACTTGTCTTATACCACATCTTGTTTATATCACGAGACTTCTTCTTCTCTGGGGATTCTGTGAATTCAGGAAGCCCCTCAAAAATATGGTACTCAAGTGCTTCACGCGCTGTCCATCTCTGGGCCGGGTTGGGGGCCAAGCAACACCTTAAAAATATGTCAACTAGCAATCTCATGTCAGCGTCAAGTGGATCCAGGTGATAGGTTTCGTCTTACCAGCGTCAGAGCAGCAGATGGCTGGAAATTGATCGCAGGTCTCGAGGTAATCCTCTACGCTGCCACCGAGGTCGAAAGGCATATCTCCCGTAATCATGAAGTACGCTGAGATACCAAGGGCCCACATGTCACTATTTAACTCATCAGTACTCTTTCAGCTAATAGAGATACGTTCAAGCTATGAGGGATTTTTTTTTGTTTAATTCATTAATTGCGTAAGCTATGAGGGATACAACATACACTCCGGATCCATATTCTAAGCTCCCACTCTCGCGAAATATCTCCGGAGCTTGATAACCAAGTGTTCCTGGCATACTATCGTCTGTCAATATGCAGCCGTCTGGGCCGATATCTAGCGCTGATCCAAAGTCACAAAGCAGAACCTTTGATGGTTCGTCGCTTCGAACTTCTTCGATAACGATATTCTCAGGCTTCACATCTACTTTACAGTCAACAGCCGCATCTTCACCGCGCAGAGCTACAAAACCTACCGCGGTGCACGATGCCATTCTCGTGGCAAATAGCCAGTGCCTGTAAGAGCTGGTGGACGACTTTAATCATTGCACCCTCCGTCAGGTATGATCTGTTCCTAACCCACGTCCACACATCGCCTCCAGGTGCGAGATCCATAACAATGTAGTCTAGAAAAAATCATGTCAGCTAGTGAACATCCCAAAATCAAATGGAGCAGCCATTCTCACTTTTGCCTTTAGCGCGAAACAGATCTACCATCTTTATAAAAGGCCCCTCGATATCCTGAAGTTTCTTCAACAAACACACCTCTTGATCGAACTTCAGGAAAATTAGCAAAAGCTTGAAATTAAGACACAAAAGAATAAATCATTACCGCTACCACCTCTTCCCCAGCCAATATCTTGACTGCAAAATCAATGCGGCTCTCCAGATGTTGACAGATATTCACTGTTGAGTGGCCACCCTCAGCTATTCCTCGCCCCAGGCTGTAAAGACATGATGGTAGCATCTCTTGCTCTTTCATTATAGTATTCATAACAACTTATTGGTCTGATTGAGTTTTCTTGTCGATAAACGATAAAAGATAACAACAGCGATAGCAATGAAGACAAGATGGGGGTGAGATAGGGGGTGGTCTCAGACTCTGGAATATCTCTTGCTACTGATCTTGGGGGTGCACTAAAATACTATGGATTTGCGGCCAGTGGTGATGTGTTTAAGGTAAGCTCGGGAGTGTGGTTGAGTATACACACGCAGTCACCACATCCAAGAAGCCTTCTATGAGTGGACACTCCTTCTGGACGCAACGACGCTCGAACCAAGATGAGCTACCACAACCCCCAGGTTATGCGCTCCCAAGCGTGCCTAATAGTCAAGATCTTGAAGCGGTACATAACTTGATACTCAAAAATCACCTAGTTAGAAACTCAAAAGAAAAACAGCTAGGATATAGGAGAGAGCCTTTGGCTCGCTTATATCTAGGTTCTGAAGTGCTAGTGCTAGATTTACAAATGTCCTAGGCCCAAATCCTGCTCGCTAATCAGAATAGAGGGAGCTGGGGCAACCGCTCATAGAAGTAGCTCTGGACATCAACGCTTGTGAGGAGCTCGAGCCCTACAAAAAGGGATATACTCTTGACTCATTCCTCCTCGACCAGTTATTTTGACGATCGTATGAGTCCAGTGTGCAACGTAGATACGTAAGCTTGGAGAAAGAGCAGGCTCAGCACACTCTCGTGAAGTTTGACTGGTCAGCAGGGTCAAGTCTATTCGATCGCACAAATACCCCAATGCTAGAACCAGCTGAACGAATCACAGGGCACGTTTTCTAGGACAAAGAAAAACTAGCCAACGATTGGCTCCCGTTGAGGAAGTTCATCGGAGCTTGAAGGTACCATCAAATGCAGAATTACCTTCCAGATGTCGCAAGAAAACGATTCTCAGCAATGTGGTACATTATTTTCCCCATTAGGCACTTTCTCGAATATACCTTTACTCCGTGGAACACCTGTTCCCCGGCCACGAGCTCATCCACTCGATTCTATTATTCTACAAATTTTCTCATGACCACCCAATTGCAAGACCACCAGCCATCTCTTGAGTAGTAAATTCAATTCTCTACAGTACTAGTAATGAGGGACTTCCTAGATACATTTCTATCCAACTATTAGCCCCTCATGAATATGGATTTCAAATCCTTCGGTTCCTTTCGATGATAGTGAGGCCTTTTATGACACTGTTATGTTCATTATATATTTCATTTTGTGACCCCTCCCTTTGAAGCTCTGTCAACTCCGTCGCCGGAGCTGGGGTTTTAACCGTCTGGTATTTTGGCTAACACTGCAATTAAAGACACACGCACGAGCCTCGAGAAACAAAAGGCTAATGGTGGAGTTAGCAGGAGCTCTACCCTGTGCCTAGAGAAGTATTCAAGCCTAATTAGATGCTACCCCTGCACCGTCCCCGTCATTTATCGTTGGATTCCTCTCGGTCTTCCTATCGATACCTCAGTGCTCACTTATTCTGACACCTCCGAATATCAACACACCGATAATATAGGCACTCTGGGGATATTAGGATCACAGAATGTGAGTTTGTAAAATTCTTCATGCGCATTTTGGGTTCTGGCTATCAACCTTTTTGTGCTGACCCCAGCTGCAGTGGTGTAACGTCTTGCGAGTGATAATCCATGAACCTCCGAGACTTTGATTGATTGAAGATGTCAACACGTACCTCGCTATGACTGGAGTCTCAATCAGAGAAAGATGTTTAGGATCTTATCACCCTGATCGGCTTCCGATCAGGAAAGCCAAAATTCTGCCTATCGGGCTACAGGTAGATGATCTAACGGGGCATCTCACTCCATTGACAAATGTGTTA
Organism: Morchella importuna; assembly: GCF_003444635.1. Lineage (NCBI taxonomy): Eukaryota > Fungi > Ascomycota > Pezizomycetes > Pezizales > Morchellaceae > Morchella > Morchella importuna. The sequence goes on from NW_025763408.1 coordinate 932,285, forward strand.
GTTCCACTAGTGTATTTAAATTATAGCCCTTCTTTTAGATCACAGAACACCACCCCTCTCAATCCAGGGAGCGCTTTAGAGGGACCTTCTACATTTTAATAGCGGCCATATAACACCGGCATTGGGGATATCTATTACTCTAGAATACCCGACAAGCAACGGCATACCACAGTACTATATCGCAGCGTCCTCAATACTACCAGAGGAGTTATAAACCTCAGAACTGAAGCCGATAACCTCCCTTTCGTTGCATATAAATTCCCGGCCTCTAGCATGCCACCAAGTAGACTCTCTTCATCAAATTACACCGATCACGACCCAAACCCTTCAAGAGCTCTCTCAACTAATATCAACTATCACTACTCCCTACAGGCACTCCGAAATGCACATCCCACAGCCCGCACTCCTACCTACCACACATTCCATGCCCAGAGATGTTAACGGCCTCAACAGTAAGCTTCGAACCCTTCCCGGAGTCCTCATCCCCGTCACACACCACAAACAGCAACGACGCACTCATGCTACCGCGTCAGGACCGGCGCAAGAGAGTCCATGCTCAGAATCAACCGTTGAGACGCAGCAGGTTGTTGGTGAAGTGCCGTTCAAGTTTTGCTTCATACTATAAGAGTACTTGCTAATAAGATATTTGATCATGTGCATGGCGGATTTCTGTCTAGTCAGTTAGTAGGATAGTGGTGGATAGGATATGTAGGTATTAAGTGGTAATAAATTCAATACATCAAGTCGTTTTACCTTTCTCTCTGCTGTGTCAGTTCCTCCAGTACACTGCGCTGTCCTCTTGTGAGAATAGATGCTCCCTCAACTACCTTGCTATATGCGAGGCTCACCACTACATGTCTTAGAAAGCTTCATATTAGCTCAATAATGTCTGCATGATATGACGTCCTAGATCTCGAGATAGTGGTGGTCCCGATTTATATAGATGCTACTCAAGGTGTTCCTAAATACCAGTGGTAGCTAACGTACGGCTTCCTTTTTATATATAGATCCTTGGCATGGCATAGCAGCACATATACATATAGAACACCGGGCTGTGGTTCAAAGTTTCTGTGCGAGTTTCAATCAAAGCTAGGCGCCCGTTCAAGTGAGTCAAAATCAGACACAGAGACTGCCAAAAAGAATCTTAATCAATGACCAAACAAGCAGAGTCGAAACGTTTACCATCAGAAACAAGAGGGTGTATGGCGCTTTGACAAAACCGGTAACTCAGAAAACAATAAGGAAAAGAAAGAAAAGAACGCATACGAATTACTTTTGACAGAGTATGAATAAATCCCGAAATCACACTGAGTCAGTTATCTTTAGAAATAACAGGGCTCGGTTCAAAAGCCACATCAGAATGAAGTCTTGACGCGCCTGACCAAACTCCATTTCATATCTCTCACAATCCTTTCGACCCTTCCCTGTCTCAAGCTCATCTTTCAACTCTTCGATGCATGCGGAGATCAAGGTAAGGCGATTATCAACATCCTCGACTAAGGCTCGGTACTTCTCGTATATCGGCCCTTCAGGCAGCAGTGGTGTTTCCAGCGTTTCCATGTAAGAAATCAGGATCTCCTCTTCCTCCTCATATTCCACAATTTTCTTTTGCATGCCTTCGGTTCCCATCTTAAGAAATGCTTCAAATATTACTGGCTGTTGCTCATGACACATCTTTAACGCTATTCTCAGTTTTACTAAATCCAAACGGTTGACTCTGACATTATTGCAGTAAAACCTTCGTAAAATCTTGAATTCCCGTCTTTCGGGTTCCGTTAGGGTGCCCTTTAGTTTTTTGTCGACGGAAAGAATTTCAGTTGCATAAGCAATGCTGTTATCCTTCAATCGTTGTATTGAAGCTATACAATAATTGATATCATAGAGATTGCGTCTTACTACATTCACCTGGTTGACGTTAGTAGTCTCCGGAATTAGAGACCAAGGTTCAGACTTCCGTAAATTCTCCATGACTTTCTTATTCGGAAATGAAGCTAGGAAGGAAGAAATTTAGCTTGACAATTGAGGAGTGTAAGGAAATCTCTGTGATTCTGTGTCGACTGGTTGGCCAATGTTCTGGTGATTTTAGCCTGGTATGCATGATTGCATGTTATAAACTATTTCCAAATAGATACATCTCCATTTCAATGGTTTTCGGGGCCATTACCCAAGCTTCTTCAAGGAGAGATGACTCAAGGTTGTGTTGTTTGAAGCATTCAATTGCCGTCACAGCGCCTGTGGGCAATGCTTCTTATACCAATCACCACGATGTAAAGGAAACTCACAATAACTCCTGTGTCCATCATGGCAGAGTATTGCCACTCCCCTGGGCTGAAAAAACCTAAATTCCGAGATGAGAAAATGCTTCAATTTTACTGGACGCACTTCGTGTTCTTTGGCGTACTAACCAACTCTGGTGGACCAATTAATCCCGAACCCAATTACTTGTAAGATCCAATCAAATTAACTGAATTAGATTAAATGAGATTACTCATTAAAATCTATTCCCGTCCTGAAACCATTAATACATACATGTATATATAGAAACAAAGTACATGTGTAATGTATATATCTTCCATTTAGAAATAGAATCGACCCTGCTGGACTGACCCTTAGTTTTAATAGCTTTAACTTAAATACAGTAAGAAGTCCTCTCCATAATTTCAACGAGCTTTTTGCGCTTGATTGATCAACCATATACAATTTATTCCACTCATATCAAATCCTAGCCACAATATCAGAAAAGCTTAAGTGCACGATTCAACGATTTTCTCCACACCGAATCAATGGAAGACAATTCAATATCTTCACCTTGGTCTTTAATACCAAAAAGCAACATTAAGAACTATGTTCATCTTATAAACCTCGACCTTGAAATACTAAAGAAATTTCCCAAGGATAGAGCGCGCTATATAGATCTGTGCGAGTCTTACGCCAGTAAGGCTGTTGGCATCGATGGTCTGCTTCCAAGCATCCAATCTCCTTCTAAACGCGAGTTCTGGGAGTCCTGCTACGAAATGTGGTGTGGATTTATCAAACTATATACTTTCATGTTGGAATTACGCGAAGAGAAGTACAAGTCCTGTCTAGAGCGCCAACCTGAACTCCTCCAAGGACTAGCCACTATGGATACCCAAGTGATGGAAAAGCTACTTGGTGAATACACCGCCGAGGAAGATATTTTGATCAAATATATGGAGACTTATGAAACACCCCTTTTGCCGGAAGGTTTAGTTTATGAGAAATATCAGCAATTGAGATACCGAGTTGACGAGAGACTGAACAAACTTGAAATCGAGATCAAAGAGCTGAAGACTGAGATCAAGACTGGCCAGGTACTCCAAAGCCGCATTGAGTATGAAAAGGAATTTGGGCAGGGTGCTAAAGATTTCATAATGATCTGGATTTTGAATCGAGCTCTTGTGTTTGTACTTACTCTACATTGATTATATTCGAGATTTAAGGTGGCTTTTGTTATGTTATTCTACGGTTTCCTTCCTCTATCTTTCCTTTAAGACTGTAAGAAGTTTTAAAATAATCCTCAATGTTCTTAATGATTAATTATATTTCTTGTTTACTCACCTGAGAATTGCGATATACTAGTATAAAGCTCGCAATATTCGGGCTTAGGACTATTGCGCGAGCTTTCTCTGACTCTTAATCACAATTAGAACTCGAGGTATTCGAGCCTAAAGCTCAGATCAGATAACCCAAAGCTCGAGCCAGCTACGGAGGAGCGTATCTTCTTCTCTACTTGCTTATCTATATACATGTACTTTAGTAACGTTTACGACCATTCGAACCATCGCATCCTCGCCACTCATCGCTAGGCATCCCCGGGCTCCCAAATGAACAAAGTACATCTAAGCTACCGCCTTTCGCCCTCCTAGTGCTGGTCTCCATAACGCACCCATACTCACTTTAAAACAGCACCCCGCATCTATCGTTTTACGGTAGCTACGTAGAGCTGTTTTTCTATCCCCCCCCCCCCCCCACCATGGAGCCCAGATGGAAATATAGGTTGACTACAAAGTAGTTTCAAGTGAACCAGTTAATTGCGAGCTACGACAGGCATCTTTGGTCTAGTGCTTCCCGGAAAGAAACACCGTTCGGTAGTGACTGCCAGGAGGTTAGAAGTTATGATCCTTCGATCCCTAAAAGCTAAAGGCACCCAAAGCAACCAATGAGACAGCACGAACTTTAGAATTAGCGGTATAACAAATGACAAGTCTAATTACCCACCTTCCCAGATAGAATGAGTTCTCCTCCAATTATTTACACCTCCGGTGCTGCTATCTATCTACTCTTCATATATATGCCCACTCTCTCTGCGTCCACCTGTACCAACATCTCCTCCAGATCAACCCAGTTCCCGCCACAACCTCCCATGATACACGCCCCATCATGTATCCACATACAGCGAATACTCGCTCGCCACAGAACACAACAGCACATACCTTGAATATCCCAGATACCCAGCAGCTCATCATCATCATAGCTCATCACCCCCCCCCCCCCCCCCCGGGCAGCCCTTTCACCTCCGGACCCAGACAAAAAGCCAACAGGGACGCCTAACCCCCCTAAGTAATAAAACGCTCACATGCAAAGCTCATATCCGGCCTTCTTCCCCCACCGCTTTGAACTCCGCCCTAAACCCCGCGCCAACAGGACGCCACGGCGTTACGGAGAAGACGGGCAGTTCATATAATAGCAATTCCCCATTGATTAACTGTCCATGTGCGGTACTAATAGGAGAGCTCTGGCAAACCCCTCTCTAGTCTCTGCTAGATGGCGAATATGATCATATGCCGGCCATCCCTAGCTAGCACGCCCAGATCCCAGCGGAGAGGTGTAGATGTTGACCTGAGCCCAGAACCGAATAGGCGTAATGAACCTGTTATACCAAGTACCTATCAGTGCTCGGAGCAGCCCAGAAAAACAGTTGCCCCTACACAAGTACATGCCACATACACATACCTCCGCTGGCATTTCCGAAGTCGCCCCCGTCCCCCCCCCCCCCAACCCTCTCTATCCCTCCCATCAGAGGGCTAAACGGAGTACAAGAAGCCATATACCTACGATACACAACGTCAAAAACGTGCTGTCGGCACCGCAATGCACTCCACGCCCCCGCTTAACCATCCGCCAGGCGATTCGCATCCGGGTGATAGTTCATGACTCCAGTATCAAAATGTAGTATGGATCCCTGTTGACGTGCTGCGAATGAATATAGCAAGAATATGGTGTTTTGATGGATTTAGTGATGTAGTGTTGGTTTAGGTTCGTGTTCCTCACCTGCTATGGTCTCGTTTCTTCGGATGTGTACCGGCTGCTTAGCCAGCCATCGCCACCTTGCAATTGAGTTTTGAGGTAAGTGTCTTCAACCTCCTCCACTGAGATATAGGGCGAGAGACGCGGATTGAATATGTGTAGGGCCCACCCATCATAATAAGCACAGCATCTCATATTCCAGCCGTACCTCTGCAAAGTATCCACAACATCCCCACCGCAGTTCACCTCCAATCATCAACCACGTATAGCAACCACCAACCCACCAAGCACACCCCGACAGGTCCAAAGCCAACCCCAGGAGCACCCCGCCCCCACCTGCACACAAACACCCGCAAGTCCAACTCTTCCCCGATGGTTCCTGTCAAGACTGCCGTCATAGCCGGCTGGAGAATTCATGGTTACAGCATCTATACCAAACTCACACGCCCTACCTTCCGCTGTGAAATATCCATCCAGCTGGCCGCCATCTTCTCACCACCCCCACCCCCCACGACCCTCCACTCTCTACTCCACCCCAATACCAAGCTGCCACCCAGCTAGCTCCACTACCAGCTGTCATCACCACCAGCTACAAGGTCTTCATGCCAGGGCCCGAGAGGTAGCAACAGCAGATGTGCGAATCGATATGCACATACCCACCTCTCATACATCGTCGGGGGTGAAGCTGCACCAGCTAACCCGCTTAATGGGCTGAAGATCACTCCCCAAAAACCGTCTGTATCACTATACCTACTGCCAACACTAAAGATACACCTCGCCCTGCACCCTCTCTTCGCCCGCGAAGTAACAGGCCTAGGACCTCCAGGAGAACGACGATGGACACATACCAAGACAGCGATTGCGTCACCCTTGCGGTACTCGCCGATCATAGGCCCTTCCAAGCGGTCCCAAAGCTTGGATACGGTACATCCCCGCGCTGCCTCACCCCGATATATAACCCAACCCCAGTCCGTCAGAGCCGCTAGGGCCGTTATCGAGTGATATCCTATGACGGCCACTCAACACAGCCATGCAGACTCCTCACCACAGCAATACCAGACTTAGAGTCTATCAACTCCTTCTTCTACACTCACCCCAGCGGCCAGCGAGCGGTCGAGACACGTGGAGAAGCTAGAAAACCCTTTGGGAAACTCGGCCATGGGAGTTACCGCGGCATCGGGAATATTGCTTGAATTCAACGATATGGGTTTCCTCTTCGATTAGCTAACTGGCATGGGTGTAGGCTTGGGTCCAGCACATCCTTCTCTGTTATTTACGAGGGGGGGGCCAAAGATCTTCGGCGAGCCATAATTACAGACACAACGAGCTCGTCCCCCACCACCTCAGGACACGCACACACAGGAGGGAGAGTTCGCAACAAAACTCACAAACCGCATGCAATCCCAGAAACATTAGCACAGACTGAATGATTCCACCCCGTTTTTCATCGCGTTGTATAGTACAGCACTAACTATGGAGAGGCCTAGGTAACAATTACACAAAACGAATATCTCGACCCATGCACACCACCGAGACCCACCAAAGCCTCAGTCACACCCCAGCACTCGATCCACAACTCAGCAGAACACGGTTCCCCTCACCACTAGTACTAGCAGCGGGGGAACATACCGTGAGGCAAGCGTCTACAAGCCACGCCAGCGGTCACAGTCACATATCAATACGTCAGACATACAACCTGATCCACCAGATTATTATATCTAGATCCACCTAGCTAGCTACAATCAGACCTCACCACCAGGCAGTACTTACACCGGAAATTAACATTCCCACAGCTCCCACCCGGCGCACAACCCACACTTCCAACGAAGGATCTACACGCCGTGTGTTATAGATTCATCCATATTGTGCGGGGGATATCTATACTTGTACCTACTGTCTAGAACACACCTAACACACCCCACAGTCAGACTCCGCGGGGTACACAAAGACACCCCCTTATCCCTCCATCCCCCTACCTCCCTACCCCCTTACCCCCCCCCCCTTCCATATACCCCGCCCCCTGCCCCTGCCCCCGCCCGCCCGGCCACCTGGTTACATACCATCACCAGTTCCAAACCGGCCCAACCAACACAACAGAAACAAACCCACGATGTCGCACAAGGCGCACGGACCACACCCAAACCCACACCCACACACACACAACCACGCAAACTTACGCGCGCGCGCACACGAAATGAGCGCCACGCCACATCTAGGGCAGATCAGATCTAGATGTCATCGAGCTTCACATGTCAAGTAGTTATCATACGATATTTTTCCGGACATTCTTTCTACACCTCTACACAGAGTACATAGTGGTTTGGAATTGGAATTGGAATTGGAACCGGAATTGAATTCGTATTCTTGGGAGAAACTTAGTAGGAAGGAAAAACCCGTATTCTATTTTTCCCGCCCATGACTAGCACAACGGCCTAATGGTATTGCAAACTACCAAGTAAAATATTGATATGCAGACAGCGCGATATGCCCTCCCCCCCATCTCCATCATGCAGCGCAGCGCCGGATATCAACCCAGCGCCCAACCAAACCAAACCCATGGGCGCCCATGAATCCCAACCCAGGAACTAAAAAACATATATGCAATGAAAACAAAAGAAAGAAAAAAAGAAAGACAAAAAAAAAAATTTCACAAAAGAACAGAACCCAAGCGAACGCGACTCCCCCCGCCCCCCCCCCCCCTTTTCCCAATCATTACCCCCCTTTTTCCCTCCCACCCTTCGCCCATCCCATTCTTCTCGTGTCGTCCTAAAAAATCGCATCCAAACAGCAACAACACGCCAACGCGCCACAAAACGCCGCCAACATCGCCCCCAAGCCACTATCCGACTTCTGCGCGCCGGGCGGCGGCGGCGGCATCTGGTAGACCATCGGCTGCTGCGGATATCCCTGCTGCTGCTGCTGCTGGGGCGGCGTGTAGTATTCCTCTTGCTGTGGTGGGTAGTAGCCCTGCTGCTGCTGTGGTGGGTAGCCCTGGGTGGTAGGGGGGTAGGTGTTGTAGCCGGGCTGAGGCGGGTAGCCTTGCGGGGGGTAGGCTTGGGGTGGGTATTGTGGTGGTGGGGAGGTCTGGAGGGGTGTCAGTAGGATATGACAGGAGGAGGAGGAATGGAGGGGCGGAGGGGGAGGGGGGAGGGGGGATGGGGGATGGGGGGAAAGGGGTACTGACGTAGTTGTCTTTGATGCCTTGGGTCATCTTGTTGATATTGTGCTGTTGGTCCTTCCTTGGTGATGCAAACTCAGCCTGTAGCTATCTATCTCTCTCACGTACGTACGTATATCGCGGTGATGAAGTATCCAAAGGCGCAGTGGTGCAGTGGTGAAGTAGCGAAGTGGGCAAAGTGAGAAAAGTGAGGTTGAAAGAAGGTTGTTACAGGCCAGGGCCCACCTGCCATATAATACTCTAGAGTAGACAGCCACCCTGCAGGTCGTCGTAATCACACAAATCACACCTGTTCAACGTGATGAGCGAGGCGCAGCTGGCATGCCTCGGGGGAGCGTTGCCGCATGTGGAAAAGGTATGGAGAGGCGCTTATCGGGGACTTAAGCGAGATGAAACAAACGCCCGCGAACCGGTGGGTGCGGTGCTCTAGAAGCTCTGGACGGGATGGGCATGGGATGGGATTGGGTGTGGGTTTTGATTACCAAGGGTACTGTGTTTTGATGAGTGACTGCGCGCTCTCTGTATTGTATATAGTACCAGGGGATTCAAGAGGAAGTGAACCCCTGCGCTTTTTACTCACACTATGTTTGGACTTTTCTTCACGTTTTCACACGCGTGGAAAGAGTGGAGTGAAATGGAATGGATGAGGGCTTGGGACCTGCGTAATCATTTGCAGCCACATCTACTACTATTCTACTTTACTTGGCATGTGCAGGGGTCACGTAATAAACGGCGTTTGCCAAGTTTTTCAAAACTACATGTGTTTAGCCTGAACACACGGTGTGATTTTTGGTGTAGGACTCGCAAGATGAATATTAGTCGATAGCGGGGTATGGTTTAACTTAATATGACGGGAGTATCGGTTTAGGAGGCGATAAACTGAGAAGAAAGAGCCTAGAGTAAAGAGGTAAACCTCAAGCTATATAGAAGTCGACATCGAGCTAAGAGTCGATTTGGCCAATATATTAGAACCGAAAACTCAAACTATTAAGCCGACCAATCAAACCACGTCAAACCATATGATTATCCAAGGTATCCGTTCTCCGGCGTGGGGGGTTGCAGGTATTGTTGTGCGATTAATTGTATATTAGGCAGTTTTGGTGAGGATACAGCAGGACAAGCCCGGAATCCGGATAGTATATTGGAGCGAGTGATCTGGGGATTTACCTTTCGATTCTGCCCCAGAAATATGCTAGATATAAATTTCTGCACCATACGTATTTACCTTGATTCCTCTCGTAGCCATATATACTCGTCGAAGGGATCTAGACACATGCATATGCCTCCCAAGCCCGGGGAAATGACAGTTCTCGTACGTCAAAGACTTTCGGATATGCTGCCGTACACGCTGCCGTATATGTAGCTTGTATATGTTCTCTCTCTGTGCTCTTTTTTAATTGTTGCGAGCACTATAGCCTCTTAGTCCGGATTCCGGAATCCTCTAGTACAGATGTTTTAGTCAATAAGTAACTTAGTCCCCATTAGTATAATAGATAAAGCACTAGGATAATATCACTAATCCATAACCCAGCCCTGGAGAACCCATGACCCCGTATATGCACATCCGTGATGCTAGCTCTGTACTTTCTCATCGCAGAGACCCGGTAAAAAACGTGGTATGCAGACAATGCCCCTCAGCTCTCGGGGTTACAAAACCCTGCTATGATCCGGTATCTTCCAAGCGCTCTAATCAGCGTGTATCACCCACACTCCAAGATTCCTCATTCCCCCGCTCCCGATTCCACACAGTCCGACAACATCTCCGAGCTAAGTAAACTTGAATCTCGAGACTGACAACCTCCTTCCGAAGCCCCGCCCAGAGCTGCATCCCACACCCCGGTACACCATGCCCGACATGTCAGTGTCATGCCGACTACCCCACACCTCTGACAGTTGGTTGTTTCAGACCAACTGGACAACACCGAGCCAGACGCTCGGGCTAACAGAGGGGTATGGCTTGCATGTCTAAGTTATGTTTCTCCCGCAGGTTGGGCTTTGTTTCATGCGTCCCTGCATACACGCTCTCCAAGAATCCTGTTTAAGACCCGTTAGTGTGCATTATACACCCCACTTAAACAGCCAAACAGGAAACCCAACCGAGATAAATTTAGCCAAGGTTCATTTTGAGACTGTCATGGCGTATGTGGGGTGGGGGCGGCAATGTCGTCATGGATTATCACTCGATGTGAAAATCATGATGCCGGGCCGTGCTAATAACAAATTGGGCGATAAGATGATGAGTGACGGGTAGCTGAAATCTATTCCCTAGTGCTAGCTCCTTCGCATTTTGGCACTCGTGAGATGCTCCACAATGAGGTCCTCACGGTGGTGGGGCGGGGTGGTTTAGATGTAGATAGCCTATATATCCGGATACGTCAGGTTCTATAAGAAAACGACCCTCAACAGACTGCAGAACAAGGGCCTAATATCCCATATCCTATGCACGACAAATAGTGGACTCTAAGATAGTAAGCGATATACCCCTGTCCAGTGCCCCGCCGATGATGCTTTATACACCAGGAGCGTTAAGCCCAATCCCCATGGTTCACCAAAATTTCGAAAGGAGACACTCATCACCTCGCTATCACCGCTGCTCCCCCCATGAAGGTCCTAGACTATTGTAGGCTATGTCGGAGGGGAGATCATGATCGCAGATGTATGTCGGAGGAGCAGCTATTCATCTCCTGCTCGCACCTTTATAGGTAGTATTGGCGTTGCTACCCTCGTGTAAATGCCTGTTATTATCGATCCCTGAAATCTTATCACAGCACCTAATAAGCGTCTTTTTCGCATAGAGCAGTGACCTTAAAGTTCAGGTGCGTACTCCTACCTTTAAGTTCTGAAAGCTGGTAACATAGACAATCCCAGCTGAGTCCAGTTCTGTACCAGCCTTCTCTTCATCTGGGCGTACGGTGAAAAGCAGCGGCTTTTTTCACAGGGTGAGCGAGCGAGTAGGTCCATGAGATGCCGGAATGGAGATAACTCTGTGTGGCCGGGAGTGACATCTACCTCCTCGTAACAGAGAAGCTTTCAATTCCAGGTGTTGGGGGCAGGGGAAAATATATGCGGAGACTGGGCGAGGGTGTCTGTTAGTGCTGGGTGAGTATACGGGTATATCTTGCAGAGAAGTCAAACCCCCGGAGGGGGATGGTGAGATAAACTAATAAAGCTAGAAGAAGCACAGTCGTCCAAAAAGAAAAACAGGTGGCACGAAAGAGGGAGAAAGGGACCGGGACGTAGGCGGTGGAGTATGATATGATGCGTATGAGCCCTGAGCGCCACGATAATAGTATCAGGAGTTCTGGTTGAGCGAGATGGATGCCGCTTTGAGGGGGAATGCCCCTCCTCCTATTTGGTATGTAACTCTAGGCCCGTCTCGTGGGTGATCAGGAAGAGATGTGTAGTTGAGTTCCACGGGCGATAGCTGGATCCGATCGCCCTGCAACTTCCATCTTCGCCCCGACAACGTGATAAGCCGTATATCAGCACCTAAATCGAGAACATTAGCAACGGGCCAGGAGCCGGTACCAGCACCACAATTCTTCTCTCCCCTAGGCCGGTGGAATGACCACGGTTACTTCGATCTCCTTCCTACGAGATTTCATATGCTAGAAAGTCTCCCTGATGTATTCCAAGTAGGAGGGTAGAGCCCCGGAACTCCAAGGCCGGCATACCGCGTGATGCTAAGTAGAGAGAGAAAGATCAGCTCAGTAAGAAGACGAACAAACAAGCAGAGAAGCGGATGTGGCTTGACGGTGATGTGGGTAAAGGCTGTCCTTGATAACTAGAGATCGATGTCTTCACGGCTGCTCCTGTATCGAATATTCCTTACTCCACCACTATCTTTCCCATTGCTGGTTTTTATGTGATTTCTGTTCATATATCGCAACCCTCCCCATTGCATCGTTCCCGGCTCCAGAGACACCGGCCACAATAAGACTTTAACCTAATATCACAGAATCAACATGGTACTCATTGAGTGCTTGGTCAGGCCGTTATAACTCTTCTATACCTGCAATTGCACGTAGCCAGCTTCCACTTTCTACATCTTCATACTACCGAAAAGTGCTTCGCAGATATCTCACCTACAAGTATCACGCTCACTCACGCGTGGAGAATCAATTCCTCCCTATTCGGGTATCGATATCAGATGTAGAGCCTGTCAGGTTGGCGTTCATCACAACGAGCTTGATTCGTAGATGGGAAATTACAGTATCCGGCCCCGCAACTACGACTTCCGATAATGCCACCACCACCCACACCTCCAGCGTATCCCTGAGACTACTAGCTATGTACACTAGCGCCATTTCCACACCACTAACATATCCGGCCCCGCGACCGCGAATACATTACAACCCAAGCCACAGACCACGCCAACACCTCAACTCCCATCGATTGAACCACTCCATACTACCATCTACGCCTCCACCTCCGCCCATTCTACAATTTGAAATACAGCCATTACTCTCTAGGAAACTGAGCCCAAAAAAGTACTCTCACTCGCATCCCCAGCTCTTAGTCCAACCCTAACCCGCGCCAAGCCTTCCAAGGAGACGACATACATCTCTACCTGAGACTACAAAAAAAAAAAATGGATACAGGTCGATCACCTAGCTAGCCACATAGGCATGTATCATGTCTACACTACCCATCACCGCCATGTACCAAGACGACACACTAGAGACGTCGAGCCGGGATGATATGGCCGGCGGAGGTAATATGCTGTGCAGCTGGGTCATGAAGCATCACTCAGCCACTCACAGCGGCCGGCAGTCGTCACACCATGCTATGTATTTAGAAACGTCAAACAAAACCACATAATTCTGGAGTACATACATGTAAGTACTGCAAGAACAGTGTTCGGAACGACGGAAGCTGATTACGTGTAATAAAGTCCGTTCCTCCCCGACAAATAGAAATTTCCGTTGTTTAATTGTTTCTCTATTTTCATGTGGAAAGCTCTTTATTTTCTCTTTCATATCTTTGGGAAAATTCAATTTCCTGTCACGCGGTATCTTCCTAGACTTCCCTCTCTAGTAGCTACATAGTCTGAAAGGAAGGTTTCACTACTATAGAGACCCAAATTAAAGCAGAAAACAAAACAAAAAAATCATCCGCCATAAAAGGTACAAATGCCTTGCATGTCACGTCAACTATATATCTACACCCAGCCTTGACACATACGGGGAGCATCGGTATCCATACATGTATGCAACTATATTTTGCGGCAGTTGAGATACAAGTAGCCGCTGCAGTAAACCCCGCAAAATCCTTCCCGCACCACTTTTAATTCCGTCAAGAACTACACTGCAGATGTCGTGATCCGCCTTCACTTATGTATGCAGCTAGGCATAAACCACAGTGGCTAACCACTTGTCATCAAGCACCTCCATCTATTACATACCCTACTCTACCCTACTCTACCCTACCCTACTCTACTCTACTCTACGTCCCACACGCACTGTTTCATGAACCGTCACGGAACACACTCAGTTTCCACGCAATCATCCACATTTACGCACCTCTCAAGACCAACGGAAGGGAAGAAAGAAAGAAAAAAAAAGAGGACATAGAAATCGAATTTTTTTGATATCAACGAGCGGCTGGCTGCATGGCATGTCCCACTCCACTCCACAAAGAGCAGGGCGGAAAAAAGAGGAAGGAATAAGATACAGAACGAAGAAACAAACATACCAATGCAGCCCACGTAGGCACAAGTCCCACGGTCAAATAAAAAAAAGAAAAAGAGGTGCAAAAAAACGATACATCAATAGCACAGCCACCAAGAAACGAACGAACCAGAAGAAAGAAAAAAAAACATCGAGCACTAAACCACACTACCATTCCAAATCCAAAACGAAAGAAAAAGCACAACAACCCATACGCCCCCACGAACCCAAAACCAACAAAGGAAACCCACCTCACCCTCCCCCAAGCCCACCGGGCTCACTCAAATCTCAAACCCTAGTCCCTTCCCACTAGGACCTCTCACATATCCAACGAGCGAAAACTCCTCCCCCTCGAGCTCGCCACCGACGGCGTACTCCTCCTCACGCTCGCCACCGACGGCGTACTCCTCGCTGACGCGCTCGTCGACGACCCCGACTTTGGCGGGGGGCCCTGCCCGCTACATCTCCTGCACGTCGACGTCTGCCATCCCATCCCATCCACCCACACACATCAGCCACAGCCCACGCCACAACCAGGATCACACACACACGGGTAGCAAAACGGAGAGAGAAGAAAACACACCATAAACGTCGACGCCCTCGAATGCACCATCGGTGGCAGTGCCGGCGGTGGGCGATGATACGCCGCAGGGGGGGCCGGGTGGTTAATTTCTGCCAGCAGATCCCGCTGCGTGTATGCAATGTATGTGCCCACATTAGCCGGCCAGTTCCCAGTCCTGCAGCCGGGGAGGGTGGGAGGTGGGGGCGGGGGCGGGGGCGGGGGGGACGAGAGGGGGAACTTACAAGCATGGCGACTTCGCGCTCCTTTGCATCAATCATGCGTTGCAGCATGATGAGGACGTCCGTCGCGCCGACGGCGGACTGTCGCTGCCGTGAGACGCGGCGGGAGGACATCGTGTGCCCAGCTGGCTCCGCGGGCTGCTGATGCAGTAAGACACCGGGGGGGGGGGGGGGGGTTGGTCGGTCGGTCGGTCGGTGAGTGGGTGTTGGTGGATGGATGCTAGCTAGCTAGCTAGCTCGATGGGCTAGATAGTGGTTATCTCGGAGCAGGCAGGCGGCTTCGGATTTGGATGCGGATTTCGGCGGTGATGTGTGATGTGTGATGTGTGATGTGATGTGTGGAGTCGATGTTATGTTCGAGACGCGGCAGGCGGCTATGTATGTGTAGGTATGTGTGTGGGTTTGGGGTTTTTGTTTTGTTTGTTGGGTGTTGTTGCGAGATGAGCAAAAAAAGGGGTTGTACTGTAAGATTAACTCCCAACTCCACAACACAATACATTCACCACTGCATGAATTCACAGATCTGAATGAAGCCCTCTGTATAATTATCCCACCGCCTTTCTGAGATCCCCCGCCTCTGTCCCTCTCTCTCTATCCACAGATAACCTGTGAATATCGATGACAGCTCGAGTGTGCAGTCCGACATTGTGACGGGCCGAGGAGACGTTGCAGGGACCCCCCACCCGAACCCTAACCCACATGCAGGCTGCACTCACTCTTCTGCATGCATGCAGCAGCACAGGGAACACCGCCAAGGGGACAGGTAGAGCACAGATACAGAGAGAGACAGAAGAGAGCAGAGAGAAGAGGCACCCACAGCACAGCACACGTCCCTCCTCAACATCATCTCGAGGAAGCTCTGAATAGCTCATAATTCATAATGCCCCCCCAGCACTCCTCTCCACGCCCGCCGTGCGGCGCCAGAACCTCTTGATCGAATTGTATGCACCATACCTCTACCTCTCTCTCTGGGTACTTCTCCTGAAGCTCATATATAGCTAACCAACAGCTCCCTTAATCCAGTGCAAGCCTAAAACATGCTGCCCCCGCCGGCGTGTACATGTCCCTCACCCCCTCCGACCCCACACTCTGGTCCGGCGTAATCTTCACCCGCAAAGGTCACTCCCCCCCTTTTCCCTCCTCTCCCCATTCCCCCCCTCCACACCACACACACTAACACCCCCACAGGCCCCTACCACGGCGGCATCTTCAAATTCACAATCACCTTCCCACCCACCTACCCCACCACTCCACCAACCATAATCTTCACCACGCCCCTCTACCATCCCCTCATCTCCCCCTCCCCCCCACCCGCCTCCTCCCCCTCCACCACCCCCGGCCTCTTCTCCCTCCGCCACGGTTTTCCCCACTGGTTCACGCCGACTCCAAGTGCGCCAGCAACACCCACGCCGACGCTGGACGTGCTGCAGTACATCAAGGCCTCCCTGACTGAGCTGTCGGTGCTGGACGACGTGCCGCTGAGCGCCGCTGAGGACGCGGGGGCGTGGCGGCTGTGGAGCGGGGGGGAGGGGCGCGTGGGGCGACGGGGGGTGGGAGGAGAGGGTGGGGAGGGTGGTGGAGGGGAGTAGGGGGGAGGAGGTGGTGTATGGGGTGGGTGGTGGTGGTGGTGGTGGAGGGGGCGGGGGTGCGGGGATGAGGTTTGTGGAGATGGAGGAGGGGGTGGTGGAGGGGGTGAAGGAGGTGGCGAGGAACGTGGTGGAGGAGAGGGTGGTGTTGGTGTAGTGGGGGGTACGTCGTGAGGGAAGTTGTGAGGGGAGGGGGGGGGGGAGGGTAGAACTACTCTAGACTCATTTCCACGACTACTTGCATGCTAGCGTTTATATGTATATAGACCGCACGCCCACTTTTTAACTGCCGCACAAATCATTACCCCTCTGATCTCACAACCCCGTTTCCTCCGTTCCGCTGCCCATGTCTCCGCCCGCCCAGGATGTTTTCTGTTAGCCGTTTCGCTAAACCCAAAACCACGTAGTGCGACTTCTTAGTATTACTAATTTTAGAGCGGACAGAGAGCACCCGTGTGTTGTTGGCTGGTTGGCGCAATGGTAGCGCGTGGTCCTCCTACTGAAAAGGTAAGACCGAGGTTGCGGGTTCGACTCCCGTGCTGGTCGGTGATATTTTGCTGGTGGGGTGTTTGGCGGGTGGGTTGTGGTTGTTGTTGTTGTGGGATCTGGTTGTGAATGGTTTGGGTGTGAGGCGGAACGATGTGGAGTAGATCGGTTAGTTGAAGAATTGAATGGCTGTCTTTTTGTTTGCCGGTGCACTGGTCTGCAGCAGTACATGGTGGGTTTCATTATGGCAGGATAGAGTAGAGTAGAGTAGAATAGCAGATATCATACTAGAAGGTTGTTGCTGTCTCGCTCATTCTCCTTCTTGTTCCTTCTGCGCACGGTTACGGTTACGGTTACGTGACATTGGTGCAAAGAAAGGGTGAGGTGGGGGTGGGTGCATCATTGATTATCACGCGACGGGACGAGTGAGAACACATGCACCAAGCGTACAAGACGCAACTACATGTAGCCAGCTGCTACGCGCGCGTGCGTCCGAGTGAGTATCCGTGACGTACGCGAGACGAGCAGCCATTTTTTTTGTACAACGCCTTGCAATTTTACAGGCGGCTCTTTGTTAGTGGTTGTTTGCTGGATGTGGATATGAAGATACGAGGGGTTTCCGTAACCTGCTATGTAGTATGACGGTGATGCGTAAGATCGCTCTTTTCCTAATACTACTTCACGACTTCGATGCGGAGGAGGCGCGTATATTACGTAGTGAAATATGGGTGTCCTTTGTGTTCTCTTTACCGTCTATCTCTAGCTAGACTAGATACTGCTGGAACCCTTATAGCTTAGTTGTTCTGCATTGCGGTATCAAGGCGGTACGTGGTGCCCTGCGTGAGATCTGGTCTGTTCGTAATACGGCTATACGTCTTCACGTCTTCACGTCTTTATGAATTGGGTAGATATATCTAGATCTAGCTACTAATAGAGAAGAAATGGGTATATAAGCCCCTCCCCCGTCCGCCCATTATTTGATCTCATCATCTCATCCGCTCTCAGTACTACAATAAGATGTCTGCCTACAAGATCTTAAGAATATTATCCACTACGCACTCTACCCAAACTCCCAATCAACATATATCCCTCTGCCCACAATAAATACCTCAATTGGCACATCATTGTATCCCTCAATTAACCCTATATATCCATACCGCTAGCTATATGGCACCAGTAAGTACAAGCCATCCAATGTATTGTAAATTAACATAATAACATCCAGCTAATATAATTAATCCCGCAGTCAACGCCGCTCAGCAGTTTCAGACGTACAACACCCCCCAACAAGCTGATAGCTCATTAGCGGGTGTGGCTTAGCAGGCCTCCTCCAGCCAGGTGCTATATCACCGTCATCCATCCATCCATTGCACCTATCGGGATCCCACAATATGGGCCACCCACGTAATAAACTACTAGCAAATTATTCACGGATATATTCCAAACTCTCGCCACAGCTGCATGACCCCTCCAAACAATCCCTCGTCTGTAACTGCAGCTGGATTAGATATAGATATAGACATCTTTGCGAGCACCAGCGGATAGCGCTTCCGGTACGGGGGTGCATACTAGTTAGCCCGTCGGGTACTATATAAGCGATATAGAACATGCCAACCAATATATGTGGGTAAGCAAGCTGGGAACCATTGTCTTATCACAATGGGTGGAGGGCAAGTATCCGTGCCTGTGAAGGAGGAGGAAGAAGACCAATTTGACGCCTCCGGGACTGGTAGTATAATAGCTAGTACGGAGAGCTATCTGTCGTAGGTGCATGAAGATACAACTAGAGACATTATCGTAAGAGCTAGGTACGTGCAGTTATACCCCCCCCCCCCCAATATATCTACTATCGATGACAGCTTTAGTCTTATTTCATAATCTAACTATGTGACTATTAAACCTCATGCTCAGTAAATCAGCAATCAAAACCAACAAGAAACAAATGTATCCTCGACTGCTATATATACGTACCCCCAACACTCCCGAACTAAAGCCGCATGCACCCAAATCTCCCAGAATCCTTTGCTTTCCGGCCGGCGTGCTGTATCCGTATTTTCCTCCCTATATCGCCCCAGCCGCTCGAACAATACAACGCCGGTTTTCAAACACCGTATATTCCGGCTCCTGTCCAATACGTTTTCAATCAATCTTCCACCCGCCGAAGCAATGACCCAATATTCATCCGTAACGCTAAATATAAATACCGAAGAGAAAAAGGAGAAAAAAAGAAGATACCCATATACCAAAGCCGTAATGGCTTTTTCCCCGGTCCCGCGAGACGACACTGAAATCATCATCATCGAGAAGCTACCAGAGATATCCCCCACAACTTACCCACTCTCGTCTTGCTGCACAAAAATGATCCTGCTATTGGTGCCTTCCCAGGTCTTAAGGTCTTAGCCTTAGTATAAAAGCAACGTCCTTCAAATATACCAATACGACTACTATACGATATCACCAGATAATTGGTGGCGGTGGCGGTGGCGGTGGACTGCTGTCTCTGGAAAATCCTGCTCAGGAATTCGGAGATATCGATCTTTGTCTGAATCCGCTTTCCTCCGCCGGAAGCCAATATATAATATAAAGAAATTAGACGACCGAGATCACTTGGAAAGATGCCGATAATGGTGCCTAACTGTCTATCGATCCAACCTTTGATTATAACACCGGCACCCTCCGCCCAATTTCTCCCATATGAACTTCCCGGTCATGTTGTGGCTCCGATCCTCTGAAGCGGAACTGTATATAATAGACGAGCCGACGTGATGCAGGCGGTGCAGGCGATTTCCTGGTTTGATATATATCGAGTCTGTAGGGTGGACGTGGTGGTTATTATATTGCCTTGCGTGAGATATGTTACCAAGCAAGTCGCCCCAAAGCTCCAAATCCTGGGTTTAATCCTCCGCTTCTCGACTTTCAATTCCTCGGATCTGGGCTTTGCTTTGGCTTTGGTAGATTCGATTCCGATGTAATAATATATATAGCTTCTTGGGCCGGCTTCGGTGGTGTCTGTATCCAGACGGAGACACCCCGGGTTGCCAGTGTATATATACCGATGTTTTAAAGTCTTCTCTAGAAATTACTAGAAGAGGCACTTCTTACTGTTCTTTGTGAAATACCGAAGTCACTAGTCCGGTCCAAGATTCCAGCAATATCGAGTTTCTCCTGGTTTTGGACCCTTTTGGATCTAGTCTTTGCCTTCAGCTAAACCGCCTATATATCGTAATATGTGACTCCGTGGACTGGTTCGGGGATTAAAGTCATAGGTCTCGATGGTCTCGATCCTGCGCTTCTTGCTCCCGAGAGGTCATTCGAGACATAACAGGCCACTCTAGCCAGTATCAGGGGTCAGTGTAATAAACAACATGGTGAACACAAAATGTTAATTAATCGATAAAACACTATTCTCAACACCAAATAATGTGTGGGTTTCTCACTCAAAACAAATCATCTCTCGCTGGACTAAACATCTGGCAACAGTCAAACCTACATACTGATGACAGAAGGGCCAATGAGTACCGCCGTGTACCGCAGGTATGATCAGCTCAAGCATCACGAATTTCCTATCGTAAGCACCGACGATCGAATAGCAGTTCCATGGACGACTTTGCCTTCGACGAAGAGAAGGAGATAAAAACATGCGTGGTCGAAATCTTCATAGTGCACATGTTCAACTCGTTTGAGAAGATTGACATTGGCGAATACTGTAAAACCATGTGTGCTTCCGGCTGTAGTACGTACAGTAGTTGTCTTCCATAGATTTGTCAAAGTTCGAGAAATTTGAAAGACCAGGGAATTCTTCGGAAATAACTTTTTTCGCGCGTGCTAGATATACCCTGAGGTTTCATCCGGCCTCATCATACTTTATGATTGAGGTGGTTATCGAGAACGTGTCCGTATATACTAGTCTCCAACTTCACGAACTGTCTGCACCACGTGTGTCCGTGTACTATAGCTACTGGATGCTTCTGATAGACGATTACACTTGGGAGTACTTATACCGAACCCGCCGGAATATCTGGGTTTTCTTCAACTATAGCACAATACGCTTCGCCAGAATTCGGTCTATATATAAGAGACGACCATATAATGGGCCGGTTACTAGCTCCTGAGGCCGATCCAGCCATATCCCTTATCATGAAACTTCAATCTGCAGAGAAACTTCAATCTTCAGAAAAAGAGCAACCTTACCTGGTTATTTGGCTACTCCTTCTCCTGCTCTGTTGAAGCCGGATCGAAAAGAACACCTAAAAGCTCATGCTCAACAAAACCTTTCCGACAAAGCGGTCATGATCACAAAGGCATATCAGTATTATCAATCCTTTCCGAGGGATAAGCAGAACATCAAGTGGTGGCACAGAATGAGGAAGCGTGCTTCGGTTTGGGAAAGTTGGGTTACAAAGTTGGGAGCGCCAGGCTCGCCATTTTTGTTCCCGGATCTCCAACCCCCCCCCCCCCCACCTAGATTTTTCACCAACTAGTAGGTTCTCCTCGGTAACACTTGATTGTTATAATATGTGCAGATCGATCATTGACTAACGGTCATCGAATGACAGCTGGTAAAATGTCCAAACTCACTCACAATTCGGATCCGAGCTCGAAGGAGGTACTATCGGGTTTCGGGTTTCGTATTAATGGTAATGTGGCTACGGATGAGCAGAGGCCTTATATTTTTGATGGTCTCTATTTTTTTTTTCTTGTGTGTGTTTTTGTGATACTGTCGTCGATCCTTGATCGAAGTCAAGCGGGAGGAGAGACGTCTTATACCTGCCAAGAGTCCAGGCTCATGGGCAAGCCAAAAGAGACTCTTGTCCTGTATCTTTTTATCTGTCAACTGGCTTTCTTTCTCTTTTCTCTTCTCGATCTCAACGCACCACCATCAAGTATTTACGAACTCTGAATCTATCATATTTGTTCCTATAACAGTGGTTACGAATTTAGTTTTACTTGAGTAAACGATATAGAAAATAATTGAGAGGTTATGGTCAGCGCATACTTGTTGAATTTATATATATTTATTTTCGTTAAAGTCATGAGGTTATATTCGTAACGTCGTAAGTCATAGAGTAGTCTACTCAGATATGTGAAAATGAAAAGGAATATAGGCAAAAGAAATATCAGTATAAATAGACAAAGGAGAAATATACAAAAGAAGTACTAGGTGTCGTTCCCAGCCTCTCCGCTATGGGTGGGGCTGATTCTGCCACAACCCTAACCCATTGGTTTTTATCGGTTCAACATAATCTATCGAGCTTTGTGCTCAGCCACCGCTATCCTCTGCGATCTTTGGCGCAGTTCTGCCCAACCGCGTTATATCGTGACCCGCCGTGTTATTCGGTCCAAAACATCAACAATCCTCCCTATCCTCGGCCATTTCGTTGGTTTAATACTACTATTTCCAACGGTGTAATAAACAACCGTATATTGTTTAACCACATTCCCGCACGACGCACAAGGACAGCAATTTTCATAGTTTTTAAGTCTCAGCTTCTTGAGAATTCTCTTTTTCAAGCCTCTGGTGGAGCTCTTCCGCTTAGGCTGATAGTAACCGATGGCTGATTGCGAATCATCATCTTGATCATCTAGGCTTGTGCTAGAGGTGGCGCTGAGAGCAGAAGTGGGGCTGATCATGGTTGCGGCGGCGGGGGATTGAGTAGTGAGGAGCTTATGTGGGGTGGTGGAGTTGGTTTTATTATTTAATCTCTCATTATGGCAGATTCAAGATGGCGGTCCGCATCGTGTTGTGATTTCATGGTGGTTTGGTTTTCAAGGTTGCGGGGGGGTGTCAATGAGAGGGACGCCGGCAAAAAAATGTCTCATGCGTCCTCAGCCTTGTACAGCCACGCCCTATACTGATTCTTGAATCCCTTTGAGGATTACTGGTAGGTCCACGTTGCATGACAAACATTTTGCCATTATATCTAGCTCGATGCTGCTATCCACCAGCTAATCGCACGGTGTTCTTCCTGTTTTCTAGATATTCGGAACTCAGGTCTACTAGAACGCATGCTGTTTCTTTTTTAAAAAACTTTTTGATTTTCTCTAACTCGGTAAAAATTCTAAACTTCAAACAATTGCGCTCGCTCAAAGTTTCCTACTACTTTTCCACTTTAGAAAGATCCACAGGGTATGGCCTCCTTTACTACCACCATCACCTCACGGTTCTCCTCTTCATCACCAGTTTCCTCGATCTACATCAAGATTTTTGCCTCCCATCACGATCTCTCCCCCCACCACGATTCCCCTCCCCCAACTCTTCTTCTTTGGATTACCACTCCCGGCCGCTCCCCCACTCCTGCTGCTCTCTCCCTTAGCACCCCCATCTTCTTTCACCTCAAAAAGATATCTCCCAATCTCAATCCTCTTCCCCTCACCCCCAGCGTCCCCGGCGTCCCCAGCGTCCCCGGCGTCCCCACCCCGGCGCCCAATACTCCACGGCCTAGTCATAACGTCTCCAATATTCTTCGCCACCTCATCAAGTACTCCAATATGCATCTTAGCTGACACCTTTCTCATAGCCAACCCAAATGCCCCTCTCTGTTCCTTCTTCCCATACCCGGTCTCATCGCGGTACTCCTGTTCTTCGGGTGGAACCTCCTGCATCATACTGAAGGTGTAAGCTCTCTCAATTGGCTCAGTCCTCTCTACACCGGTGACCGTAGCTTCGGGTGGTGGTGTTGGTGGTGGTGTTATCTGGATTGCTGGTATATTGGTGTTTCCGGGGTTGTGGTATCCTATGAAGTCCGGCACTGTGGGGGTTGTGGTGTCTGGTTCTTCTCTTGGGGACTTGGAGTGTTCAGACATTGTTACTTTGTGTTTGTGTGTTGATCAAATTATATTTTTACATTACATGGTAAGCCAGGTCGTTTTTATATCAATTGAAGTTGAATGATAACATAGTCGGTATGCTTTTCAATAGATTATTACGAACTCATGCACAGTCTTGAATGGGTACTTGATCACGAATATTTCAAAACATATATATCTGATTCGATATGCTTGAAAATGAGTGAAGCGCAATGACTACGAGTGATATGCCATGAACCTCGAACTGTGTAACAAGATCTAAGTGCCGGGGTGTATCTAGCTTAGGTACTCCTCATAGATTAATTACTCCAGCAAACAGACAGTTATCGTCGATTCTAAAAACCTAAAGGAAAGCAGAAGATGCACCACCGCCGAAGCGATTAAGAAAACCTATCAAACGCTTGGCATAACTTTTATAACGACCTCTTCAGTATATGTTTTTTTAAGGGAGACTTCAGTTTTATTTACTCTTAAACATACTAAAATCACACTTATCAGGGCCCTAGGTATGTAGTGAACGCGCTCCTTACAATCACATAATTTCGTTAAGAAGTATCTAGTGAGGTTTAGAGTATGTCAGGCCTATAAAGATCTACGTTTCGAATCATTTCAACACGGAAGAGACATTGCCGGTAAATCAAGGCCAAAAG
Source organism: Morchella importuna (assembly GCF_003444635.1). NCBI lineage: Eukaryota > Fungi > Ascomycota > Pezizomycetes > Pezizales > Morchellaceae > Morchella > Morchella importuna. Next base: position 956,730 of record NW_025763408.1, read on the forward strand.
CCATCTTAGCCCGACCATATACATATTACCCAAGACCATGCATGGAAGCCTTCCTCCAATATACCGGTGCCCAAATCCCGGGAAAACCACCACGAGTGATACTTCATGATCCCAGAGCAACGACCCCCACCGACCCTATTTAGTGGGAAAATATAGAAATACTTACCCATATGGTTATTTCACTGCTTTTAAATGGTCCTAAACTTAAATATGCTACTCTGTTCGATCATACATTGATACATCTTATGGCGCATCAGGCTGTGGTTACCAAGTGGAGCTAGAGAGAGAACTGAGCAGTAACCTTCCCCGGGTCCGTGCAGCACATGGCCGGGTTCATGCATACATGTAGAAACATCTATTACCGAATCAAAACTTGTATATCATCGTACAGTCGATACATGTACATGTAAATTTAAAACTGGACCCGTTCCTTGAAATATCTTAGAATGACCTGTTCCTCACCAATCCCCCCCAGCTGGTAAAAGGGACACGCAAAAAGCTTTTAGAAGGAAACCACAGCAAAAGACTGGACGGACCGGGGATTGAACCCGGGACCTCCTCAATTTTCAATGTTGCCATTGCAAATGAGGCGTCATACCACTAGACCATACGCCCATGAACTTGTGGACAAAACAGGGTGTATATATCGTTTAAAATCTTGGGTTACTTAATATCAAGTTGTAGAGCTTTCTGTGGCATCTACTAGGTGATGGTGAGTTCGAGTTTCTGTTTCGGGGGGTCCCCGAGTCGGGGTGGGCGGCACGGATGTTGTGTGCGTGGTTTCACGTTGGTATGGGGTGTGTATGGCTAGATCTTCTCTAAACCACAACTTAAAGAGCTGTCAACTTGAGCGTACGTGGAAAATACTCGGATCTACATATATGTAGTTGAGAGGTACAAGAACTGAGATAGCATACATTAAATCAATGAGTATATACATACTAAGTACTGCGTGTGCTTGTAAGAATCGAGTTCCGATCCCCCATAATATGTCCAAGGAACATCGTGTTCAAATTTGTTTATGATCATTAGAAATTTTATGGGTAACAGAAAGAAATAAGATTTGAATTTTAAAAATGACATAGATAGACGAGTGCAAAAATGGTTTTACAGTTTTCTGTACATATGGCGGGGATGGTGTAGAATTCGAGTGATAGGGGGTTAGTGGTAAAGAAAAAGTTCCTATTCTAAATTCACTACTAAGAATTGCACGGTCCATTTCTTGTTTTTGCTCTTCGAACTCGGTCATTCTAAGGATAATTTCAGTTTGGATTTTATTTCTCATCTACCCGGCTTTCATTCAGCACTCGCTCAACACTCCCAATCAATATCCTATCTCAGTATCTGTAAAAACAGATAACCATAGGGAAGATGCATAACGGTTCGAGAATGTACAGAAGTAGAAGCGATAATCAGAATACTAATTAAACACTTTGTGCCCACAACACCTCGTCTTTTTACATCGCCCATGGTCCAAAGTCTGTCTCCCTGACATCCCGCAAAGTCATCAAACTCTTGAGAGTATCTTGTGCCGAGCTATCGCTCCAGTCCACATTTTCAGCTGGCCCTTGTGTATCCTTTTCATCCTCATTATCATCTTCGGATGTATTTCCCGAGGCATGAACTGTACTGAGAACATCACCATGCTGTTTAATGCCGAACCGGTCATCTAATGGCGGTCTAACATAGACAGGGCTAATTTGCTTAGATCTCATAGATCGTCTCTTTATACTTCCACTACTAAAACCTCGTTGCCGGAGTTTCATTTCAAGCCAAATACGTTGGGCTTCATCCGCGGGTTCCATATCGTCTGGAAGTTCTGTTTCCGGAGATGAGTCGATACCGGCAATGAATGGTGCTCTATCCTCGTTTCTTAGTTCTCTACTTCCGCGGTATCGGCAATCGAGATCTACAGGCGTGACAGGTAGTGTCTGCAAAGAAATACCCGTTGGTTTATCGGGAAATGTTTGGGAACTCGATAACCAGGCTGCACCGCAATCCCACCCAGACTCTGCAAGGTCATAGTTATCTCTCTTGTTCTCGGTATCATAACTTAACCTACACCCGGAATCATTTGACTCTCTCGTATCCCTGAACCTCTTCTCGACTCTTTCTCTATATTCAAGTTCCCTCGATATATCAGTAAGGTCGATGCCCCATGTCGGCGTCCCATTTGTTATCTCTTGTACTGCCTTTATTGCCTGGGTTGGGTTACTATGCATACTAGCCACACGTTGAATCAAGACCTTCTTGACGAAGTCTTTTGCGGTCATGGGTGAGATCGGTGGTGATTCCTGTTTATCAACAAGCTTATTCCCTGTGGGAGAAAACCTCCATAATGAATCCTCGGTGAACCGTGAAACTTCTACATGACGCTCTGTAAAGAACGATGTTGACTCTGAGAAGTTTGTATGACGATATGTCGCCCTGACCGTCAAAAGACGAGTCTGTAGTTCTCCAAGTGTTGCCTCCAGCTGTCGTTCAAGATGAAGCCACCGGGGTAAAACCTCGTCTTCACAGCAGTTCACAATATCAGGCAACGTAATGTCGCCAATGTGAACTTGTACTAAGAGAGTTCTCTTCTCCCCTGGAAGGAACTTTGGAAACCGCACTTCTCCCATCACCGCTCGCACCGCACAATTTTCCCCTGGAATAAGATCGATTACAATATCGTATAGAATGCCTAAATCAACTGCTGTCCTCAAGAGGCGGATCATCTCTTCAACCTTTATCTCTTTCTTGACTTCCTTACCCTTTTCTTTGTAAGTGCTTAATCTTTTGTCTTCAAGATTGGGGCGTGGCCCTAGTGATGCAGTTGGAACACACCATCCTGAAGCACCCATCTCACTTCTTGGCCAAAATAGAGGTCCAATACCAATGACGTGAATTTGTATCTCGCCGAAAAATACCTCGGGAACCAGCTCTATTTCACCGTCGTCCAATCTAGCTGTCAACAGAAAAAGATGGGCATGTCTGCGTGTTCCGTAACGTGTTGTATCAAGGGGCATCCCTTTTAACTTCGTTATCGAAGCTTGAATTGCTGAGCGGACATTTCTTGACACGGGGTCGCTGCACCATTTATTCTGTGTCAGTGCTGCGATGTCATCAACAAGCTGTTTTTTCGCAACACTTCCGGAAGAGTTCAGCACTTGTACCGTATCTGGCCTTACTGTCGCGATTCCTGTGATTGATGATCCGCTAGGAAAAGTCATAACAGCAACCCTATCCCGCGATATTTCCATTGCTTCAACGAGTTTCTTGGCGTGAATCTTCATACTCGCAAAGGATGCACTCGATGTATATGCACTTTAAACAGTTAGTGGGTGGCTGGCCCTACAAAATAAAGGAAAGGAATGCCTCACGAGGTATCGATTAGAATTCCTACATCCAGTCCAACTTTGCTTCCTTGAAATCCCTCAGTGCCGCCGTCGACAGAAGCATCTAGCTCTATTGATATCCAGGTAGCTTTCTCAGTTCCTTGCGACCCCGGGTAGGATATCGGGACTTTTTCCGTCTCTGAGACGACTTCCATTTGAAGTTGTAATATCGGAGGTTTCCATTGGCCTGTTTTTTTTAATCTGGTCCGAGTCATACCACCGGTACTTCCTTCAAATATGCCGAGAACACTATCATTAAAGTTCCCTTTATTTCCTTGTCCCAAGAAATTTCCGGTATTGTTGCTCTCACTAATAGCATCCCAGTGCGGTCTGCTAATATCATTTGCTTTCCTCAAGGTCCCTGGCTCGCACCAGCTCTGGCTGGTTTTCAAAAGCACACGTTTCACGGAGGTTGACTTTTCTCCATCGTTTAATAGTCCCGTAGCTCCTATATTTTTTATTGTTGTTGCCATTGTTGTAGAAGAGCTACTACTACTCCGTTCCTTTACTTTTGGTTTGGTTTCTTTTTTCGGAACATTTGCCCCACCACCACCGACTCGAGTGAAAAAGTCTCTCGAGAAAACTTTATCCTTCCACCCCTTCGAAGCAACTTTTTCGATTGGTTCAGATGAAATATTTTCTGACTTCGAATCCACCCTTTTCTTAGATCCATGTGCTCCTGTGCTTGAAGCCCTGCGAAGTTTGAATCCCTTTTTCCCATGCTGTACAACATCTGTCTCAATCTGATCTGGTGAGATTTCAATTTTCACTTCTGCTGACCCATAAGAACGCGTTCTATATGAACTTCCAGCTGTTGCATCCCCGCTGCTATTCCGACTCCCTGGCTCTGTCGGAGAGCGGTGTGTGGGGGCCGTCACATAACCAGACTCTGGGGTCGGTGTGTAATCATCGAGAGAGTTCCTAATTGAAGAATCCTGAGAACTGGTAGTAGGTGTACTGGCGGGTTGTCGAGAATTCCGTGGCCTCTGTAACCATGCCATACCTGCACCAGGAAGATCTCTCTTTTTATCAGTCTTAGCAGTAGAGGATCTTCGTAAAGTCTCTTTCCCAGTTCTTTGTTTGTTAATATTATTTTTATCTGTTAGCAAAACACCCGTGGAGCTGCTACGTTGTTTTGGTTGCGGTGGAAAAGTAACTCCAAGGAAGCTTCTTGATTGCGGCGGTGGTCGTCGAGGAAAGTGCACCTGTTTTGACTCACGGCCCACAGGCAATGAAGGCGATTTTCGAAGCTTTCTGATGCTTAGCGGTCGAGGTGTCTGATCCGTGTCTTCGGTCATCTTTTCAGCAAAGGCACGTGTTGGTAATTTTGCCCTGAAAGAGTTGAGTGGCTGAAGGCCGAGGGGGTGAAAATTGAGGTTTTGCATATTGGGTGCCCTTAGCATCGGAAGTGAAGGAGATTTATGCCTAAGAGGTGCCACATAAAGTGATTTTTGATACGGCGCCTCAGTAATAGCAGCTCGATGAGGTCTTTGGCCTGAAAGCATTGTCTGTCATCTGATCAGCCCCGCGTTGACCTAGACTTCTAATCCAGTCAGCATATATATTGTGAAGGGCTTCATACCAATCGCCAAATGATAACGCAAATCTGAATAAGATCTAAAGTACGAAAGCAACGCACAGATTAAAGAGACTGGAGGAACGATACTTTTGGGCGTGCAAACTGTTGCTGATTCAGACAATTTTGATGAAACCATGTAGCAATAGAATGGCTGTCGATGGGGAAAATGGCGGGAGGTGTGCACGTGTACTGCATAAAACAGTACAGAAGCTGCTACGTAATACATAGTGGGTGAAATTGGAGCAAAAATCAAGTAACTGACCATGGCACATACATGTGTGTTAAGTGGTTGAGACCACCGGCAGGAGCTACATGCACATGGACATCGTATCTCTTGTGGTTACATGTAGCCAACACCGGCCTTACGGAACTTCATCTAATCTGACCTTCTATCATCACTTTGTAAGTATCTACATCACCTGTATTCACCTATAAATAATACAGATTATCTATTATCCATCCATTAAAGGCAACCCTAACAATCACCCAACGCTGGCCTCCATGGCTGAAACCTACAAACAGCACAAGTCACGCGCTGAACCCGAAGCTGATTCCTCAATCACTCCTACCGGTAGTACCGAATGTGTTTATGAGAAGGATGGTAGCGGTAGGAGCACCACAACTACTGTATCCCAAACACAAGGGTATGGTGGTTCAGATAAAAGGCCATGTCTGGAGCGTGCTAGGTATCTACGGAACATCGTCCGTGGCCGAAATTCGTCTGGTAAGTCGGTATGGTACAATAAGAAGTATAATATCTGGTTTGACGAGGCATCAGCAACTTGGAAGCCCTCTCAAGAACCTACTTCACATTCCGATGGAGTTACACTACAGAATAATCCCAGTAATACCGAAATATCAGTCGGGACAAGTCGTGCTGACCCGCCTCAAGCTATCCCGATAAACAATTACGAAAGGGCCCAAAGGGGAGTATTCCATTTCATAGGAAAGCTCTCTTCTGGTCCGTCCGAGATACATTTATTAATCGTTTTCAAAAGCGACAAAAGGATATGTTGACGATACATATATCTCATTTACGCACCTTCGGTCAAGAGAATACATTCTTTCACACTACACATCTTGTTCCCACATATAAGCTAATCGGTCACCTATTTATTTTACACACAATGGAGGGGGGCGTTGCACCACGGCCGAATATTGCACTGGTACAACAGGGAGTGCTGAATGAACATGGAGAATGGGTGGTTCTTGATACCAAGGTTGAGCCGTATCACTGGGATCCACTTGACGAGACGAGTGTAATGGATTCTGGGTGGCATCTTTCCGGGAATGAGTTGTGGCTAGCATTGATCACTATCTAGTGAGGTTTGTCATAAGAGCGCAGTATTGTAATTTTTCACTCCATTGGAGTGGTATCGTCAAGCTACATTGTTAGGTTGATAAAAGAGAGGACGGGGAGGGTTATGGACTTTAAATTGGCGTCTCTGGGTTTTCTATGGCTGAGGAGACGAGCATGTGTTATAATCTCAACCACGTTTTATTATTTGGCGGAAAGAAGGCAATGGTCCATCAATTGACATATTGATTTGAGTCCGTGAAGCTTTCAATCGTACACCTAGACTCATTTTCCTACCACAGCACGGCCAGGGAAAAGAGACCTTTGTACACATAATATCTGAATTCCTTATGTAAAACTCGTAATTACCTAACTAGCCAAACCACTGGGAGAAAAACTCTAAAGCCCGTAGGATAATACTTACTTCTTTTTTCGTTCTCCTGAGTTTAAAACTGTTTGGTTATTCGATCGCTTCTACTTGCTACTGGAAGTTTTGTCTGGTCCTTGCGCTTCACGATAATTCAAAAGAAGTTGTGAAACACAAAGTTTAAAAACAGTATTCAACTTATTAATCCTTCAACTCCTAGATTTACTCATAATGATAATTTCATTGAGGGAGTGTCTAACTTATTTGGCAGTAAGATCCTGCCTCTCCCCCATATTGAAAAAAGAAAAAGAAGAAAAAAACTATTAAAGACGTCTTTCCCGAAGATGTCTATACCGCCTCCCCCGTTTCGTATATACTACAATCAATGGATATCAGCCCTAAACTACATGTATTCCAACTCTCTATCGTTGAAATCTGCTGAACACTATTGGTAGTCCACTTTACTCAGTCATGGCCTCCTCCCCCATGCCTTTCCCCGCCACCACCTACACACAGCCCGTGCTAATCCCTTCACCCTAACAAATTTCGACAGCTTCTTTTTGGAATTCTCGTTCAAAGGAATGAAATTTGGGTCGGGATGTAGATGGGTCAGTGAATCTGTGAACTCTGTACTACATGCCCATCTATCGTCATATCCGCTTTCTTTATCCCATCTACTACTGCGGTAGATGGTGTTATAAGGGTCTTTGTAGGGGTTTATTCGTGGAACATCCATCATATGGCTTCCTAGTTGAGAGAGACGAGAGGGCTTAGGATCCAGTTTGTATGCAGTTGTAAGTGTACCTATATATATTTGAACGCGGAAGTAATAGTGCTGATGGTATGTTCGGGCTATAGCGAGAAGGTCCTAGATACTTATATCTACCCATGTACAAGTTTGTTCTCGATGTTAGCTTTCTATGTTTTGTGACGCAGTGTTGGTTTTAGAAGATGATGGTATTTGGTAATTGTCGATGAGTGGGATATTTTTCTCGTATTTTTTTCTGCTGCGGCACAGTCTATTAATTTGTAATGCCCGGGAGTCAAAGGCACAAACCTAAAACCAGACTTTAATGAAGCAAAGTGCTTTCTAGCTGAGAACCTCTGAAACTTGTTATTTTTTGGATGGATGCTTTGTTGTCTAAATGTACTGACCCGCCGTGTACTGTATTAGTATGGCCGAGGTGCATTTTGGCGTTGGATTAATCTTTCAGGAAGCATACGCCACATATGCGAGGAAGATTTCACCTTCTAGGTTCCGAGCCGGGGACTTTTTCTCCTCCTGAACTTCCATCTCTTCATCATCTATTAACTGCAATACGGGAATCTCGTCTCTCGGAACCTCCTACCATATTTCTAAGATGCTCCGCACTAACACTATTTGTTTAATCACACTTGTTTTTCTCAGACTCTGCTATACAGAATCCAAATTTGTCCGTCATGACGTTGCAGCTCTGAGCTGGGCTGTAAGTATCCCATGCACTCATAGCCGGTCTTTTACTATATATATTCGGCAGAAGGGCTGTGGCTAACTGCATGCAAAGGTTATTTGTTGTACCCATAAACCAACCCTTCCTGAATGCTATAAACTTCCGGTTAGCGATGAGATATGCACATGCTTCCAGGAAGATGGCACTTCCTGGCCGGCGTGTATGAAAAGGTTCTGCCTGGAGCAAGAAGTCTTAAAAGGTAATATTGCCTCTTGAGCTCAGGACTAGAGTTGTCTCTGATGTTTTTAGTTGCGAATACGACTGAGAAAGATGTTTGTGATTTTATGGAGGTGGATGGACCGTTCCCCGATGTTGTTGTCATCGAGGGTAAATTCCATGCCTCGCCGAGTTGATGTTTTGATTATATATCTGTGCGTGGCAACTTGACTTCATTCTACTGAAACTGGAATACTACCCGGCACTGGGCGCCGCATGGCGGAGAAAGCCAGATGAAATATGGTAACCTCAAGCAGACATCACAGTTGAACATTCAGTTCTTACTCTGTACTTCATTTAAACTTCACCAATTGTAAACTATTGTTTTAAACAGTATCTTAACTCTCTCGCCAGCTGTGGACCTTAGAGCATCTGATGGCGTGATATCTTATATACGTCTATGTAGTGATAGAATAAGAATTACAAGGCCTGAAAAGCAGACGTCACCCGGGCTAATATTTACCCAGAGTTTTCTTCTCGTCATCAGTTACAAGAGAATGTAATGTATGTATACATGTAGTACGTACCCAAGATTATGTTTTATTTAAAAAAATAAAAATAAAAATAAAAATAAAAAAAAAAAAAACGTCGTCCTCAATTCTATTCCTCGGCTAAACCTATATTATATCAAAGTGAAGCTCAAATACAGAGAAAAAACTCCACTTCTACTTTACGGTTTCGAACTATTTATTTTATAAACGTGAAGGAGCGTGCTCATGCTTAATTGTGTTTATTAATAAGATTTATTATATTCTCTTCTGCTAGTAAGTTAACTAATTCCCATATGCGTTCCATAAACTACTAGTTCAGCTGGAATAATAACCTCTATCTTCTTCAAATCGTCGTATCCGACAATATCATATCATAACTTCCTCAATGCCCAAACAATCTCTGCCAACCCCCAAATTGGTATCCACCATACAAGCCCTTACACGTAAGCCACGCCCTTCCAATTTGATTCACATGCTTCTCTGACTTGATTCCGCCCCTAGTAACAAGAATATCTACTACTTTGACATCCTCAACCTCGGTATCGCTGTCATCACAATCGAGCCAACGTCCATCATCAGGTTCGCTATTCGTAAGGACTGCAGGTCCATTCTCTGTAAAATAAGTTGCAAATGGGTCGTTCTCGGGGTCCTCGCTCAAAATAGAGATACCGTCGAAGTCACCAGTAACCCCCTTAAAACTAGTAACCTCGTTCAAACTAGTAGCCTCGTCCAAGCCAGTAACCTCGTTCAAATGAGCAGCACTCGCCGCACCAACGTCAAGATTCTGTCCTCCGACATTTGCAGGACCAATGAACGCATTAGCGCCGTTAGCACCATCAGTGTACACAAACGCCTCCCAGATCTTCCTGTCGAAACTCTTCTCCTCCTGCACCGTACCCTCAGGCTCAATGTTCTCTCCAGTTGCATGACAATATCCGCAATCAACATTGAGATCCCAGAAAAGTTTCCACGGATCTGGCTGATCCCGATACACCTCTATCGGCTTGCAAGTGCAATTCGCACATTTCTCGCAGCCAGGCTGAAAGACAACTTTCAAGACTATGCCGCCGACGGTGGGAGATGTAATTCCGACAGGGCAGCAGACGCAGTCGCGAAAATACATGTATTTGGGAGAGGCGTTAGCGATGAGAGATGTCATTGTGCTAGCCGGCGGTTCTGGTGCTGGGGGGAATGCGGCTGCTCGATGGGCCTTCTTGTAGTTCTGGGGGCTTGTGGGGCTAGCTTCTTGAAAGTCTGTTGTTGAACTTGAAAATTGTGAAGGCGAACTTGATATGCCATGGGACGGCGTTCAAGTCCCCGAGCCTTGTCAAGTCTGGGAGGCATGATGAAAGTCGCTGGTGGTGATATGTTCTTCTATGGATATACGGCTAGAGGGAGATGGCGGTAGTGTTGATGTGAGAAGAACTGTTGAACGGATGGTGCGAGTATCTGTAGCGTAGGAATATCTGTTAGTATCGAGCAACGACAGGCGAAAGTATGTTTAAGCAACTTGTGACTACCTTTCAGACTCGAAGATGATGGGGTTTGGTAACAAGATCAACTAATTGAGATGTGAGCATCTGTGAATAGTTAGCTCATTGAAAGAATAATGTGGTACTATAGTCTGTCCGGGGAAGGACGCCATTGCACTTACATACGTGCTTCACAAAATAATAGAAGGATCGTTGGTTCCTAGAAGGGAAGTTGGAAGTAGGCTAGTAGAGGTGGTTCCGGGCAAAGTTGGTGGCTGTCGGTCCTACTCTTGTTGCCAAGATGAGTGGATGGCCTCGGGGGTCGCAAGGGAACCAGTTTTTGTCCACTGATAATGACCAGGCGTTCTTGTGTTAGGATGTTTTTTTTTCCCCTCTAGAAATAAGCTGTGGAAAGTAGCTAATTTCTCTAGTGGTAGTTGTTGGGTGAGGTGAGGAGGAATTAATGTTGATCGTCGTCCAGGCTTTATAGTCCACACAAAATTTACACCCACGCATATTAAGAATGGCTCCCATCCAAACCTTTGCACCCTTAAAAGTGGTCCCCATTCGAACCTTTACACCCTAAACTATGGGCCTCATTCAAACTTTTGCACCCTCTCAGACAGCCAGCACGATACCGCGGAGAAGCTACTATAGCCTGCCACAGGCATCCCTATTGTAAAGAACATTTAGGGCCAATTCCTCAGATGAAAATACCAATTGGCGATGAGCAGCAAGACGCAAAGTAAACCAAGGGAACTGGAAATAGTACGGGATAACCTAAGAGCACCGATTAGAGGAAGGAGAAATTAGAAAGCGAGATGCAAACCGAGCTAACGGAGCTGGAAGTGGGGTGGGGTAGCATAAGGGAGCAATGACACTGGAGCTAGAATAAGGAAGAGGATAAATTCTTTGCGGAAAGGACAGAGACTTTTGGTTTAGATTATCGGATTTCTATTTTACTTTTATTTTCTACTTATGTTTCACTTCCACCCACATGTTCTGGTATGTCACATATTGCCATAGCTTCCAGGCCACACGCTATCAATGAATTATCAATGAATTATCAACAAACAATCAATCAACTTTTTATCCTCAGCTCAATCACCTCTTACGTGCGAACATATGTTAATACATGAAATTGTCTTTATTGCCATAACTGTAAGGTTGCATGCAATTAATGAATTAAACAAAAAAAAAACATGAAATTGTCTTGCTCTAATATCTGCGAGTGATAGCTTGTGATTAATTCTGCCTATGCAACCATTCACCTCCGCAACACCCCATCTCCCCCGAGGTCACCATGACCGATCCTTACAACCGCCCCACTTTTTCTAAACCTCTTAAACCTGTCCTTCAAACAAACTTCCCACAGTAACAACCATCTTTGCTAGTCTTAAGCATTCCATCTTCCTCTACATACATAGCAGATCTTTACGGATCCCAGAGTAGACCTTCGAGATAGAGTCGCGCTGGAATTCGTCCCACGATGAGAGACTCGTATTGGAAGCGGGGGGGTTTGGCGAAGTCGGGACACAGTCTTGTTGGATGTTATAAACAGCGGGTAAAGGGCCCGCCCTAAAAACCCCATGGATACATCTCCTCCCGGTTGCATACGGACCAACCCATTTATCTCTGCTTATGGCGTACCTCAAAGTATCTCCTTACCCCACGACTTTCATTAATCTCAATGTACCCACCCATCACAAGGCAATTGACGAACCAACCTCAGCAAAGATTCGGGACTCGGGAGAAAGGATGGCGGGTTATGGCAATACGGCGGGCTCGAGTTTTGTTCCCCGCCGGCCCTGTTGGTTTTAGTTTTTCTTGATTGGTTCCGCCTTTTGTCTACTTAAAACACCACGCAGCTGAGGAAGGCAAAAGGTACTGTACTTTGGTGCTAAGTAGCGCAGACAAGCAATGCAGCCCTTCGATCCGTGTGCTGAAACAAACTCGACATCGATCCATGGGCTCGAAGATTCCCCCCCGATCCTCGCCGTCAACTCAGTACTGTTTGTGCAAACTCGAGCACGGTCTGCTATTTCCTGCGTCTAATGTTTCGATATTAACACAATTCGAAGTATCCGCGAGAGTAAATCAGATTTCCCTCCCATATTCAAACCTGCCCGACGTAAATTAATGATCTAGTTAACAGCATCAAAACAACAAGATCGACCTATGGATAGCAAAATGAAGACCGCCCCGATCTCACAGATAGCCTCTCCAGCCGTCGCTTGGTGCCCTAGCTTACAGTCGCACCTACGAGGATCAATCCGATGAACTTCGACACTCTACATCGTATTCAGCATTCACCGCACAATTCGGGGCATACTCACCTCTCCTTAGCCGCCTCTCCTCGATTTTATCAGAGCAAGATACATCTCTGCCACTCTAAAGATATATTCCTTCATAAGAATCGTTGCTACCCGGGTCCTTGCCCTCTCAAGCTGCGTCCACTGCCTGATCTTGATCTCTCCCGCCTTCTTCAAGAAACACCTACCCTCCTTGAGGAGGACTCGCCATTCATCAATACTTGTTTGAAGCTCACCTTGACGTTCGGGGTTCTGTACACTGTGCCAGTAGCGGAACTGGAGGTCGAGCTTAAGATGGTGCATGTAGTAGATCTGCGCGCGGAGGTAAGCTATCAGGTAGGTGGTCAATTTATGGGCTCTTTTGGCTTCGTACAGATTGTGGATGGCGGTGAAGAGTGGTGTCGGCGGGGGAGGGGTTGAGGAGGGTGTTGGTGGAGGGACTGTTGGAGGGGCTAGTGGAGGGGAACCCAGGGAGCTAGGTGGAGGAGTGTTTGAACTGGTAGGTGTCGACATTGTAGATTTGAATTTAACACTGATTAATATGTGGCTTAGTTTTATTCCCCAGTTGGCGTATCGTCGTTTTTATCAATCGCACTGCTTTCAAGGTTGAGAAGAATGGTCAGAGCTTGGAATCCTTTACACTCCGGATTGAACTTGAAATTGTCGGTGTCTTGGAAGACAGACAGCACGTCAAATCTTACACAAATTACAGCTTGAAAATGGGAACTCAACGGCTACACTCTTATCTTTCAAAAAACTACAAAGCCAACTGGAGAAGTAATGCGAACCTACAACATACTATGATAAGTGATGAAGCCTGGATAGGCCTTGACAATGTCTTCCATTCACACCCCCAGTCATGAAGCTATTTGATACGGATGGGGCTCTGGTAGAGCTCTTTATAGCAAGACCTTAAGGAATCCATGTTTAAACAACACCCTCGATCTCTCGGCCAGCAATTGAGCGGGGCAAGGCCCATGAAATTCAAAATCCAAAATCCAATCCCTTCCGCTCGTTGTAATTGACATCCAGCTCAATTAAAGGTGTATGTAAGCCTCATGTTTCTTCCAGTACTTCCTTAACTGCAGGTAATAAATCCGGTATCACCCACTAAATTTGATCAGGACACTCACTGCCAAAAGGGCACTCTATTTGGATATCTACTCTCAGCGGCAAATGACATTCCTTCCGAATTCGATCACTGCTTGTAGCAGTTGACCATGGACATACAGACCGTACTGCTTATACAGAAGTACGCACATTGGAAAAAATTTAAGAGAGGCGCTGGGGCAATCTACTACATGCAACTTGAACCCCTTTCCTCTCCAGAGACACAGACACCGATTTCCCAGTCTCCAGCACCCCAAACTCTATCGAAAACAGCAACACTCCATAGGCTACTACCTACACTGCAACCACTTATTGCGAGCCTGCTATGATTGCTTTCAATACTAAGTCCTTTAACCTTGTCGCGGTAGCACAAAAACCTTATTGGTAGATTTTCCAAGGCATGATGTCCAAGTTGGTACTTAAGCCAAGGATGGCCGAGTTATGGCGCAAGCCCCAGGTCGCAGGTGCAAGGTAGGCTGGCCGAGTTGGTTATGGCACCAGTCATAGATGCCAAGGAATGACCCCGGCCTGGCGCCATAACCAACTCGGCCATCCTGCCTTGGCACCTGCGACCTAAGCCTGGCGCCATACCACTCGGCCACCTTGGCATCTATGACCCGGGCCTGCCATAACCAACTCCTCACAAAATCGAAAAAGGCTTCCAGTAAAATGGCACTCTTGGTGGCTCCTGACAGTTAAAAACGGTTTGCAAAAAATAGAGCATATTCTCAGGAATTCACTCCCAGGATTGCGTCTAACTCCTAACATCAATTTCTGGTTCGGAGCATGGGTTCAAGTCCCACTGTAGTTCTCTGATCCCTCCTGGGATCAGTTCTTTCGCTAATGCACCACGAAAAACTCTTTAACCAAAAAAAAAACGAAAACCCTCATGCCCAGGGGCAAAAAGAGATTGATGTGTGTCAGAAGTGGGACTTGAACTCACGCTCGTTTCCGAACCAGGAATTGATGCTAAAGCTTCAATACCTTAACCTGGCGCCATAACCAACTCGGCCATCCTGCCATAAAGATATTGTTGTTCTAAATACATTTATGTTCCTTTTGCGTGACTCACTTGGTGCTGGAGAAACCAAAGTCGAGGGCAATTCCCGGGGGGTGGGGAAGTGGGTTTGTACACTTGATTGTAAAAAATTCTGGCTACTAAAACGGTAGGCGAGGTGGAGCGTTTGTACGGTTTACAGCATGGGGTTTGGTGTTGCAGAGACGCACGAGATGTCACTCGAGAACAGGGTTTCCGCACTACACTGGTTGCAACGCTTCCTTCAACCTAGAATATCCTGCTATAACAGCAAAATAGCAACTCCAGAGAGTGCAAAAGTCTTTCCCCGCCCCACGGAGTGTGCTGAACCCTCCATGATGCATGCCAAAAGAGTACAAAAAAGTACTGAAAGGAGGGGGATTCGAACCCCCGCGGGCTAGGCCCATGAGAAACCTCGCTTTGTAAGCAAGAAAGCAGAATCCGCTTGAGTCACACACCTTAACCACTCGGTCATCCTTCCATGCCGCTTTCGTCAAACATAACGCTTTATCAAGCCAGGATCAGCCCCGCATGATGTCATGAATTCATCGTACAATCCAAAAAGAAAATTTACACTACAACGCCCTCTCTCAAAGTCTTTACAAACTCCTGTCCAAACGCATACGCGCTGCTCGGGCCCTCACCGCTCACAAGTTCCCGGTCCCGCACGACGTTCGGCATCAGCGGGATTGTCGAGACCTCCACCTTCGCTCCGGCCTCCCGCAACGCATCCTCAACCTTCGTCTCCAGCTTCGCGCCCCACATCAACTCATTGGTCATTTCCTCCTTGTTCGCGTAGCACGTCACGCGGTAGTCCTTGTACGCGAACTCGCCATTCTCGGCCAGCTTGGTGGACAGCAGCGCAATTGGGCCGTGGCAGATCACCTATCGAACACCAATGTCAGCACAGGTACCTCTGAGGTAAGGAAGAAAGAGAGGGGGGGCGGGGGGCACATACGCCAGTGGGCTTATGCTGCTTGTGGAAATGGTTCAGGATCCTGCCGAGCTCTGGGTCTTTCCCGAGATCGCCCATGGGGCCGTGACCGCCGGGGACGAAGACGCCGGAGAAGGAGGAGAGCTCGGAGTCGCTGATGGAGGAGAGGGAGCGCGGGTTGCTGATCTCCTTGTCGAGGCGCTTGATGAGCTCTTTCTCGCGGTTGAGTTCGTAGTAGTTCCCTGTGGTGCTGGTTAATATCCTTTCCTCCTCCTTGAGGACCGGGCCGGGGAGGAGTACCTAGGAACCAGAGGGAAGAGTCGGAAAGAGTGTCGAGGCGGGGCACTTGACCGCCGGGAGTTGCGAAGGTTACGGAGTAGTCGTTGTCGAGGAGGAGCTGGAGGGGTTGGGCGAGTTCTTTGAGGAAGTATCTGGTAGGTTGGTGTTAGATCAATTGTTTCTACGACTGGATGGGTGTGAGGTAGGTCTGGTTTGGTTTGGTTACTAACCCAGTTTCTTGCTCGATTTTCGAGCCGTCCTTCTTCTGGATTGCGATTGAGTGACATCCAGAGAGGACGATGAGGACTTTCTTTTGGTCTGACATTTTTGGTGACAGTTGTATGGTATAGTGTACAAGTACGGTGGGTTTTGCTATAATTCGGTGTTCAGCACAAGGATGAGTATTCAGATACTTCAGCTCGAATTGTGCTATTCTTCAACCATTTATCCTCTACTGCTGCCAGGATTACTGATCTCAAAGATCTCCCAACCGTGCCTTTACGCCTAGATGACATTGCAGATACGTCACACAGTCTTCCAAGAGATTTACAGTCGTGAGCAAGGATTGAGCAGGGTTGGCTTGACACTCAGTGAGTGGCTTGACTGGCGCTCCTGCCAAATCATTACTATCTCCGTGTACTCCTACAGGGACCTGAGGAACTGGTGAGCGATGACATCATGAGGCTCTGTGCTGCATCTCTTCCCAGTCCAGCAGAGAGAGCATCGACTTGAGCATCCCCTTTCGCAATCCGGCCAACAAATTAATGCCCATAGGGGTAGAAACGCCCAGGAGTAAAAACAAACAAATCACTGTCCGCAACTCCCCCCACGGCCGGCCCCAAAGCCCACACTCCGGCCTCTGCCCTACCCGCACTCAACATCCCCAGTCCTCTCGCTCACGCCAAGCTGCCCAGCTTGTACTACCCGAAATCCGAAAAAAATTGCCCAAGGATGATAAACTAACTCCTGCCCCCCATGGCAGGATGGCCGAGTTGGTTATGGCGCCAGGTTAAGGTCTTAAAGCTTTAGCATCAATTCCTGGTTCGGAAACGAGCGTGGGTTCAAGTCCCACTTCTGTCATTTCTCTTTTGCCGGGCGGGCGGGGAGCGGGGTCGTGAAGTTTTTTTTTTTTTTTTTTTGTGGCGCTTGGTGGGGTTTTTGTGGGTTAGGGTTGTTGGCTTGGAGGGTTGGGGTGGTGGTGATCGTAGGACTCGGTGTTTTGGGAACTGGGAGTTGGGGTCTGTGGTCTTCGTTGATTTGCGGTGCGTGGTGGTGTTTATGTTCGAGGAGAGGGAAGGGACGCGTGCATGCGGTACTGGGCTCAGGTTCGAAAGTGAGAAATAGGTTGTGGAGTCATAAGCCATCACTCGAGGCGCCGAAACCCTTGCGGCGCGCGTTTTGATGTGAGCTGCTAAATGCAGTGCACCGCAAACAAGATCAAGTCCTATCCGGCCGCCAACTAGCACGTCCATAAACATACTTAACCGTTTCGCGGTCTACCAGGTTGCTCGGACTGTTTATTCGTCTCATCTATATATCCACACTCTTGCGTATATAATGGAGTCGGCCACGGGCATGCTCATAGATCAACTATCTTGCCGGCCGGGGGTGGGGTGGCTGGGGTCTTTCTGTGAACATTGGGGTGAGGAGGGAGGGGGCTTTTAATCTCTAACTACATGCATGTACTTGATTAGGGCTGAAATTTAAAGTATTTGCTCTTGAGCCCTCGGCCTCGTGGGTGTGGGTGTGTGTTTTGCGGGTCGCTAAACTTGACCTTCCTTCACCAGGCGAAGTTCGGCCTGGGCCTAAGCTGCAATCGTAAAAGTATTGGGAGTATGTAATGTAGGTGACACACCGTGACATTGGGGCCCATATTCTACGTACTAGTTCAAAGCCTATATACCTCACAGCTCCCTCTAGGAGGAGCATAGTGAAGCAGAAGTAGTATTGTAGAAAGATATCCTATCGAATGGTGGGCAATACCATATATCCAACTGCAAGACTGTTTGGCGGCGAAAGCTGCTGTGTGGAGCTATCGGTTAGTGTTTGGGCATGGCGTCTGGGAACCATAAACGGCGGTGTTTAAGTATGGTTCACGAAAAATAAATACAGCAGCACGAGTGACAACCATCCTTCCCATCCTTCGCATCCTTTCCACCGCCGAACGGAGACGATACAAAGCCCACCCCCCTCCGCTAACTCCATCCGTATGTAACATAATTCTCGCACCCTCAAACTTTTCAAGGCCTCGGTTCGGGCTTTAGACGGAGCGGATGCGAGCGGCATCCGGGCCCCGGGTGGGTCGGAGATTAAAAGTGGGCGGGTGTGCGTGACGGCCTGCAGGGGTCTGTGTGTGTGACAGGAAGGATGTGACGGCGGTGCGGTGCGGATTAAGGTTTTTAAACTTGATGCGAGGAGTTTTGGGGAGGGGGCTGGCTATGTCAAGACTCAAGAGGAGCCTCAGCTTGTGAATTACACTAAACACATCATCCCTCTGTTTTCAGCCATCAGCGGCTCACCACAAAGGATTGTCATCAAAGGTCCGTCAAGTTGGGATGGCAACCAACAACTTTAAAGGTTTATTCACTCACATGTCGACGTGAGGGACCAGATAGGTAGAGCAGATACACGGCCTCGAGTAAAGAAGGCTGCTGGCATTGTCTAAGCTCGGGATGCTTTTTCTTCTGCACCGCTGACCAAGCTTTTCTTCAGGGCTGAGTCTGATTGACCAATCAACCCAGCCAACGGGCAAACCAACCCCCGTTCCCCACCACCCACCTGCCCAATCAGACGCATTCACAGCTCATCACTCGCCGGCAGCCCCTGTATGAATCGCTGGCACCCTGGTTACACGAGTGACTCTGTGACAGGAGGCGCGCACATCACACACACCCGTATCCGTCGCGTATAGATTATATATATATATATATACAGCTGGGGGGATAGCCTTCTCTCTTTTGTGCACACACCACAGACAGATATACAGTATATATACGGATATCCCCTTTTTATTTCGGACCGCAGAGGAAATCATACGCAGGAACGATTGACCGCATTAAACACGGACTGAGAAGAACTAGCTAGAGCAAGATGACCACCGCGACGGAAGAAGAAATAGAGGGGAGCGTGAACAACAACAACAACAACAACAGCAGCAGCAGCAGCACCACGAAAGCCCCGGTGGCAAAGAAGCAATCGATCCCGCAGCTCGTCACCGAGCCCGATAACGCGCAGCCCGCCCTCTCACCAGACAGCCCGCCGTCCCCCCTCAGGCAGCCCACGCCCACACCGTCCTCCGAGAAGCCCCCTCGATCGCCCATTCTCAGTGCAGCACTCCACCCATGCACAACCATCCCCTGCGCAATCACGCACCACAATCTCTCCGCGCTCAAGTCGCTCCTCGAGACGCACCCCATCAATGACCCCAGCATACCACTCCTACACCTCGTGATAATATCCGGCGACGAAGTGATGCTGCTACACCTACTCTCGGTCGGCGCCAACGTGGCCACCGTCTCTGCCGGACAAACACCACTGCTTCTCGCCGCCGAGGAGGGAAAGCCGCGCATGGTCGAACTTCTACTCGCCAGCGGCGCAAGCCTCAAAGCGCGCTGTGAAAAAACTGGATACACGGCGCTACACCTCGCAGCCTTCTACGGGCACCGTGATGTCGTGCAGCTGCTGCTTGAGCGCGGGGCCGACATCGAGGAAACGGTGGGGCGCGGACACACTGCGCTCGTGATGGCCGCGCAGGAGGGACATGTGGATGTTGTGGCCTGGCTGATCGAGAAGGGTGCGCAGGTCTCGGGGCTGTGTGGCGACGGGTTCACGGCGCTGCATTATGCGGCGGCGAACGGCAAAGTGGAGGTCGTGAAGCTCCTGCTGGAGAAGGAGGCGGATGTGAATGCGGCGACGGCGAGGGGGTATACGCCGCTGCATAAGCCGGCGTTCTTTGGGCATCTGGAGACAGTGAAGGCGTTGCTGGATCACAACGTTAATGCGGCTGCGAGGATCGAGGGTGGCCATACGGCGCTGCATCTGGCGGCCCAGGAGGGCTGGGAGAAGGTTGTAGACTTCCTGCTGGAGAAAAACCCGGAGCTTGCGGAGCTCAAGAGCGATATCGGGTCCACGGCGCTACACATGGCCTCTCGGGAGGGCCATTCGGAGGTTGTGAGGGTCCTCCTAAAACGAGGAGTTGACCAAACGGCAGTCGACAAGAGCGGATACACCGCGCTCCACCTCGCAACCTTCTACGGCAAGACACAGGCCGCCGCAGTATTCTTCGAGTCCGGCCCCAACGAGCTGGTAAACCGCCGCGTCAACAGCGGCCACACACCACTGCACATGGCCGCGCAGGAGGACCACGTCGCAGCCATGAAGCTCCTCCTCGAGCACGGCGCCGACATCACCGCGCGCCTCGACAGCGGCTACACCGCGCTGCACAAGGCCGTCGAACGCGGACACGAGGCGGCCGTCACCTTCCTCCTGGAGCACGGCGTGGATGTCGCCGCGCGGCTCAACGACGGCCGTACAGCGCTCCATCTTGCGGCCATTGGTGGGCACGAGGCGATCGTAAGGGTGCTCATTGAGAACGGCGCAGACGTGAAGGCGAAGGCCAAGGACTACCATACAAAGTCGCTCCCGCCATCGCGCGATGGCGCACAGCTGCCCTTATCGCCCCCAAAGACACCAGACAACGATACGACCCCGGCGCCGGCGAGTCGACACCCGTCGATAAAGAAGGGCGTGAAGCAGTTCCTAGAGAAGAGCCGCCTCATCCACGTTGACGAATCCGGCGACACCGCGCTACACCTCGCAATTATCCAGAAGCACCGGCACATTGTCGCACTACTACTCGACAGCGGGGCAGAAGTGAACGGTCGGGGCAAGACGGGCATGACGCCTCTGCAGCTAGCGGCGTCCACGAAGGGCGGCGAGGGGATACTGAAGCTGCTGCTGGAGAAGGGGGCCGACAAGGGCGCGCGGACGGCGGAGGGGAATACGGCGCTGCATTTGGCGGCGGGCGCGGGGAACGAGGGTGGCGTGAGGGTGCTGGTGGAGGAGGGGGCGGAGGTGGCGGTGCGGAATAAGGCTGGGGAGACGCCGGGGGCGCTGGCGGTGGGGGATGGGATGGCGGGGGTGCTGAGTGAGGGGCGGAGGGGCAGGGGACGGTCGTTTTTGGCGAGGTTTAGGAAGGATTTGTAGAGGGTGGTGAAGGGGAAGAAAAGGGGGGGGGGGTGTATATAGAGGTTCTTTTTTATTTATTTAGGGGTTTCGTTTTTCTTTCTCTTTTTGTCTGGTTTTTTTTGGCCGTTTGGTTTTTTGCTTTTCTTTGGTTGCTCGGTTCTTTCCTTTTCGGTTTCCTGGGAAAAATGGGGGTGGGGGGGGGGGGGGGTTTATGTCTTATGTCTCTCTCTTCTTCTCTTTCCTATCTTTCCTATTTTTATCTCTATTTTCGTTTATTTCACGTACCCCGCGGGGACGGGGACAAAATCCATTATAGGGGACTCTTCCACTCTAGTTGGCATGATGCCGAGGGAAATGTGGGGCTGTGGCTAGGTTATATCCGTGTTGTAGGTCGAAGGTCGTGGGCGGGGTGGCGGAGGAGCTGGGCCCGGGGGGATGGGGGGATGGGGGGACGGGGTATAGAAAATCTATATATCTACTCTATGCAGACAATTATTATTATATCGGGGTCATATCAGAGAATAATATACCTTATTGAAGTCTATCCTGTCCGTGGCCGGCCGTGGGGATTGTGATGTGCGATTGAAGGCTGTAGTACTGGTATGTACTCTCTACGTCTGATGTGAGATTGGGGTCCTGTTTCTCCTCCATGTGATAGTACTAGGAGTCTCTATATCCCCCATGACAGGGTGAAAAATGAAACATGTGCACGTATGTACATCCCTTCGTCTGTATTCAGAACTGTAGCACTCTGTGGCAGAAGGCCGATTGGGTAGGATAGTATGTATTTGCACATATAGTTACCCGTTACCAGCTAACTCTGGGCTAAATTTTGTGTACCAGCTAGTTTCCGCGTTCATGAACACTGGAGAGGTTTGTAAATAGTTGGTTTTTGGGAATGCGGACCGTTTGGATCCGTTGGCTCCCAGTCCCATAAAGATCCTACTGTTGGCAATGATTTCGTGAGCTGGTAGTTTTTTTTTTTCATGAGCGGGAGATAACTGTCGATCCCCACACAGTTCTAACGCCGTTTAGTACCTTCTTAACCTCCCCTGCTAAACTACAGATTCGCTAACCCAAGCAATAAATGTCCCCCCTCCATCTCCATATCCACCTCCACCCAGATATGTACGGCGCGGGTGCAAAAAAAAAAAAAAAAAAAAAAAAAAAAAAAAGATATGTGACAGAAGTGGGACTTGAACCCACGCTCGTTTCCGAACCAGGAATTGATGTTAAGAGTTTTAAGACCTTAACCTGGCGCCATAACCAACTCGGCCATCCTGCCATGGTTGCTTGCTGCAACGCAAACATATACAAAGCCGCGCTGCGTCCTGGAGCAGTTAGCTTGAAACAGATTTTTTGGGTTGTTTGGCAAGCGAGGATGTGTGTGTGTGTGGTTAGTCAGCGGACCGGGGGGGGGGGGGGGGGGGGGTAATGATATCTGGGCGGGTTTGCAGGGGATGGGGTTGCTGCGACTGGATGGAGGGTTGGCGCGGTCGGCCGGGTTGGGTGAATCGCGACATTGCTATGTATATAGCTCTTCAGTTCGCAGCATGGTGCCACTGGGACACGAGTATCGAAGTTAAGAAGTAGCTGGTCTATCGAGAGCGGCCGGCTGTAGAACCAGCACAGATGTTAATCTTGCCTCCGGCGGAGAAGGAGTGGAAGTGGAATTTATATAAGCAGTACCCGGGGTGTGTGCGTTTAACATATATAGTTTAACACATCTTGGGAAGACACCCGAATTTTAGCTATGGAGGTGTGAATCAGGATCGAATCGTGTTTCCGCAGGCCGCGCGAGCGGAGACATACATATATATACATGCCCGGCCGACTGAGCGCGGGTACTAAGGCTCGAAAAATGGGGACGGTTTTATTTTCGTGCAGCTGCAGGCGAAGGGTCAGCGGTGTGCGTGTAGTAATAGGCGGATAAGGCCTATATGTAGCTAGTAGCTAGGTCCGGAGAAGTACTGATTATAAAGCTCCAAGGCATTACAGTGCTGTCTCAGAATCCAACCCTCGAGCTCTGGCAGTTCCACCGAATCCGAGCTACCATCCTTTTCTGTAGGTACAGAAATGCGCTGGAAAGCGCATGTTGCTAGCATCTTCATGATCAGTATATACTTCCGTGATCAGTGAGTAGTATAGTCCAGCCACTGAACGTATCGAGAAGTGATTGAATTGATTGATAGTAAGTAGATACATGACTACTCGAGATTCATATACAAGTATAACAAAGACCGACTCCTCCTGCCACCCTACAGTTCCAGTTCCAGTTCGTCATGGTCCAATCCCCAATTCGCCTGATCGACCCGGCGCAACCATCCTCCGCCGGCCCTACCATGACCCCGGCCTCGCGGCCGACGGTCCTGATACACACCCCGACGGACGGCTACATACAGACCTCGACGGTCCTCCACGGCTTTCAGTATAGCCCGTCCGTCAGTCAGCCACCTATAGCTACCGAGTAGTCAATATGTAGCTATAGACAGATGATTCCAGGATCTCACTTAGTAGACAGATGAGCACAGCTACAGTGATCAAGCCGAATTGGTCCCACCAAAAAGCCCTCCTCATCAACCGCAACAGAGCGTAGTTTCGTGCACAATATTGGTATCTGGATCGATGTGCTGCCGTGATAGTTTGGTCAAAATGTGTATATATATATTGCATGTTCAGGGTGAAAACCTTACTAGTGCGGGCCAGATAAGATGTACAACTTTGCAGACGGACAAGATGGATCTTCCTAACCCCCGGTGGTATCTTAGGCTCACTACAGCCCAAGAAGGACACATAGCTAATTAATTGTAAGTACTTCATATGCATGTAAGTTCGTGCCAATATCTTTGCTCGAACTCCCTTCCACACAACCCCCAAGGTTCAATTATCAACCCCAATAACCTTCTAATTCTATACACAACACAAAGCCAACGAACTGGACAACTACAGACCTACATAGCCAAAATCTCTATGCCCTCTTCATCCTCCAGGAGTGTATTGATACCACGACCATGACTATAACCAATGATTCTTATTATGTTTCTGAATCGTAGCGGAAGAGTCCGCCCGAGACAGTCTAGGTCATATATCCATATGTGGGGAAATGTTTTGAATAATTCGATCAAATCCAATTAACCAGGATCGACTGGACCAGGCCCAAGATTCCCATAGAGTTAAGTAGTTAGGTACGTATTAGCTTCTTCAAAGCCTACGTCCTGGGACTCATGGTGATGATCTCAGGGAGGAGTCGTCGATTATGGCTTGATATATAGTTCGAGAGGGCTTGGACTGTGCATGTGAGTTTTTAGCTCGACATGCTCGCTCCTGCATATCAGTACAAGTATCAAAGGGCACGAATACCAACACACAGAGATCCGGAGACAAATCGAACCCGGCAATACGGCACGAAATCGCTACCATCCACTTCGACGATTAAGGCGGGAATCTATGTATTTCAAGGCCTTATTATAATGACAAGCTTCGTCTCCCGTTTTATAGCAAATGCAACCTAACCTTGGATGTGATGCTGCATGCCGGCCTAGTGCTAAGATCAATGATACTAAAAAAAAAAAAGAAGCTCCCATTTCGCCGCTGATGTAAAAGTCCAGAAAGGAAAAGAAAAAAAGAACCAAGTATCCACAAAAGAAGCCAAACAGCAAAGAGGAAAAACTGTAAACCACAGTCAACTCAAACCAACACCCCAGCTAAAACAAACCACAGCCACATCTACCTCCCGCCAATGATACCCCCACATCAAACACCCACACGCTCTCATCCCACCCCGTACTCGCCGCCCACCCCTCCCCACCAAACAGACACCAATCCACGCCCGCACAAAACTCCGTATGCCGATCCATCACCCCCATCATGAGCCCGACCCCCGTACCCCCCACCGCACCGCCAACGCCCCCCAACCCGCCATCATTCCACACCCGCACCGTCATATCATAACTCGCACTCACCAGCACCTCCGCCCAATGGGGGCTCCACGCAATCCTGCGGACCGCATACTCGTGTCCCGCCAGCTCACTCACCGGCCGCGCGGGCTGCCGCACGTCCCACACCCTCACAATCTTGTCCACGCCGGCCGTCGCCACAACGTCCGGCCGGTACTTGTTCCAGTCGTGCGTGAGCACCTCGCCGGGCGCCATGGGGCTCACGGCGATCACCGTCTGCGGCGCCGGCGGCGCCCGCGTGTCGAACAGCCGCAGCGTGCTGTCCGAGGACACGCACGAGAGGAGGTTCGCGGTGTGGGGGCTGAACACGGCGCTGTATGTGCAGCTCCCCACGGGCAGCGTGAGCAGCGAGCGTGACAACGTCGGCGACCACTAGTACCACCCCGCTCACAGCGTCAGCATCCATCCCCCCCAAACCGCCCCCGCACAGCAGTCACACAGACAGATTCAACCTACCAACTTCACCGTTCCATCCCAGCTCGCGCTGCAAAACAAACCCTTATCCACGCCGCCCCACTTTACCGAAAACACCTCGCGGGCATGCTCCTGCCAGCTCGCGATCGGGAACTGTTCGAGCGTGGTGTCGAAAAGCTTTATGCTGCCATCGCCGGACGCGACGGCGAGCTGGTTCTCATGCAGCTCGCTGAAGGCCACGTCGAACAGCGAGTCCTGCGTGTCAAAGTGCTTCTCGGAGACGATGCCCGTGGGCGTGAGACTGAGGATGTACAGGCGCCCATTGCCCACGAGGCCGAAGTTGGCGGAGGCGGCGCAGGCGAGGCGCGAGTCGTAGAAGGGGGAGTATTGGACGGCGTAGCCGTTGAAGCCGGTGGTGCGGTAGTGGAACATGTTGGTCGAGAAGGAGGAGGAGGAGGAGGAGGAGGGTGTGAGGGCGAGGGAGGGGAAGGCGGGGCGGGGAGGACGTCTGCGGGGGTATTAGTTTGGGGTTTGTGCTTCATCTGGACTTGTCTGCTTTACTTATCGCTTGAGTGTCGGCGCCGAGCTTGGGCGGTGTTGCGCGTGTGCCTCGGCTGTTACTGTCGGCTTGGTGACACAAGATAATGTCTCTACTCTAACTGGATTCCAATATCAGAAAATCAATCAAAACATGGAGAGTTCGTAATACTACATAGAAATACATATTCATCTAAAAATAAAATATACTACCACTGCGTTGAAAGCTCTTCCACGACTTCTCTTAGAACCAAACACATAGTAGTATAGAAATAAACCCTTACGCTGGTGGTACGGAATTCAAGCTATGTATGTACTAAGTAGACAAGAGAACCAAACCAACATGGTCCAAGACTGACGCTCTATCACTATCGATACCAAAACAACCATATGAGTACGTCTTATTAACCCGTTCAGCGAGTACCAAAGAGAGGAGGAGGATGGAAAGACCTCCAGCAATACGGACTTGAATCAAGACAGCGACTTGGAATAGCCGTATATACGTTAATAGTATTTAGTAGTATTAATTACAAGTAGTGCTAGCCTATATTGCTAGAGTATACTGCCTAGTAGTAATGATTGAATACACCTTTTCAGCCCTGCACGTAGTCTTACACGGTAATGATTTATCAACACCTTTCCCAGCGCCCAGCGCGACACTCACCTCCCCAATATCTTAATACCAATCCTAATCCCAGTTCCAATCCTATTAAACCCTGATCTCAACCCTCTCTCCTTATCTCCGCTACCCCCCATAACTCATTCCCACCCTCCACCACCACCAACGCCCGCAACCAACCACGCAGCCACGCAACCACGCAACCCAAAATAAAACCCACGATACCGCCAACTCCAACGTGTTCAGTCATAGAATGATGAAAGCTAGGCATCCCGTCCGCTCTGCCATATATAAGCCTCATATCGCCCAGCTAGTACTGCAGTGGGTGACCATGTGGGAATCCTGGGTACTGAACTCGATCTAAACTTTTGTTTTTTTTCGTTGTAGGCCCTGGAGTGTGGGTGGGTGGGGTTACTAGGCGGGGTTTGGGGGATGTTGGGATGGATTTGAGAGGGGATGTTGCGGGTGGGGTGTGGTTTGGCTTGGTTGGTTTTGTTGAGGTTGTCGAATATCAAAAACGTTTTCTCAGCAACCCACCACGAAGATGAAGCTGAAGTTTGAGCACACCCAGCACTAATCGAAAACCCCGGGGTCTGTGCATGCTCTACTAAAAAAAAGTAAAGAACTTGAATCTTGAAATCCAGATTCTACCACCCTGCTACATAATCATTGACCCACCAAAAAAATATAGCTATCATTGATCATGACTATGTAGCTCCGTATATAGTGATTGCTCCAGTAGAGATTTGAGCTCCAGATCTTCGCATTACAAGTGCGACGCCTTACCCCTTGGCCACAAGAGCTGAGTACTGGGGTGAGGGGACTTGGCGGTTATGGGTGTTACTGGGGAGGTTGAGGGGGTTGATATATAAAATTTTGTATGGCGGAGTATGGAGGTGGAGGACCTACATATGTAGGTGTGGGTAGGTAGGTAGGAGGGTGTGGAGGTTGTTGTGAGTATTGTAGGTTAGAATGGAGGGGTGTTGGTGTTGGGAGTGCTTAGTTGGTGTGAGTGTACCGGCGCGGGGGTTTTGAGGAATGGTCTTGATTCTTGAAAAGTACATGTAGACAGAGTGCGGATAACGTATGGGATGATTACATCAGTAGGATGCAGAGTTAAGACCAAAATCTCGAACTTATTCAAGTCGCTTTGGTTTACTCCCGGATATTAGAGAGAATTGGTGAGGGTATAGTAGGTACACGCAGTACCTAGATATAGACCCCAGAATTAATTCGCATGATTGGTCTGATATCTAGCTAGTGCCAGGCCCAGGGCCGGTGATCTTTTAATTATAACTCCAGTTTTCGAAGGCGATATATCGGTGGTTCCTGGGCGCGCGGGTGGGATGTGTGAGTACTTACTAATGTAGGCTTTTGCTAAGCTCTAGACCTCGGCCTACATATTATGTATATGCCGGTTACGGCTTTCTCGGGGGTTATTTTTGAACAAAGTACCATCATATGGCTAGACGTTGATCATGAAGCTACAGATTATGTATTGCCAGGTTACAAAAATAACTACGCACCCCGCATAGCAACCAGACACGACTCTCAATCCGTTTCATTCCGACCATAGACAAGAGTACTACATATAGTTCTCTAACTCTCTAGATTCATAGATATAGAACCATCTTTCCCATATCTATTGTGACTGTCGAAATATACCTACTCTGACGGTTGGTAGTTGTCGTTGGTGCGTAGTTATTTTTGTAACCCGACAATAGCTTTCCGCTCTGTGCTACTTGTTCTTAGTACTGTACATGTCAGTATAATCGGACAACGTCTATTTTGACAATTCTCGTATGATGCATATATGTCTCCTTATGTTCGCCTCTTTAGTACTTTATAAAAAGAACAAAAAAGGGCTGCAGACAGCTAGTCGGCCTTCATTAATTCCTTCTCTGCTCGGCCTTCTGTTCCCGAAAGCGCTCCGTATACATATTAACCACGGCCACATCTATTCATGAGCTGAGCTGCGCCGTGCTCATGCCCAGCAAAGGTATTACCTATTCAGGTATGTTAAAGATAAGAACTACTAATAACTGCTATTAAAGTATTCTCATAAACTCTGCAGTGGTTATGGAGGGTGTCGATCATGAGGGTCTTATATACGATCGAAGTTAGAGAGTTAGAGTCTGGCTCCAGACTACTTCATGGAACTTGACCCGGGAATCGAATACGCCCACGAAGTCTAAACTCAGCTATCTCTCATATGCATCTCTCATTTGCATCTCTCACTCGAGATTAAGTTATGATTTCTGTTGTACCTCATATGCATGTCCGCAGCCGTATACGCGTAGCAGCATAATGATGACTAAGTCGATCAGACTGGGCGCAGGGTGTGAATTCCGACCAGCCTACTCAAACCCAAACCCCAAGTCGTTGCGATACTTTGCTACACAGTGGGAAACTTAGAGCGAAGAGGAGGGATCCTTTGTACTTATGATGTGCCACTTGGTGCAGCCAGAAACCAATCAGGTATGGGAACAGAGCTGTTTTAACTCGAGTCCTGGGAGCGGGCCCTGCGATTGGCTGGGTTCCGCGTGGCACGGAGGGGGGCGGAGATCCCAGCTTGTCACAGTAGGCTAGGCTCGGCCCGCTGCATAAAACTCGGCAGACACCGTGAGGAGGGCGGATGTTGTGGGGTACGTAAACAAGCGCGCGTCAGAGGTGGGGAAACTCTACATACATATATCTACAAATATGCCCACATAAGACTCGGGGGAGAAATACCAGCACTACTAAACCCTGACCTACCTTTACCTTCCCTTGATATATCTTGCTAGTCGATTAGTCTAAGAGTATCGCTGCTCGCAGTGATTGATAAGGTATGCTATATATAATATTGTGATTTGGATGGCCTTTTGACTTGGTTGCTGATATTTATTTTGCATTCTTTTGTAGCATACGACACATAAACTCCCACATAAACCACCATGTCAGTCTCTTTCCCTCAAAACGGGACAGTCGACTGGACATCCTTGACTTCAATGACGGTATCCGTACCGCTTACTCTGATGAGTCGACTATCGCAAGCCGGAGTTGACCAATACACTCTTGAACTTGTCAAGTTCTATGGGCAATTTATGAACCTACCGAGCCAACATCTCGAGGTCGTGGAAAAAAGCCTCCTCCAAGCAAAAAAATTCGGTTTCTCAGCTAACGCACTTTTCGTGGGTACCGGAATATCATTGGTTCCATCATTATTGGCGAGAACTAGAGGAGGAATAGCCTTTTCTGCAGTCACAATGGCTCTTCGGGCTTCCTTCGAGGCAAACTTCACAGCGAGAGTATTATCGGAATGGCTGAG
Source organism: Morchella importuna (assembly GCF_003444635.1). Lineage (NCBI taxonomy): Eukaryota > Fungi > Ascomycota > Pezizomycetes > Pezizales > Morchellaceae > Morchella > Morchella importuna. The sequence goes on from NW_025763408.1 coordinate 986,713, forward strand.
CTTTTTTGAGAGACCAGCAGAGCTTTCACTACCATCAGTAAGCCAGCTTCAAGCTGTTAGCAATGAAGTTGCTGGCTGTCCTATCGACCCGGAAATAGGCCATGTTATTTGGGGGCTCGAGCAACTGTTTGAAAAGAATTCAGGGACAAAGCAGTTCAAGCCACCCACGAGCTTGACAGCGCCTCCTCTTGCTCAAGATTTAGCAAGGGCTATTCATACCGTACTCACCATACGACCAAATCAGAACGTTGTTATGAGGTTCAAATCATCTGTCGGACCAAGTGCGACCTGGCTCGCAGCCTTTGCCTCTAAGACAGTTGGGCTAAGTGTCTCCTTGGAGATTGGCAATAAAATCGTCTGGGAACAACAAGAGAAGTATTGCGCTACGTTAGGATCTCGTGGTCACCTTCGCCTGGTGATTGAGGTGTCGATGGATGCGGGAGGCCCTAAGCAACTTCAAGTCATGAAATCAGCATCCGTTGAGATCACCCTACAACGTCATGAAACGAGTGTGGAAACCTCTTTCAGAATATCCCCCAAGGCAGTTGTAGATAGAATGCTTGAAGAAATTTTCGATAATGCCGAGCAGCAGAATTTGGCGAGGGAATGCATTTGCAAGGCAGCACATCATATTTCTCAGAAACCAGCCGTCTTTGTCAAGCAGACCGGCATGTCCCTGAAAAGCAGTAACTCACCAAGTGTTACCGCAACATACCTGATAAACAAGAATCAAGCAAAAACCGCCCTTACATTGCTCGGGATCGATCCTGACTCCATAGACCTCTGGATAACAGAAGCAAAAGCAGAGATAGCCAAAGGACAAACACAAAAGATTCTGGACAGAAACGGGCCACTGCCGAAATGGACCGTGGAAGAAACGTTGATAGACTATCTTGGTCTCCCCTTTCTGACCGCATTTAAGAGGCTACATGATGCAAGTCAGCAGGTGTATACAGCCAAAGAACCCGGATCTTGGACAAAACTGCGTCTTGATGATTTCAAGAGGATTCTTACGCTTTGGACAGTGCTTACATTTGTCTCTGTACTGGTTCCAGGAAAGGATGTTATAAGTCTTGATGGCAGAAGAGTGTACAGTACGATAGAGAGGTCAAACGGGATCTTTTCGTCCTTTGGGTCTTTGTGGCAACTGTATTATTGTAAGTTGAATGACGAGGGATTTATGGAGTACGTGCCGATTAGGTCATTCGAGGCTTCTACTGGCAATCAGGAAGGTATCTTCAAGACGCACTGTCTTTTAATTTCGGCAATTCATGGATTCGCTTTTAATTTACTTGGAGGTCATATGGAGTTGATCGGTTCTTCGAATGACGACACTGCTGGAGTCGTCAGCGGGGGTACTTTTGTTGTGATGAGCACTCTCCTCGAATCGAATCCAGCACGACCAAGAGATGCAATGACTATTTTCGTAGGCCAAGGGTCAATTTTTGTTAACCAACAAGCAACTTTCTGCTTGAAATCTCTCAGCCGAGCTTTTAATGAGCCATCAGACTTTAAGTCATCCTCCGAGCTTCAGCAATTCGGCCAAACACACCCATATATCTCAGAGAACAACGATTCAAGCGATCTTACACAGATAAAGATGAACATGAGTCTCTACGTTTCCGAGAAGCCCGATATATCGTATGTGGCTTGGTCACTGAATGGTCGCGATGGAACCGACGTGCTATTCGACGTGCTACTCTCCCCACATCAAATCTTGCACAATCTTGTTCATGCCCACTTTATAGACTTTGACACACCAGCCGGTCAGCCCCCTCCGTATTTTATAAAGAAACCCTTCTCCGAGAGATACAAAGCGGATGAGCTATTTGCCGAGAATGTGGAGGAGTTGTGTTCTGGGCGCACCAATGGTCTGGTCCAGCTGGCTATGGCCTCGAAAAATCATGCAGCGCAGATACTAGCCTTGCATTACGCTTTATGCGATAGCTTGGTTGTATATGTTTGCCCCTTTGACCAGCTGGAATCCGTTTCCCCCCGATATCCGGGGAAAGCTTATGTGATAGTTACTTGAAAGTCAAGCAACATCTATCTATATATTGTGAGTAACCTATCAGCTTATAGTTATTTAGTATTCAAGGCTAACCTCGGCACTGCTGGCCCTCATATCTAACGGCTCGAATTTTGGCGGTCTTGGGAGGAGAGATTAAGTACCGAATATTGTAGCTTTCATTGACATGTATTATGGGGGTCGTTTATTGGTCGGAGATTCTCTTGGAGATTCTCAGATTATCGCTCACCTTGTCCTTTCACTATTGGACTCGTAAATTGGGAGAGTATGGCCCGAAACAGCTTTGTTAGTTCATTATATGTGCAAGTTGTACATATCAACGGGGACTTGCTATTTCAACTACAGCCACTCTGCGAAAGTGTTCGTGATTCCAATTTTGAAGTGAGACATTTCTCCGTATGTAACCGTGGCGGGCCATCAAAAACTCCCAACAGAAGACCCTCCTAGTGACCAATGGCGCCCGGAATCAATGAAGAATAAGTAAGATCAATGACCTACCTTATTTTATATATAGTTACGGACTATATTATATGTTTTTCATTGTTTTAGATCTCAGCATTAATGGCATCAACATTAGGGTGCCCACACTGCACACTGACGTTAAAACGAAACCACGAACACTTTTGCAGAGTGGCTGTACATACCATTCACCTAACACTACTAGCTCGCTATCCTATCTCCTTAGAATAAAAGGAAGATCTGGAATATGCCTTTCGCTTTCTTCTCGCTGATAGTCTTCCAGGGATGCCGAGAAGGAAGCCTGAAACCTGATATAAAGTATGTAAGCATGTATTCTCGCATCTAATGTGATACACATATCTGTCCTATAAGAACTTCCCATACAAATATTTCTGCCCGCACCGGCGTTATTATGTCTCCCCGCACAAATACCGCAGCTCTGCAGCGTTGACCGGGCGGGGAACCGCCGCGCCTGGGATGAGAGAATAGCGTTGGACCAGAGTGAGTTGCAGTTGGCAATAAGCTCTCATTCGGTGCTAGAAATGCGGGAAGGAAGCAGGATGGGCGGGTACGGGCATTGTCTCGGGTGATGACCTTGATCTGATGTGTACTAGGTGGTGGCATTGCATGCATCAAATATCACTCGCCCTCGATTGATTGGCCGTTTCGAAAAATGTCTGTTGCCGGTTAACTGAGACCTCGTCTATGCGAGCGGCGGGTCCAAAGCGTTAAGAAAATGTATATCACCGAACCTGCTCTAGCTCTAGGAGTAATTGTTTCAAAAGAGAATAGAGCTCTCATTCCAGCTTTCGTCATGGTAGGTCACTCGCACCCGATCCAATTACCAATTCCTTTAGTAAGCTTAGTGGATGTAAGCACACCACCTCTAGCCTTCCCGACTCAAGCCGGATGTGCCCACAAACATTCCTTATACAGCATGCACTGATCCAACAACAATTACCTTTATGCAAGTACGCACCGGTGTGCTCAATTGACCTCACCACACTCCCTATACCGCATCACTGGCACAAATCAGCGACTGCTCACTCGAAATTCCGCAAAGGATACACAAATCTCATTCACACTCCCAGTCCCGGCGGTTGGGCCCGGCGGCAACGTCACTATACCCGAATCCCTGGATCCCAACGCCTTTGTGTAACCGTCTAATACGGAACGCCGGACCTGGAGGTGCGTATGGCGCTGCGGCACGGTCGTTACGTAGGTCTTATGTGCCTTGGAATGACATGCCGGCGGGGAGCGTGTTGGCGCCAGCGGAAACCACTCCGATCTGAATACATCCATGTATAGATACGCACTGCGGGCAGGCCACTGGTGTAGGAGACATTGCCTTTGTGGTGGCAACCTAGAGGCGGGGAGGTACATGTATATACTTGCCGGGAGTGAGATTGGTGGTGGTAAGATGCTTAGCCTTGCTGATGTGCATTAGCTAGTGGGACAAGAGGTACTGATGTGATACAGGATCGAAGGGGAGTAGTACGAGGGAAATGAGCTTGTTCTCACCCCTAGGTGGATATTGTACCGGTACCTTGAACAATCTTTGCTCAGAGATTTCCAGCGTCGTTTCTCGCAGTGGGGGCTATGTATGCGGGGTTGACCGGGCCCTCGTGGGCTATAGTTCCCACTCCCAGCATTAAGAGCCATGCAAAATGGCAGAAATGTGAACGTGCAGGGAGGGAGTCCAGAGACGCAATGAAATAACAGCTAGTCAGCCTAGAGTCATGATGCCACTCAAAGGTGAACTTGTCACCAGACTTGACTGAGATCGATCTTTGGCGGAATACGAGAGTCATCGAGTATCTAGTTGTGAATGATCATGAGTCCACGAAAACTGAGAAACTCTTCACTGGATGTCATATAATATTTCGATAGGATTAATAATATCTTACTACTTGATTAAAGTAGCTATATGATGACCATGCATAGGTGTGTATCTTATTTCGCAGTATGTCAACCATCAACCAACTTGAAGACGCGAATTAATTTCACATAGAAGTGTGAATGAAAATTAAGGAGAGATACGGTCACCATACTTGAAAGATAGAGCAGAAACCTGTCTCAGCGGAGAACTCCTATGCTACCAGACCACGAAACGGTAGGACACGAAGTGGTAACAGCGGTATCAAGGTCCGCACAATGGGCACAGCGCGCCAGATAGACAAACCAACTCAAAGGATTTTGAGCCCGGTACAATACTAGTCGGCCATCTCCGGGCGAGCTTTGTCCCTTTTCTGCATGAATAGAATCGAAATAATAAGAGGTCAATCAAATTTCAGTACTGAGCAAGAAAAGAAAAACGGTTTTGCGGGCCTTAACCACCCCCAAAAGCGCCACGAGTCTTGGCAAGTAGATAGTATTGGTCTGTTAATGTGCACCAAATCTTGCCGTTGAAGACGGTGCCTCCAATGAATCCTATGAGTGGAAATATAGGTATGTATATAACGTACTCACGTTTTAGTAGAGAACAGCCATTGAGTGATTTATGTCAATCCAGGATGTTGTTGAAGTCGTCTGGTAAAGAAGTTCTTGATTTAAGTAATTCATCTTCCAGTTGCCTATCGATCAGTATCCCGATTTTTCTAGACCTAACGAATTCTCTATACGAGAGGAACTCATATAATACAGGTCGGCCCTTCCCCCCCGTTTATGACTAAAATTTAGTCTTACCTATTCCTTGAACCTCGTTTTGGAGGAGAGAAGGGAACTAGGGTACGGGTGGGGGACGCTGAAAGACGCGGGAAACGAGGAATAGAACAAAAAAAAAAAAAAAAAAAGAGGGCTTTAGTGTTTTCATTTCCTATGTCAGAAATACGTGAGAGGAGGCGGAGGAGAAGGGGCAGTTCAGGGGTATTGCCATAACTGTAAAGTTGCATGCAATTAATGAATTAAACAAAAAAAAAAAAAAAAAAAACCTCGTTTTGGATCGTCCTAATATGCTGACACTAGAACAGCTCGAACACATGTACTTCTGGGGGTGAGTATGGGAGGAATTTCTTCTCCACCCAGTCGACGTCAGTATTAGCAGCCCTCTAGGGATAGCTACTTACTCATACGCCCACAGTAAAGCCGATTTGTAAAGGTAAGTGAAATAAGCCTGCCTTGAGTAGTGAAATTATTAGCCACCTTAGACATGTTCCAAACTGCGCCCCGGAGATACTTTCAGAGGATATACTGTTTCCTTTTGCTCAAATACTGTTTCCTCGCTATACCATCGTGCTCATGAGCGAAAATCTGAGGCTGGGACTGATGATGATGATCGGTTTTGCTCACTCTAGCCCGAAAGGCGTTTGAGATATTAGTGGCCATAGATGGAGGGATAGGTGGCGGAATAATGAAGCCCTTAGAAAGCAGACATTACATTTTTATTGTGTATGTATGTAAGTAGCCAATTATAGTTTACTCGAACACAATCATGGATGCGCTCTTAGATGTCGTGTCAGGTGATCATGACCGATCGGGCCGTTCGTCCCATAAATTTAAACTCTCATCGTGATACACATACATACGTGCCATGGACCAACGTCACACAACTCTATACCCACCTCCTACAAACCTGTCAATATCAAGAAACCGCCGGCGATTCATCTTCCCCCCGAAACCTCTAGGATTCCAAATCAGCAACAACCGCTATTGAGAGGACTCCACCAAATCCGAAATCTAAGATTAATGAACGAGGCCAGGAACGCACTGAAGGCACAGTCAAACGCCCCCCCCCCCCCCCCAAACACACACACACACAAACACAGACACACTCGAGGGGTAATGGCGAATCACATCTAATCGTGGATATAGGCTTGAGACCAATGGTAGAGCTGTCTTTGGTCATTGCGAAGCCACACTCAGTTGTACTGTATATATATACATTTATGCGCTCACTGTCCGCCATCAGGCAGATATATATATATATGATCCCCTGTTATCCTATCAGTAATATATAGCCCGGTGGAACTGGTAAAATATCAACCTCTTGATAACTGCTGCACTTGCTCAGTCTCATTTCATGTTTTACGAAATCTAACTCAACTGGCGTGACTCGCTACGGCAAAAGGGGGCATAAACCACTTGATGATCTAATATGAGCCCATGGCTTTTTGCCTACAGGCTACACTACCGGTGAAGTGGCCTCTTCCCCATTCTTTTTGGACTTCTGAGTTTTGTCGGAGTAAGCGTGGATTCTATCCCCCCATTGGGTATTTTACCTGTGCGACATGCAGATGTCATTACGATCACGTGTTTAGATCATCGTCTATCACTCGAGTCTAGCAAGTGGTCATTGCGGCGAAATTAAGCTCTTTCGTATTACATATCCAGGTCCAGGTCTACGCACATTATTTGACAGCAAATATAGCCCTTCTTAAAGCCTCCGTTCCAGATCGAGAGCGAAACTGGCACAGATGGAAGCAGCGTGTTTTAACATAACAGTTTTATCGCTTATCATCTGGAAGAAGACTGATAACATTATTTTAATATAATATGTCATTTTGCGGGAGATCCGGGAAATCTATGACAGAGCCGAACGATACTCTAGCCAGTTAACTGGGTTTGAGTAACCACAGGGTGGCGGTGCGCCCAACCATGGGATCCGGGAGCTCGCACTTACAAATCCTGAAACTTTCCAAGACATCCTCTTCTGCTATTCATCTCGCTAATTTGTAGCAGGTAGATCATCGCGTGGCTACAGCATCGAAACAAATTAACGCCTAGTGGTCCCTGCACATTAGGTGCTGGGATTTATCCATAATATCCCTGTCGAAGAGTGAATAAACGTCTAAGCCCTCTTCCCTCTGGAGACGAAGAAACAACAGAATAGAAGTTAAATACTCGCCATAGCGATGCATACATACTCCACGTATGCCCAGTCCCAGTTGGCGGTAAACGACGCAAACTGAGTGGTATATACCACTTGTGTGCATTGTACATTTGATCCAGGATTAAGTAGCCCCTGGAGGGCTTGCATACATATTAACAGCGGATAGTTAACGCCCATAAATTCACTAAGATCTGCATGTGGTAACGTTTCAAGTGATTCTTTGACAAATTAAGACTAATACCCCTAGACTTAGGTTCGCGGAGGAGTTTTATCACACTAGCGCTAGTAGGAAGAAAATTAACAACCCCCACGTATTCATTACTGAGATCTACAATACACGCAGCTGCGCGTTCCAAGGGAATAACCGTCCTGACTATAACATTCATGTGGTATCACTCGGTGGCTCACATTTCACCTCAACTCTTACGCCGCACTTCTCGTATAATTATAGTTAACTTATTTGAGGAATTTTGTGGTTTATCCCGAATCTAGTTAATTAGCTAATTAGCAAATTTCTTTTTTTGCACTGCCCCATTTTCGGGCCACCAGAGCACTTCACGGGACAGTGCCGCAGGTGTCATAGAAACAGACCACTTATCGCCCCTCTTAACCTCCCATCTTTGCTAAGTATCATGTCTCAATTGTTTGGCTTGCGTGCGAGAATCGGCTTATGCTACCATGTCTTAAGTTGGCATACCCGAGTTGCATGTAGATTTGAGATTCAAGGGTTGATTGTGACTCTTCTATCAAAGAGAACAGCGCGCAATTAGAGGGCGCTACTTGGCTCAACATCCGAAAACTATCCTAAATCTGGGGCGCCCATTATTGATTGCAATACAATGACTCTATCCCCACTATTATAATATAACATAGTTTTTTATTGGCGAGAAAGAGGGTTCTGATCTGAATAAGAAGGTTGGTAAGCGAAGAGAAATGCTTTAAGATGTGGTTATGAAAGCGGATATAGTTTTGGCTTTAATGTTGCGTCATAGTAGTAAATTTAACCCTTGTATATCATACTGTATGTAATAGTATTCACAAGTTAGTTCCCAGTTAGTGGGAAATGGGAAACCCGAAGGTTATGAGAATATAAAAAGATAGACTAGAGGATTCTTCTAAAAAAAGAATATCCTTTTTATGTGTGTTCCAGCAAGGAACAATTTCAGTTCTGCCCTCAGTCTTCTAGTACTGAATCCCTCAGATCTATGGTTCATGTACCACAAGAACATGTAAGGGTAAATTCTATGGTGCATTATCAAGCGCTTCTGATTTTTTATTTTTTGTACCTCATCTCTCACCGTCCATATAGATCTGGACGCAAGTATTTAGACCACATGTACACCCGCAGGAAAAAAGTGAGAAAACAGCGGGTGCAACCCGTCCGAACCCCGGTGCAAAATTGGGGATAAAAATGAAAAGAAGTAATATAACTAAACAATAAAATACAGAATAGATACTATGGCCTCTAAACTATATTCACTACCCCCTATGATCTCCCTAGTCCTTTACTATTGCTGCAATTCTCTTTGGCATGCTGTCAATGATTTTTATATACATTTCCCCCAATCCGGCCTTTCCTACTCTTCCCTAGCTTGGGCTTCAATAACTTTTATGTTTTCATTCGGAGTAGCCTCTATCCACTTTCCAGACTTGCCAAAAGGCATGGCCACGGAATACTCGTGGGGTTGTATTGCGGGTGTGGGGGTGTCAAGTTGGAGGCACCCGTTGTCACGCTACTCGCTGTTTCCTCACTTTTTTCCTGGGGGTGTACGTAGAGATATAGGAAGAAATCTCTAGTCTACATAATAATATAACGCTCACAAAAGGCCAATTAACGCCATACTAAAAGAAGAACAAAGGAATAGAGAATACCAGCTCTTTTTATAGGAATTTTCTAGATAAATATGCAATTATGACAAAGCAATGCGTGAATAAAAACCTCTAAACTCCTTAAACTGGACCCCGGTACTCCCCCCTTGACCAACAAAAAACAAAGAGAACGAAAAAATGAAAAGAAAAACATCTTATGTAGCATGCATATTTTGCAATACCAGTGAAATGAAATATAGTAAAGCGTTGATAAGACGACGACCCTTCGACTCTTCATTCCGATCTCACCCAAGACTCGAAACAACCATAACTTCGACAGAAAACAGCTTTCCGAACTCAATAAGCTTTCTAGAGAGCTCATCCTTCTTGAATCCATCGTCCCTAACGCATATGAGGGCCACCGGTCTGAAGTCTTTCTCTGAGATAACCTTTGGCTTACAGAGATCTTGCCAGTCTTCCGACTCCCACCACTTGCCCTCTTCCCCTTGGGTCGCTTTCTTAACCGGCATTAACAGGAATTTTAAGACCCAAGTGACATCTAATGGTGATCGATTTCCGTCGTACTCGTCAAGATAACCCTTGAGAATATCAGCCGGGCCGTTTCCTGAGGGTTTGATGACCGGTGTGGAAGCAATCATTTGCTTGAATTTCTTGACCGACGGGTGATCGTCCCAACCATGAAATATCTGTCCCACTCCGTGAACTTCGCAGGGGTGGGCAACAGACGCGGAACTATATTCCCCGACGCAGATCGCTGTCGGTTTTTGACAGGCGGGGCGATTTGTGATATGCTCCATTCGGCTATTCAAGAATGACCCCCAGCCATTCCCTCGAGAACTTGGTGTCTTATTTTCTTCTTCTGCGGACGGTGCGCTGAAGACCATTTCAATCTCTGCTGCTGAAAATACCGGAGACGAAAGATCATAAACGAGATGCGCACAGAGAACAGGCCACTTAAAATGGCGGCGTTTCCTTTCTCTGGTTGTGGGAGACAGAGCTTGCTGCGATGAGGCCTGGGAGAGGACCTGGGCGGCCTCAGGATGGTTCATTGAATTCATGCTTGAGATATATATCCACTTTAAGGAGACCTTTGGATGAAATGTGCTTGGATATTATCTTTTCGACGTATGTATGTTTGTGTATGTATGTATGTATGTCTGCTTGTTTGTCTGTTGCATGTAGATTTTTATCAGAGACTTTGTTCGCCTTTTATTCTAAACAGGTGAAGTTTCAATCTTATATATGCAAAGTGTTGTGTGCCTTAATCGGTATAGCTTGGAAAAGTTCTGACTCCACGAGTGCCAGTCGAGCCGGGAGAGAAACCGGTCTATGCAACGCCTACAGTATTACTTCTGGTGTTTAACTAGCAGGACGAGGCGGTACCGTAGTAATGCCTTTTTCTTTTCCCCTACTCCAATTCATACAGCTATGTTTGCGGCGTGGCGTAACAAGATATTATGGATCATTATGGAGCAGTACGTTGTTGTCAAGATAAGGTAGACGTAGAAGAATGGACGCTCTGTCTGCCTCGTTATTCTCCAGCCCTTGCGTATGCTTCTTTTCAACTTTGGCCAGCGGGGTGGCGCATGGGCTCTTGGCTCCTTAGTTAGCCTTGTACAACAGTTCTAACGAACGACGGGGTTCTATCACCTTAATTGTGGTTCGCACAGCGATCAAACTAAGTTAAAACCTGGTTATGAACTCACGATCCGCATCCACTAATGGAGGCTCAAACTCCGGTGCGCATACCAATACAGCGAGGATTGGAAAACTCCCGGACCAAGAGTTAAACTATCAACATTCTTTACCGGTCCCCTGACATCCCGACTATGGTGGACCATAACAAATATAGTCTATGCCTCTTTGGCCGTAGCTTCTCTACCTGAGTTCAGCGGATGTGGGTAACTATCATAGTCTCAAAGTGAAGCCAACTGATTCCATTGCCAAGGATTTGAGTACTCAGTTCAAAGCCTTTGTGTAACCGTCGAAACATCTGGTAAGTTGTGTTGGCGCATAGCTTAACGTTTGGCAGATTTACCGGAGTATACACACCAATTACCCCTTTTTGTTTTTTGTTTAATTCATTCACCAATTACCCCTACATCATACTGCTAAAATGGTTATATCCTTCTTTTGCGAACTTCTCAAACAGTCACCCATCCGGGCGGTGCATTTCCAAGTTCGCGAGGTTTCGATACCTAAGGGCGGAGGTGGAGGTGGAGGTGGAGGTGGAGGTGGAGAGGAAAAGTAAGTCGTACCTGGGTGACGTGATAGCCGGGCAGTGACACCTCCGAGATCTGTAGACCAATGATATGTATACATTCCCGAATTTGAGAGCGTATCGTACCGAAAGGGGGATTAAAATAACCACATAACATGAACCAACGTCAAATGAACAAAAATCATCGATCACTGTACAAACTGGTAGGAGTTCGGGATCGTGTTACAAAAGCAGGATGTTTACATCCTAATAATTGCCTTGCGCCGGGGGGTTTTCACATGATGGTTCCATGCGAACACGGGGTTATTTTCGTCTTCCTTCAGTCTATACTCACCTACGTATACTTACACTCTGACTACCGCGTTTCGTTCCATTGCCCTAGTTATGTCAAGCATGGCACAAGCCTCATGTACTAGGTAATCAAGTATGTATAATGGTAAGCGTTGGTAGACGTCGGAAATTGGTCTGTTGGTCTAGGGGATGTAATGGGGCTGTGTGCGGGCCCAAAGTAATGCATGCAGCAGAAACGTTATGGCGGGAATTGGCCCATCCCAAAAAACGGACTGGCGGTTCAAAATTGGAACGTAAAGGGTAAATTAAACCTGAATAGTCTCTGAATTCAGTATATATAGAATTTAAGCATTTTAGTCTGGTGTTACACGGGTTTAGATTGCCTATGAGTGTTATCGTTACTAGACTAGTAATCCGAAAGCGCTTACTCACTACAACCACCTAATACGTCCACATATGTATCTCTGAGGTTCAATCTCGGAAAATTAACACTATCTCTATCTAGCATCCATTCCAAATAGATAGCTTCATTCTGCCTTGTTCTTTGTAAGTTTAACTGTGGGCCGCTCCAGGTGATTAGCGAATCATGGTAGGGAATTTGAGGAAGTGGCTCATCAAGAAGTTTCTCGATGATTTGAAAAAGCTTAGATAAATGTAGCTGAGGATTAAGAGTCACTCCAGTCCGGTATTAAATATTCCTATTCAACCGGTTCGTCAGATTTCTTGATTCAACCACGAAGCCGTTAGTGCCACTACACTTAGTCGATCTTCACCCGTCGGTAGAGTAAAGATATGCAGGAAACCTTCAACGGCGTTGAGTAATTCTCTCAGCCTCGTTGTGGCTGGAGTAAGATATAAGATCGACATGGAGGCCTAACATCTACATTACTACTCGTGCGTCTTCGCCAAGGATTTTAACGTGACTGAGATCAAGGCATTTGACCAATTGAAACACCGAAATCCCTTTCTTCACCGAGTCAGGTGAAAAATTCTTGGCGAAGACGCGCGAGTAGAACATTTATCAGTCCTTAATCCTTCTGTCACTCAAGCACCCATTAGGTTGTTGCTCAGCCTGAATCTGATCGGCATAAGAGATATGATTTTAAGGTATTTGCGTGTTCATTATACCTATGGCCTTACATGATGATTCCCAATAGAGACTTTGCGCTGGCTGCAGCCCGTCACAGAAATGCCAAGAATTTTGGAGCTGGAGCCGGATCTCTATTTCACTTTGCGCTGTGAATGCAGCTGTTGCCACTGGTTGCGCAGCCTGGAAGTGTTCCTCGCCAAGCATTCCCTCCTACTCAAGACAAGTCTTGCAAATCACAACATTTGTTTAAATACTTTTAAAACATGTCAGTGATAGATATGCTTCCAGGCTATCTTGAGAATCAAAAATCTTTTAAATTAGACAAGTATTGGTCGAGCTGTGAGGAAAATACGGAGCGGAGGTCTAATTTGGGGATTTGGTTATTGCTCTGGCTTCAAAACAAGAGCTGGCTCTGCTGAATAATTTGGTCACAATGCCAAGTGCTACTAAAATGGAGCTGGCTCTCCTAACGCAAAGTCTCTAATACTCGTGGTGAACGGATCAGTAATTAACGGCAGCCACATAAAATCTCTCATATATGTATGTAATTATCAAACATTTATGCCAATGTGTTATGCTTCACTTTTGCCACTTAGAGGAATCTTCTGGACAGACCAGAAGCGGTGGGTTGAAGAAGTATAGTCCTCGATGGATCCCGGTGACTGCATACTCAGAGAAGCCCTGGGAGCATTGTAGTGACTGCAGCCGCTAGAATTATATTTTATTAGGAACTCCGGATAACTACCTACCTGAGATGGCAGGTATCTAGATTAGCTACCGGCGGTGTGGTGGTCTCATCCATACTAAATTACCCCGGATTTTTTATGCATCCGGGTCGAGTGCCATTGCTTATTAGGGTGCCGAGGGAGCACATGTGTTTCTGCCGTTTTGGTGGAACCTGCTTCTAGAAGTATAATCTGCAAATCCGTTGTTCAACGTCGTGATCTAATCAGATAAAACCCCGTATCCTCGGTTAAACAACCCCGCGCCCCTCATAAATCCTCACCAGATCTCAGGTACAGGGTGTTTACCGCTTCCTTCTAGCTTCCAATTCACTCCTTGCCAGGATCAATCGATAAGAACAATGCCTCCATCCTCTGTGTCCGCCGTTGATGCCGCAGACCTCCCCATACGAACCGGCCTCCGACCGGACGACCTAGCGACACCAACGTACACCGATAAAGCTCAGGAGTGTCAGATTTTAAAGGAGCGGCTTGCTGCGGCGTTCAGGTTATTTGCAAAGTACGGGTTCGACGAAGGTGTCGGTACGTGCATCGTTTCCGTACCATGGCCCTGGGAAGTGATAATGGGCGGAGCCATGGATAAGAATAGTAACTCACTCTCACCTGTACCTGTTCTAACGTGGTTTCTCCTTCTCGAACTTTTCTTTAGCGGGCCATATTTCTCTACGGGTAAGGCTGGCCGCCCCCACCCCTTCCAGAACATCTAGAATTTCGCTTACCATCTACCCTGCAAAAAAGGATCCTGTTGATAAAAGCACATTCTGGGTAAGCATACGCCCGTAAAGCCTCAACAGCGGATTTCGCCTAATCTGGATTGACCTCAGGTGAACCCACTTGGCCTGCATTTCTCCCTCATCAAAGCCAGCGATCTCATCCAAGTAGACGCAAAAGGGAAAGTAATTGCCGGTGGTGCAAACCGCCGCTTAAACCAAGCAGCCTTTGCTATACATTCTGCGATTCATGAGGCTAGACCTGACGTGGCTTGTGCATGCCACTCACATTCGATTTATGGCAGGACCTTCTCGACTTTGGGGAGGGAGCTGGATATGATTACACAGGATAGCTGCTCGTTCTACAATGTAATTCATTGATATCCGGTACCTTCGTAAATATGCTGAGAGGCTTGTGCTGTAGGATCATGTCATCTATAGAAACTTTAAGGGCGTTGTTCTCGAAGAAGAGGAGGGAATGAATATTGCGGAAGCTCTTGGAGATAAGAAGGTATTCATCCAATCCCATTCTTTTGGCTCATGTTCTGACTATTCCATGTAAATAGGTCGCTTTGCTCCAAAACCATGGGATCCTAAGCACAGGAAAAACAATCGAAGAAGCTGTCTTCTGGTTCATCTCGATGGAGAAATGCTGCCACACTCAGCTCATGGCTGATGCAGCCTGTGCTGGAAGAGGTGGAAGTCCGATCAAAATTGCCGACGAAGAAGCAGCCACAACGTATGTTTACGCCTCCCTCTGGGAAGAGCTTTGCTGATTTTAAACACATTTAGCCACAAGGTGATGGGATCTATTATGTATGGGAGGATGTCAGGATTAGCACTTTTCGATATGATTGAGAATGAGACAGGAGGCCAGTACAAACTCTAAAGGAGATTATTGCCTATTATTATAGACACTCAATGTATACTATCTGGTATATCTAATCCAAACTATGCGTGGCTGCTTCCCTGGTTCGTGCAAGTTGTTTCCGTAAGGACAAAGTCATGTAGTCAACAAAATCAACTTCATGTCAACTGCCAGTAGATGGACATTATCAGTGTATCAATCGAGCGAGAAATGAAGGTCAGTGGAGTAAACAATGCACAAGGGCTGACAAGATGGTGAGTGGTTAGAGTAATTATTTGCCAAGACAACGGATCCTAGCAGAGCCTGCTTACTCGCAACGAGCGAGTAATAGATGACAAAAGTCAACTGCATACGTGCTACGTGCATGTAGGCATCCATTTAACTTAAGGTTGTCATAAAAGATTTTTCTTGCCTCCCCATAGTCGGAAGTCGTGACGTCACAAGCGCAGCCCGAGCGCAACACCCCCCTGCCCAACTGTCCAACGCCCCAGGAAACCGCGCAGCACCTGCAGATGATTAACGGCTTCTAAACAAAAGCTTGAGACCTACATAGCTATCCTAACAGGAGGGATCTCGAGTCTACTGCGCCTTTGCCCCAACCAAAGATGGATGGTAGAAAAGGAAAGAGCAGGCAGCAACAAGAATCAATAATCATCCTTCGTTTATGCCAACAAATGGCTTCTAAAGCCTTGGTCCGGAACTGAACTTGGCATTCGTGTCATCAAAACTTTCACTTCTAGCTGAGATTGCAAGTCTGTTGGTTCAACATTCAATACGATGAGGAGGAAAAGAGTGCGAATATATCCGGCCCATCAGAGAAGAACGTCCAGGCGCTTAAAGAATATTTGGAATAGATGGATATTGCGTATCCTCCGCCGACAGATAGGGTGTGCGTTTACATATTCCACCTTAATTTCAAATTAACATCGATTCGTTCTCACATAAGACGCGAAAAAAGACAAGAGATGTTTTGAGCTGAAGGATGTTTGGAAATGAGGAGAAACACCGGGCCAGGAAGATCCGGGAAAGGGCAATGACGTTGAGCTCAGGACAGACACCCTGGGCAGTTCTCAAGATGATATCACCTATTAGACATCTCTGGAGAAAGAAGGACCTCTTCTCTCCATGTAGGCAGCAAGGGTTACGCTTTAATTAGCTACACCTATTCACAAGGCTGCTCGAGGCGAGCAGAAATAAGTGCCTCGAGGTGTTTCTGCCTCCTATGGCCCATGTCTTTGCTTGCTCGTGCAAAGAGTGGTGTAGTGATGAGGTGAGGCTGCGCGAGAGTCGGGACTGGAATCACCATTTGAAAGAATTTCTCAGCAATAATGAGCCTGTTCTCATGGGATTCATCTACCCTGGTATCGAATATACGCCGCCATAAGGGCTCGCATAGCAAGAACATAGCTATAGAATTATAAGAATTGATAGCAAAATGGTTGAAAATTGAGATCAATATTTTGCTGGCTCTCTTGCCTTTCTGAAAGACTATAGGATTATAGGAGACAATTCTGCTATAAGGTTATAGCAGACGATTCTATTACAGTTTTCTCATCAGAATGATTCACTTACTCGCTTTACTATACTTGTATAATCTCGTTTATGCTAGTTCACCATCTCAGGTCTAGGACTTTTCTCGATACCAAGAACAAAAATCTTTGACACGCATAGTCTCACAATACTCTGAGAGGGAAATCTTAGGCATTAGGATTGAATATATCCCTTGAGTCTTGCGGTCAAAAATATTATATCACACCCTACTTACATCCAACTCAAGTCTTAGGAATAAATAATTTTTATTCATTGCTTTAAGGTAATGCCTAAAAGTCTCTATTCTCGAGACCAAAAGTCATGGGTTTCCCGAGAATTCTCAGGCTGATCCCCATCAGTAACGAGGTGATGGCAGATATTGCTCTATTCAGTTACAATTGAAGATGTAGTCAATACTGGTACGCAGTTCAAACGAAGCAACTACTTACATATTAACTTGTTACAAATATTGACCAGAATCCGGAAATGCTTGATCTGACATTCAAATTTCAATCAATAGCGGAATCATGAATTAAACAAAAAGAAAAAAAAAAAAAGAAAAAGCGGAATCATCAATCCCACAAGAATACACACCTGCCACCATTCCCACCAATACCCAATCCCCCACCAGCTCAAGGCGAGTATTACCTCGAGCAGACTCGCCTCGTAAACAGCCATACCTTAAGCCCACTCCCACCAGCAGCACAAATATTTACAATCACAGCCTATCACTCGTCTCCACCTACACCTAATTAGCTTCCGCGAGTTAATCAAATAGGCAAACACGAGCGCTACAAATCCGCAGCGGGAACAAAAGTACAAATGAGGCGAAGGGAGGATGACTACTAGCTACAAAGTGGCTGGTGGGTGAGGCAGTGCTGCAGTTATATCTGGGTACCGGGTCGCAAGGGCAAGGCGCGGTTGGCAGCCCGAGGAGGAACAAAGCCTCGCCACAATTAAAACCCAAGTTCACTGAAAATAATCCTCACGGGAGATGGCATGATGTCGATATACCGCACGCCTTAAAGCTGTGTTGTGTGCGCAAAAAACTCTCTGGTTTTTAAGTGTTGGTAAATATCAACGGTTAGGTGAAGTAATTTGTGCACGTGCAACCAGCCAGCCCAGCTAGAACCAGAACCAATGATCGCCGTACCAGTTTTTTTTTCTCTTTCTTCTTTGCACGTTGATTTGATTTATTTTTTTTTTCTTTTTTCTTTCTTTCTTTCTTTCACACCTGTATCTAATTCAACCATCAAGCACCTGAAGCCTCCAAGAAAAAAAGACCGCAGCTACATGTGTATATACGTGGAGTACTTTTGCAAAGATAAAAATAAATAAAAAGAAGTAGTATTTACCGCTACGCAGTAAGTAGGTATCGTAATAGCCAGCAGCCCTACACTACAAATGCAAAGGCAAAAAAACCTAAATAACCCCCTCCCCCTCCCCAAGAAAGAAGGGGGATCAAGGGGGACCCCTCTAAAGATCTAAAAGATCGTAATATCATCCATCATCCATCATTCATCATTCATCACACCACCACAAAAACAAAAGAGAAAAAAAGCTACCTACACTACCTACAACTATCTACCACTCGCTCACTACAACAACTCCACCTTCGGAACCGTGCGATCACACCCCTCCCTCATCCAGCTCGCCTCGCACCAAAAGTCACCCCCGAGCCTCTTCCGAGCCTCCACCGCATCCCTAAGTTCCGTAAACTCAATCACCACCTCTCGTCCCTTCGTCCGGCCGTCCGCCGTAACCCTTCCAGTCGCGCCCTCGCACAGCCAGAACGCGATCCTCTTCCCGCCAACATCGGACGCAATGCGCTGCAATGGCACTTCATTCGGGACGCAGTGGAGGATAAAGACACGGCTGGCGCCGTAACGCACTACTTGTGTAGCAAGGTCCCTATCGAGCATACGCACAGGCTTCTCGTTCCACGCGAACTCGACGTTGGGGAGCTTCTTCACCGCGGAGTGGGTCATAAAGGCGGATGCGTCGCTGGGACGGAGGAACCATAGAAAAGCGACGTCTTTTTCCAGGGCGATGCGGACGGACTCGAGGGGGCCGCCGGAGATGAGGTCGAGGAGGTCTGCGACGCCGGGTGGGGGGCCACGGAGGCGGCAGAAGACGCCGCGGGGGGAGTCCTTGGAGGCGGTTATGAGCGTGTCGATTTCGTGGTCGATGGATGTGTTGGTGTTGATCCGGTCGAAGAGGGAGCGGGGGTCGGAGGACTGTTGCTGCTGTGAGGGCTGCTTGACACGGTCGAAGAGGGAGCGCTGGGGAGGGGATGGCGGTGGGTGTGTCGGGATTGGCTGTGCTGCCTGCGGGACTTTAGGGGTGTCGGCGAGGGCCCGGATGGTGAAGTTGCTGCGGGATGTGGTCGGTGTTTGGGCAGTATCATCTTGATCTTCGGCGGTACGCTTGGTGCCGCGGGTGGTGCCCGGCGATATGGGTGTCAGGGGTTTGGCGACTGAGCCGTTGGAGTTGTTAGTCCCATTTAGCTTTGTGGGGAACAGTTCAAGCTGGTCATTTCGTTCCGTGGATCCCCTTCGTCCATTGAGCTGGCTGATGAGGTTGTCGATATTATCATTGAGGCGGGCTTTGTCCTGACGGAGGGTGTGTATTTCACCCAACATGCGCTCGGAGCGCTCCTCTAGGGTTACAATCTCGCTTTTAAGACTTTGCTGCGTTTGGGTTTGTGTTTCAAACCTCCGGGAAAGGTATTGGTTCTGATCAATAAGTTTCTTATTTGCAACCTCGAGGTCTGCACCTCGTGCGCTAGTTGTAGTTACAGTCTTTTCCGTCCTAAACAGCTTGACCCGGATCTCGATCAATTCGCTGTCAAGACGGGCCCGCTCAACCTGTACTGATTGTAGTTTTTTTTCTACAGCCTTTTTATCCTCAAGAAACCTTGCATTGTTTTCTGTTAAATACTGGGTTTTTTCTTGATATTGCTTGAATGCAGCCACTTGCCGCTTTATGTTATCCTGCAGTTGATTTATCTTGGCTCGAAGGGTTTTTTCAGACTCCTCAAACTTTTTCTTCAATCCTTCTATCTGCTGTGTATCCTCTTTGGAGGCAGTTTCGCTTTTCTCGGCCAATTTCTTCAGTTGATCCTCCAGTACGGCCTTTTCATCCTCCAGCTCTCCATTCTTTCTCTCCAGCACGATATTCTTCTTCATCGTCTCTTCGTACTGCGTTTCCATCGCATTTATCTCGGCCACAAGGTCCAAATTCTTCTTCTGTAGGTCGACATTACACCTTTCGTTAGTATTCGCCACGGTCTTCAGCACTCCAATCGTCTTATTCTGCGCCGCGATATTCTTATTCAGCGCGGCATTGCCATCCTCAAACGCCTTGAGCCTCAACATCAACCTCTCATTCTCAGTCTTCAGTGCCTCCATCCCCTCCCTATTCGCCACCGCCGCCGCTGCAGCAGCAGCACCAAGACCACCACCTGACTCCAGAGCCCTAACCTTCGCCGTCAGCGTCGACCGCTCCAATGCAAACCGGTCGTTCTCAGCCCTACGGGCCTCGAGCTCTGAGGCAACGGTCCTGTACTGCGCTTCGAGTGCCGCATACTTCTTCTCGTGCTCCTCGCGCGCCTGCCGCTCCCGCATATTCTTGACCTCCGCCGCGAGTGCACGGGACTTTGCCTGTGCCGTCTCAAGGGCGAGCGTCAGCTTCCGCTTCTGCTCTGCCAGGGCGTCGACTTTTGCTATGTGCGATTCTTGTGCCGTCTCGAGCGCGAGTGCCAGCTTCCGCTTCTGCTCTGACAGGGCGTCGATCTTGGCGGTCAGCGATTCCACGTGCGCTTCGCGGATCCCAAAGTCGATTGGGGGCTCGGCGGCAGAGGGGGGTTTGGACTCTGCGGCAGTGGCGTGTTGCTGGATGAACATTGTGGAGAGCATTGCATCTTTCTCTGCAATCTGGGAGCGGAGAGTGGCGAGTTCGGTTTGTAGGGCATCATGGCTGGCGCGGGAGATGAGTTGGAGAGTGGAGAAGTCGGCGTCGAGCAGGTTGGGAGTGGTGAAGTCGAAGAAGGAGCGGAGGGAGCGTGGGGTTGCCTAAGGCGTCAGTGAGTATTGGGGGGGTTGTTACCAGGATTGAAGATACCATCATGTATTTTCCTGTATATACGGACGATGCCTGAAAGGTAATTTATTGGGGTATTGGAATGGGTATTGGGGTTATCGTTTATTGTACTGCTTAAAAGACAGACAAACAATCAGGCAGATCTAGACAGTTTTAGTCGTGAAAAACAGACTTGAATGGTGTGCGGTTAGAGTGCTAGATGCAGAGAAAAAGCTGTTAAGAACTAAAGGGAGACAATTATGGAAGAAGTGACATTAATGGCTCTATTTCCACAGAATAACTGCTTCTTGCTTAAGAGACAGCAATCAGAGCACGGAAAGGAAAGAAGTGAACGAGGAAGAAACAGAACCAGAAGGGAAGAAGAGAAGGAGAATGATGATGGGGATGAGGAAGAGGATGAGGGGACGCGAGGAGTGAGTGATGTTGCAACAAACTCATGGCATCATCAGAAATGTGAAGTCTGTCCAGTTGGCGCTTGTTCTTGGGTCGCACAGATCGCTGCAAGTCCCCGCTCTTTTTTTCTTTTGTTGCAGGGATCATGCTGTGGATACTCCATGGATGCGTCTAACTAGAAGACAGCATGTGAGACACGTTTGCAGTCTAGCTAGAACACAGCACTCTGAGATTCATATATTGGGAGGTATCCTATCAATTGCTTAACCACCGCATATAAAGGAGCTCTGATAACCATGGTTATACGTGCTCTTTTGTTGTTGCGATTACTCTCTATATTCCCTCGTTTGAAGTATACGTACATACTCTCTTTTGACCCCTCGCTAGGCTCAAGCATGGAGCCGGAGCTAGGATGCGGATACGCTTCACGGCCGGCTATATCTGAAGAGGTGAGAACAATACCCAAAGTGGAGATAGAAGTGCCTTTAATCCTACTACAGTATTCCTATCACCCAGCTTGGTTAAAATATGAAACCCTTGGAATACCGAGGAGACTGCGATGGAAGGTCTAGTCACCACTGATACGGATGGTATGCTACATGATCCACTGATTACTCATTATGAATATCAGTGAATACCTATAGTTATATCTATGAAAATATAACGAGTATCTTTAAACCTCCTATAGATGGCGATAGCGGCCGTGTTTCTCTAACAATGGAAATAGCTTCGGTTTCGATTTCAATTAGGAAGTCGACCTTATAACAGTGCCTTGGCATCCATCGAGTGAGATCATATGATCATGCTTGAACATTCGAAACTATTATTGGGGAGAAATACGATCAACACCCACGTCATATATCCACTCGCACAGAAAAAAGGATAGATGATCTCAGGTCATATCAGGAGAGCGATAGTCACGTTATAATGCACATAAGAGTACTCCAAATTGAGCGGTAAGAAAGATATATTAGTTATTCGATCCAATTCATGGAGCACCGCAGACAAAATTTCCAACCCAAACAAACCCAAACAAACCAAGCAAGCCAGAAACAACAAGAAAAAAAGAATACAAAAAAAATGTAGAAACGAATTTAGACGGGAGAGAGAGACGGCTCCCTCTTGACCACTTCCACGATCTCGATATCATCAGACTCTTCCTCCACCGCCTCCAACACTCGCTCAGCAACCCCCTCCTGATCAGCTAAACTGGGAGATGGACGTTTGCTGTTGCTCCGGGTCTTCCTGACACCAACTGGCTGCGCCGATGCTGCACGGGTTTTCCTGGCTTCAACTGGCGGCGTCAATGTCTCGCGAGTCACCCTGCCTCGAACTGTTCGCGCCGATGCTGCACGGGTCTGATGCTTTGCCCTCTCTTCCCGGTCCTTCTTTGCCGCTGCCTTCTCTTCCCGGTCCTTCTTTTCCGCCTTCGCAGCCTGCTCTTCCCGGTCCTTCTTTTCCGCCTTTGCAGCCTTCTTTTCTGCACGCGCCTTTGCTGCAAGCTCCTTCTCGGCCGCCTTCCTTGCCTTGGTGGCCTCCCGCTTCTCAATGCGCTCTTGCTCCTTGCGTTCCTTCTCGGCGGCCTCAACCCTCAAGCGTTCTGCCTCGGCGGCCTTCTTCCCTCTCTTTTCGGCACGTGCCTTTGTCGAACGATCCTTTTCGGCCTCCTTTTTGGCCTTTTCGGCCTCCTTTTTCTCTTTTTCGGCCTCTGTTTTCTCAACGAGCTCCATCTCCTTCCTCTCTTCCTCAGTCATCTCGGCCCTTACACTGCCAGGCTCGAACATCGCGCTGTCTAGGTCGTGGTAAAAGGGAAATGGAGGAGTGCTCCTCCAGGAACTTGAAGAATTGTTCCTGTGCCAATTAGCGAGCTCGCCTGCACGGTCAGTCTCCTCTTTTTCTATTGTTGCCTTCATGCGCTGATAATATTCTTGATGGTTTGATTCCTCGAGCTCCTCCCTTTCTCGTGACAACGCGCTCGGAAAGTTATACTTGTCTATCATAGTTTGGTAAAAGATTCTGAGCTTGTCCTTCGTCAAGTCATCGCCTAGCTCTCCAATACTGAAGAAAAGTTCGAGTATTGAATCCTTGTGCTCTTGGGTCGATTGGGTGGACTTGAGAGCGGATTTGTGAATGGCCTTCGCATGTAAAATGCCCTCTTCGGAGCCGGCTTTCAACGCCTCGAGAAACTCTGCTCTCGCCACTTTCTCGAACTGGACCGCCTCCAACCATTCTTTTACCGCTTTCTCTAATTTATCAAAGGCCAATTGCACGGCCTTGCCTATCCCATTTTTGTTGGCGTTGTAAGCTCTCTGTAAATCGACCCAACGATTACGGAGTCCTTCATTTTCGTTTGCGTACGCCTCTTTCTCCGCTATTAAAACTTTGACTCGGTCCTGCTCTTTGCGCGACCTTCTCGTGTCATACTCAATTCCTTGGTTGACTTTTTGATTGTATTCATTTAATTTGTGTTGACCCTCTCTCTGTTGGCGATTTTTCGAAATTGTCACTAATGTTGGTAGAATAAGTTAGACACCCAACATTTATAAATCATTAAACAGAGTAGACTCTGATTTGCTGTGATTGCTATGCAGCAATGCTGCGAGCAAAACAGAAAAGAGAGGGAAGAAAAAAGAGGAAGAAAGGAGCATGAATGTAGGACTTACTTTCAATCCACTTGTACTGATGTGTCCCGTAATGGCGTCTAAGAAGATCGTATTGCTCTCTTGCTTGCGGATCAAGGAGAGTAATTTCTGCCATCTTGAGCTTTGAAATTTGGAAATTTATGGGTTAGTATATCAATAGGAAAGAAAAAAAGAAAAAAAGAGGGGAAAAAAAAGAAAAAGGAGAGAAAAGAAGAAGAAAAAAAAAAAGACGGCACCTACAATTTGAAGGTTTTGGACAAAAGTAGATCTTATGTTTCCCTCAACCCGCGAAATCATTTCTTCAGTATCGGGTTTGTTGGTCTCCAGTGGAATCTCCAACAAGTCATGATAGTCCGCCACCTTTAGCTCGTCCTGCACTTGGGGGAATGTGGATTCTACAACCGATGGCATGAAGTCAGGTTTATATCCTAAGATGGGGTTGAGTTCGGCTTGTCTGATGGCACCAGAACGGGGATCGGGGGCGTGGTATTGTTGATCCATTTTAGAGGAATATTTTATGGTAGGGAAGGTTTTTTTCTTTCTTTCTTTTTATTTTTTCTCTTTTTTTCTGTTGCTGCCGATACTAGTTCTACTACTGCTGAGAATAGTAGTGGTATGGAGTCGAAAGATTTAGGAAGCGGACGAGGTAGAAAGGTTTCTACACTTTGTAGATGTGAGGGAAGAAGGTGTTGGCGGCTTTGCTGATGCGCAGTTTCTATTCTTGCAGGTAACAAAAAAAGGTTGCTTCGATGTGTGAGAGGGTGAGAGTGTGGTCGAAGTTGCTTAGAGGCAGAAGACACCAAACTGAAGAGGACTGAATGGACGTTTTATGTATCCACAACAATCTTTTCTCTTCCTAAGAAGGCGCAGGGAGGTGAGGTGAGGTGACGAAAATGCTTCTACAGCTCGTGGAGACAAAGAGAAAAGAGTGAAGAAAAAACACCGAGGAGGTCAGGAAGTGTGTTCAGGTATTGGTAGCGGCGTTTCTGAGGTTAAGGGAGGAGAGACCGAACCAGAGGAAGGATAATTGACGATGTTGAGGGTGGGGTTAATTTAGCCAGAAGATAGAGAAATGGAAGAAAAATGTTGATGGAGAATGTCAAATTAAAGATTTCAACGACAGGAGAAAGATAGCGTGGAGGAGAGAACTCAAAGGTGCTCGAAGTGAGGGAGTTTTGATTGGGAAAGAATTCGATGAGGGAGTTGAAAATGAGAAAAGGTGGGAAAAGTCAAATCTTCTTATGGATTAATTCGAGAAACAGTGGGTTATGATGCGTAAACTCAAAAGATTCAAGTCTTTGCGTCAAAAAAACTGTCACGAACACATCTGGGGAAGAAAAGCGAAGAAGAAAAAAAGAGACAGAGAGAGAGACTGTGTGAAACTTATACCCCACTACCGTTGTTATCGTTGCCAAGATAACCGATTGATAGTAGATTAGTGTAGTCGGTGCCAAGACGATAAATTGTAGCTGTGTAGCCCGATTTGGGGAAGGAAATTTTTTTTTTTGAGAAAAATAGAAAGGTGGTGAGCCCCTTGATACAGGAGAGGTAATGATTGTTTTGCAGCTTTTTGGCGGATGTGGCAACGGGTTGGGCATGCAGGGATACGAGGTAGGTGTCAATAATGGATGTGTGTAGGATCTCGACCATCTTTATCTCCTCCATCAATGATTGTTGTGGACCTCGATATCAGCCGCGTGGAATTATCGCACACTCTTCCTATCTCATAGTCAGCTGCTGTGCACTTTGTATGGCCTTATTTAGCAAGAACGACCAAAGGCTGTCGCGAAACCTGCTTCTTTTTTCTTCCACTCTGCATGTTCCGCGATTCAAACTCCTGTATACATGCGTGTACGCAGCTGAATATGAAGCATGTACTGCCAGGCGCTGGGTACCCCAGTTATTGTAACAAGACCAAACTATTTAGCGAAAAGGGAGCTGACAATGTATCAATAGGACCTCCCGAGCAGTGTCAAGCTTTGTGCGGCATGATTAAGGACAGATTGTGATACCACCTATTCCTCGTCATCATTCCACAGTTTTACATGTAGCATAAGTACCTGACAGCCGCTTATGCGGAACGACAGTGCTAGTGAAATAAGGCTGTCCAGAAATGACTACAGCGTCACAAGTCACCACAGAATCTGAAAGCCATAGTCATAAACCCAGAGAGTCAAGGATCTGTGGAGCTTTTATATCTCTTGAGCGGAGTATGAACAGACTGATGGTGAGTGTGGAGATGGCAATGATGATTTTGACACAACCGCGCGGGGCAACACAGCAGGCGAGGCACCAAAGGCCAACATCTTTTGTTCGAAGAACCACCACATCTACATCTACACCAACCACCCTCTCCTCCATTATAAACAGCACTCCCGTACCCCCCCGCCTCCCACCAATGCGCGCCTAAGATTCAACGCCCAATACGAATGTCTTTACTATATTCCCCCATCACCGGCAAGATTAGGGCCAGCAGAACCCACCACCTAACTTACCACGAACACCGATTTATAAGCGGTCGACAACAATAAGATGAGCAGCCTTGCAGGCAGACTTCAACATGGGAAATACCGGAGCCACCTTCACTTATGCCCTACTCCTCGAGTTAAACAAAGAGGAATATGACAGCGGGGAGAGAGAAGCAGAGACACGGGGACACAACTAGGATGGTAACTGTTGAAGACGCATTGCGCCGCGGTTCTTCATCAGATCAGAGAGTGCTTTGATTAAAGGCTGTCGAAATTGTAACATCTCTTTATCGCCTTTCTCAGTCCGCAAATATGAGCTGATTGGGGCATTTCTGACCATGGGCTGTTCGGGCGTGCAGCCATATCCTCCCCGCGTTGATCACGATACCGACAGCTAGTAGTGCCGGTTGTTACCATAATAAGCACTTTTCTGTGTAGTCTTCCGGCTGTGCTGTCACGTTGGGGTTTGAATGACCGCTATGACACCGACGGGGTTATAGCAGTGGTACATACGGAATCTCTCTACATACAGCGTATTCTGCTGAACCATACATAAAGTACCTAGCACTGTCGATCTTTTAGAAACAGTAGAGCACCAAGAGAAACACTCAGCACCATTATGCTACAAAGCACCCAGTGGTATACTATGTATTAATATTCCACCTTTGCGCCATCTCCCAAAACAACAATTAATACTTCAATCGAATTCACTCAAGGATACATGTACTTGCTCGTGTCTGTTAGCATGGTCTATTCCTTTGAGCCCAGCATGGTGGAATTCGGGAAAAGGCCACTCGGGGAGTTCTACTATTGTTTACTCTTAGTAATACCTAGCGCCGCGCCCATCGCACAAGAGTGAGACACCAACTAATCCTTCGGTGGGCCAATTGCGGGCTCGCGTCTTAGTTAATAACGCTAGCTGTCTTGGCAGCAAAATTCTCTCCATGACCATGATGTTCAAACAACCCGAATCCAGGGTGATTCCAGACACAAGAGCATCATCAAACACAAAGAGGCCCAAACCAACAGAGGCTCTGTGCAACGTTGCCACCAGCGACAAAAGAGTTTGTCACCTTGGGAAGGCGGCAACACACATGGAGACGCAAAAAGAATGACAGGAGTGGGACTTGAACCCACGCTCGTTTCCGAACCAGGAATTAGTGTTAAGATTAAGACCTTAACCTGGCGCCATAACCAACTCGGCCATCCTGCCTTGAAGAGCTAGCTATTTACATACACTTTTATCAGGCGGGCTTTTAAGTGTATATTGGCCGAATCAGTACGGTTGTAAGCGAATTGGCCGCGGCGACTCTCTCATATGCGCAAGTTGTCGGCATGCCGACTGCTGTCGGACCGCAGACCCATGTAGACCTTATTCGGCACTTTCTAGGTAGAACGCAGGGTCAATGTTCCAACAACCGGTTTTCTTTATAAGCTTTTAATAAGGATTTTATAACACTTTACATTCCGAAAAAGCTGTTAACACCCTGTGCTCTACTCTAGATCAACAAGATTTTACACAATGTACTTATGTATGTGTGTTAGTAGTAAGGTACAGAAAAAACTCCAGAACCAGGACCCTTGCCGATATAAAACTCCCTCGCACCCATCGCAACCCAATACTCAAAACTCCGAACCCGCCTTACTGTCTCTAGTCTTCGCCCTCTAAATTTCCCCGCAGTCTCGAACCTAAACCGCACCGCTCGGAATTCCTCGGTCACAGCCATGCAACCTCTATTGCTCCAAAAAGAAAGAAGCAAAAAGATGAGTTCGGTACTCAGGATTCCCGCATGGTCATCTACTGCAGTACTAATTGAGCGATACGATGTTGAGATGGCAGAGCGGGCGGGATGCCCTATTTTCGTCGTTCTATGACCGAACACGTTAGGATGAGGCGGGCGGCGGTCAAAATCTTTGAATTCACTGACTTGGAGGTGATTTACTACTTTGCCGTTGAAACGGGTAGAGAGAGAATAAGCGTTAAATAATGGTTTTTGATCGCATAACGCTTGCTTCCTATATAATTATTAACCCCCAAAACAATTGTTTGATATTTGAGGCTTATTTCTTGAATAATAATATGTATTGTACCACTTGGTATAGACGTTAGTATTTTGACAGACGGTAATATAAATTTCGCACGAGCCTATGGGTACTAAGTAAGTATGTGTAATCTGGGCTCTTTAATTGGTGAGGTTATGCTAAATAAACTTGTGTTTAGACCCGCGGTCATGTATGGAGAGCCAACAAGTACATTGTACTTTACCACCGGAACAGTGGCTTTTTATGAGATTCCGACGGTAAAACCATGCTTGGCCTCTACGATAATCACAGATTATCACTCGAATCTACACACTCCACCGTTTCCGCGCACTGAGATCGAGATCAAGAGCGCGATCATGGAACGTAAGAATTCTTGGAATTTCCACCACTCTATCGCCGCATACAAGTATATACAAGAGCTTCTTCTCGGATCATTGCTTGCCGAACTCAATATCCTCGCATCTTATGGAGATTATGATCTTAGGTACAGCAGGAAAGTCCTTCTATAGTACCGGACCGCAACAGGCATTAAGATATTTTCAGAACCCAGTCACAGAAATATTTCTGCAAGAATCAGGACATTGTGTACGGTCGTGTCTGTCCAAATATGTACCTATACCTGCCGAGAATCAAGTCTGCAGGTACCCGGGTCGGCATGCATGGCATGGGTTAGAGTTGGAAAACCACCTTGGCACCGACGCCACCGAAGAGTGATTCTTCATGATGTGGCCAAATCTATCCAACCAAACCTACGTGTTTTCTCAGCCTTGATTTTGGCATCGACTCCATCCTGTCTCTTTGAGCCGATGCTTTCTTCTAAAGAAAGATAGGGTTTTAAAAAAAAGGTGATCGATATCTGCATATTTTACCAGACCCTAAAAGAAGGTAGATGCTACGAGTCGATAATTCTATCGTGATATTAACAGCTTCATAGTCCTCGATTAACCTATCCCCAGATACGTGAGAACATTATCTTAAGAGGTGATGAGTCTCGAGATGGTACCATGTCACGACGATATCAAAGAACATGAAGAATCACCTGAACCATTACATCAACTTGCTCAATCGATCTAATTAAACTACATAATTAGTATATCACTAAGACACCGTTCAAGGATTTGAGGCTCATCCCCCATGCACCATCTTCTGAAAAGCGAATATCACATATATGGCCAAAAGGCTATGCGCCAGTCAAATAGTACCCTCAGCATAGATCGGTTAGATCATTGGTTGGTCAATAACATTCAAACTCCAAGCTTCTGCAAGACGAAAATCTTCATTACAGCATCGGGCGTGTGTTGGCTCTACATCCATACCAAATCCCTCAACCAATATGCCCTGGCCTATCAATAATCACAATCAATCACTCGCTCAACATCTAGCCCTATTCCCGCAAGTGAGTCCCGGTAACTTGCGGGGACTGGGGAAATTTGGCCTTTATATTCAGAACAGGCCACTCGGAGACAATTTGGTTTCTCCAGTCAGAGCGCGTGGATCGTTCGTCTCGCACCAAAGAACCCTGGAAATGTCAGTGCAGCACGGACAGTGGTTATGGTTATATATTACCTTTTTCATAGGAAAGCAGAGGTAATTAAAGATATAACCAACGTTCATTTATGAAAAATATACTCCTATATACTGATATGGGAATATAAAGAAGTCGAGACCATGATGCTTACACCACTCCCATTGTCCCTTCGATCGATATATCATGATGATGAGCAAAATAGCCTAATATCAACAGTCGGTTCAACGTCTACATGCAGTCTAATTTTGTCGGTTAGGCCTGCATCTCTACAGATATAAAGTGCCTCTACATGTAGATAATCTATCTCGGCATGAGTAGCCAGACAAGAGGAGGTAGAGGCTCTTGGTAAAGGCCCCCACAAAATAAGGCCCTTCTTTGGTACGCGTGTAAATCATCATTACACAGCCGGGCAGCCACAGAGTCCCGGAGACGGCTTCGCTGAAAAGAAATTGGCGAAGCGATGAGGCCTGGTCAGGTTCGTACCCTGCGATATCTCCTCTGCATGCCCCCACTCGGAATAATCCTCTTGGAATCGACTGATGGCGCGTCCCTGACGGTCTGACCCTTGTCCACTTGGTAACTGGGGTGCATTGAAGTCTGTGCGGGGCAAGACTTGGCATTGATCTGCCCCTTTCTCGTCTGGTATTTTGTTTTCCAACAATTCTTCAAGACGGAGAGGGAGGGCGTGGAAGGAATATGGAAGGCAAAAAGAATAATAAAATATTCGCACGGCGAATACACTTGGTTTCAACTAACAATCGTGAAACATATATATATTAGGAGACTAAGGTCTGCAAGACATTGCCTGGAGCATTAGTGGCGCCCTATCAATAGCTGGATGGACTTGGCGGATTTCCCTGGGAAAATAGTGGAGATTCATTCAGTCAATACAATTGTGGACTCGTATGCAGAGTGTCTACATAATTACATGTAGAGCTAGCTAGCGCTCTACTTGACTTTCACTAGGATTCCCCTCGCTGTTAGTAGCTGCTAGTAAGGTTCTATTGATGTAGCTACGCAGAAATTCTAGGTACGTACCATTTACGGTTTGGAAAGAACAGTAAGGAATTCAATATCAAGGAGACATGCAGCTGCGGCGTCGATAAATGATTGCGTACATGCACCTAGTGTACCTACATGTACTCCCATGCGACGAAACTAGTCCGGCATTTTAGTCCATAAGTCCAGAATGAGATCTCTAAGACATTATTCTACTAGTATTTCGCTGACGTTTTTGAACTGGGCCATTATTGCATACACCCAAAATCATGAGCTTGGCGTATTTTTGTATGGCATGCAATATCAGTCGCGTCCACAAACGTCAGAGAAATACGAGTACAGTCCAGCTCGTATGCGTTTCTTTTCGGCAGTGCCCCTTCGAACTGAATTCTGCTCATGTCGTACAAATCATTACTCAATACGTCCTTCTACAGCTCGCTTGGTCGGAAACCATCTTTTGAAGCATCCTCAACCCCGTTTCAGGAAAGGCCAAACTCGCCAGAAACTGCCCCTCATGCAGGAACTTTTACACAAGCGATACCCCGGGACATCTTCCGGGGCCGATTAGTAGGTGCTTTGAGTACTAGCTTCGTTATTCCAGATTTCTCACAGGAATTCAACTAATACTGATTGCTTCTGCGCGGGCCGTTTAACTTGACAGGGAGAGCCCCGCTAAGCCGAGACACCGAAGATGATCTTCAACTACTCTTTCATGGTAGTGGTTAAGTAATAGTTAGTTGGGGTCGAGGGTTACCTGCTTTACCAGGGTTCTACTCTGTAACGAAAAAGGAGGAGGGGGGGATGGATGGGTATATACCTCGTTACATAGATCTTAATTCTGTTCTTTGATCAGGCATTCACCCAGCTTCTAGTTTGCTTGAGTCCGGTTGGGTTTCCCCTTCCTTTTCTACCGTGTATTTCGCTCTCTATACACGGATTTTACTTGTTTGGTGCTGGCCACTGTTTTTCTTCCCCATCACACTCTTTTTTTTTTTGTTACTCACCGCATCTGTCTGTCCTTCCTGCGTATTCATCCGGTTTAAGGCGGTTTCTGTTTTGGCTTCCATCTTACAAAATCTATAACAATATCGGATTCGCCTTTTAATTCGAATTCATCCACCCGCCGACCCCCCGGTGGATTTCCCCACATTTCAATCAATACTTTAACAGCATCAAAAAGAGAAAAAATCACCAGATTGTTGCGTGGAAATACACTCGTTCGAGAATTTCACCATAGGAAAAAATGGCAACGACTAGTGCAACAGCGCCAATGATGAGCGGAATAGGAGGACCGCCGCAGGGTGCAAACGGAACCGTGGGTGCGGGTGATGCGCCGGGAAAAACAGGCGATATGGGGCGGGTACCAGAGCTGCTTGCAGTTACATCGATATTGACGGTTTCTATGATAATCGTCGTTGTGCTGCGAATATATTTGAAGCTGCAAACAGGAATAAAATCAGTGCGGTTGGTGGATTGGATGCACGTACTTGCTGCTGTATGTCAACCAAAAAGACTGGATGGTCTAATGAATTTGTTCAACTCGCTAATCAGGATATTTGATTTTGCAGTTATTCTCAGTTGCGGTATCAGTTGCTGTAGCCATCTCTGTTCGATTCGGCGCAGGCAGACACAGATTTGAGATAACAGGAGATGACACCACTCAAGGGCTCAAAGTAAGTTTTCCAATTATCATTCAGGGCCCATCTCCTAATTACTAAAACTCGCGTAGTATTACTGGATTTCCAAACTTCTTTACATCGCCGCTACCTATGCCGTCAAGATGGCTGTCTTTACCACCCTCCTCATTGTCGCTAGTTCCCCGCCCCAACAAGCGCGGAAATTCCTCAAAACCATGTTGTACTTTGCTATGGTTTTCATGACTGCATACTCGGTAGTTTTCTGGGTTGCCGCAGTGATAGAGTGTCGACCTGCTAGGTATATATTTGACAAGTCTGGTACGGGACAGTGCATTCCCGGGAATTTGGTAAAGCAATTCGCAAATGTGCATGCTTCGATGAATACGGCGATGGATCTGTTTTTCGTATTATTACCTGTGTTTATGGTAATATACGGTGTCCGACGGTCAACAAGGGAGAAAATTGCCATCGCTGGAGTATTTCTACTCGCTTTCTTGTTTGTAACCTCTTCCCATATACTTTTACGCAGGCCAACACGCTAACAAAGACATCACTATTCAGCTCAGTAGCCGCTGCTACTATTCACACACTCTACGAATTCGGATACCACGAGACCAATGAAGTCCTCTACGACTCCTCCAACTTATTGATTTGGGAAATGTTAGAGATTAACGTTGGTCTTATTGCAATCAATCTCCCATCCCTCTCCCCATTTTTCAAAGCCTGGCTACAGCCTCTTCGCTCGCCCAACCGCAGTTCAACTTCAGCATCGGCAAACCAGAACCCACCAACGCCAACACCATCAGCCCTCCTTTCAATGTCCCACGCAAATCGCTCCGACATCAACCGCTCGGAAAGCCAGCGCCAGATCATGGACGAGCATAACCGGGATGTTGAAAATAACCCGTATCAGAGACCAACAGCGCCATTCGTGTTCGCGTCGAGCTCGTCGGCAAGATACTCGTCAGACTCGAAAACGAACCTCAGTGAGATTATGGTCCAGATGGACTTTCCACTAGAGGAGCATCCGGCCTTTAAGGAAAGAGAGAAACCGGTGTTACGCCCGCCACCGCAGAGCGCGCAGCAGCCAGTATCGGGAGGGCATAGAAGGATGCCGACTCCTATGTTTAATTAGCGTGTTTTGTGTTTTATGCGTTGATGCAATGATCTGATACTGTACTCACTAGCCTGTACTGCGAGAGTTATTTTATTGATTTTATGACTTTTTTTTTTCTTGGGGGGGGGGGGGGGTTGCGTGTGGATGGGTCATGGCAGCGATTACTTTACTTTTACTTTTACTTTTCACCCTAACTACTACTACTACTACTACTAGCTCTATATATACCGCCAACATATGGGGTGTATATACTTTACCTGCTTCTATTTACTATAGCTATTTCCCCGACTGGATCGTGCAATCTTCAAATTGATAGCTCCTTATACCCTCCACCTAAATTGAATTACAACGAAACACGTTTGTGATAAATAACCCGGCTATCGATCATCTCCTGCCCATCATCCCGCGCACCCTCCCGCGCACCCTCCAACTCTATATCAGAGCTACTATTCAAACATTCAGGGAAAGATATATTCCTAGATTTTTCTAGAAATAACGGAGGTATAGGGGTTATTGCAGTGAGGGGCAGTAGGATTGTGGTCTGATACATGAATTCTCACCCATCGCCAATTTTCGTCACGGAATATCACTCGATGCACGAGTTTTGGCAAATGAGGTAGGTGGAGGGATTCAAATGCCGAAATTCCCATCCGGTGTGGGGCCAAGTTTTATCAGTGGCTATGTTGGGTGGAAATGGATAAGTACATAGTAGATACCGTGGATAGTCGGATCCAGCGCTCATGGTTCCGGAATATATAGGTAGGGCTCCACATTAATTGAAACGGAAATACACAAGAGTAAAACTCGAGGAGATCGAGACATCCCACACAGCCAAAAGACTTACATTTACCCACTCAGTATATTTGTATCTTAAGGTGTCGAAATATGCTGGCCCTTTTGGTGGGGGTCAAATGTGAGGTTTTCCTAACAAATTCGTATCATTTATTCGACCTAGGTCAATCTAAGTAGCTAGAACTTACTGTAGCTTATGAACTTCCACAGAAAAGGGTTAAAATCAACGGCTTAAGGGATAGCCCACAAAACATCTACGAAACTAGCCAAGGACTCTTGGCAGAAAGAAGCAAAAGTCTCAAGTCTCAAATAACCCTTGATTCACAACAGTCGAAAAAAGTGCAAAAGAATGGACCTTGAGTTCGGTACCCAGGATTCCCGCATGGTCACCCACTGCAGTACTAATTGAGCGATACGAGGGTTGAGTATGACAGAGCGGACGGGATGCCCTATTTTCCTCGTTCTATGACCGAACACATGAGGGTTAGAGCGGGCGGCGGTGAAAAGTTTTCTAGTGCCTTGGCATATACCGACAGAATTTCAAGTTATGATCTACAACTCAAACTTCAGTTGATAAAAAGCCTTTTTGACATCAAATAAACATAACTGAAGCTTTTACATCCTATAATATAACCCATAGAGCCGGAGTTAAGTAGGCAGAATAGCTTTGCATTAAAAATAAAGAATTAGTTATCGCTAACCCCAACGTGTTCGGTCATAGAACGAGGAAAATAGGGCATCCCGTCCGCTCTGCCATACTCAAACGTCGTATCGCCTAGTTAGTACTGCAGTGGGTGACCATGCGGGAATCCTGGGTACCGAACTCAAGGTCCATTCTTTTGCACTTTTGCCTTGCAGATGGCAGGTAAGTTGTATATAGGGCGTCAATTCGATTAGGATAAGTACTGGTATATGGTCTTCATCAAGGAAATGACTTCGGTGTCACTATCGTCACCACAATTCCAGCTAGTTGGCCCTTGAACTAAAATGAGACTTTGGGAAATGATTTTTATGCAGCTATTATGCTTATGTCGGTCGAGGTGCAACAGTTAGTACGTAAGGGCTGTGACAAACGGCTAATAAGGCATTTTTTGCTCACTCTTATAACTCTTCTATTAAGTAAGTATAAATATCAATAATACGGAGCAATTGCATCCTCTCTGTCTTGTTTTCAGTAAACCCATTGTTATAAAGCAAATTCTTTTTCGATGTTTTACTCTAGCCTCTTGGCACCCAGCGGATGGCAAGAGAGTTTGGTAGAGGGAAAAATCTAGGAAGAGTTCGATCCACACCCTAAAAGACAAAAAAAAGGTTGCTATGTATACACTCTCAGCTCTTCTTTTTCAAGAGTGTAACTGAAGGGGTACAACATATGATTTGTGACTTGAACCCACGCTCGTTTCCGAACCAGGAATTGGTGTTAAGATTAAGACCCTAACCTGGCGCCATAACCAACTCGGCCATCCTGCCATGATCATGTAGCCCTAACAGGCATTCCAAAAGCATCTGAGCTAGTTCCTTGATTGCGGCTTTCTACAATCGTACAACACCAACTTGAAAGTGGCCCAACACCTCCATAAACGAAGCCGATCCACTGCTTCCACTATTTGCAAAGATAACCTCAGTAGCAGAAAGAGATCCGGGGGATCTTCGACATGAACCTTCTAGTTCGGGCCGCAGACTACAGCCCCTAATATAACGAAATGGGTACGTGCAAAGCCGACTTTACTACTCGGAATAACGGCACTTCATTTTGTATACCATGTTATATCATAAAGACTCGACATTATCACATCACCGCTGCACAGAAACCGATATTCCACAACATGTCTACGCATGATCGACAGATGATGTGTCAATGGTAACTATGTACTGAGGCCTTTGCTCGGAGTAGAGACTTCACAATTATTGGACTTCACGAAAGGTCTAGTCCGCAATTTCCACCTGAGTAGAGTACCGCACACCGTTTCTCTCCCTGAATGTTCCGATAAGACATCGCGGCGTATTGGTCAAGAACTTTGCTCTGGGTTTTCGTGGTCAGCGCATCACGACAGCGAACAATATATTCGCTATGATCGACGAGACCAACGCTAAACCCTAACCCTCGCCTGGTACCAATGATTCAATGATCCACGAGCTGCTTCCTGCGTTCATTTACGCATTCCTCAAATTTTCTTATTTATCCATGATAAGGCTTTCCATGTAAGCACTCTAAAAACCATATGTCGATCCTTTGCTGAGAAAATACGGGGAGATGGGCGGGGGGGCGGACTCAATGACGAGTTCTCGGAGCAACGTACTGATCTCCTGAGCACAAGTAGGAAGCCAGCCATCCAGCAAGGTATCGTGGTTGTGGTTGCTAGCTCCTGCTAGTCGTAGGAAAGTCAAGTACCGGTACACGTCCGCGGGTATCGGGTCAATGAGAACTGAGAAGGCGAAGAAAACTTTTTCCCTTCGTTCTCATCTCGATCGAGATGCAGCTGGGCTGGCTGTCGACCTGTAACCCGTTTGTGAAATTTGTGGACTTTCACATGTTGCAGATGTACATAGAGAATCCAGTCAATCACTACATGCGTCTGATTTTCGCTCAAACCAAAGATTGCATGTTGCACCTACCTATGTACATACTTACCTTCCTGACGTACTTACTCTACGAAGGAGACCAGTTACCGGGCTTGTGTAGGTATATCTTATCATAAGCGAGAACAGTTCGTACCAGGGTTCGAGTTCCACGTCGTGTCCTTTTTATAGGGCTCTGGCCGTTGATTTGGTAGACTTTAGTTTCTTGCTCCACCTAGAAGCTGGCGGTGAGCGAGCAATTGCCGCTTCCATGGGATTTGTTCTCTCTCCATGGCCACCATTGATGAAGTCACATTTTCTTTTTTCTGTGAGTTCAGCTGGCTCTTGCCACATTTACAAGTGGCCCATGGAGTATCAAATCTAGTAGATAAACCCAATCCCTTGAGCCTCAGGTCACAAATGATGGGTAAAAAAGGACATTATGTGGGTCGGTATTCACCCATTTATCCAGCAGGACCGGGGAGGGATTCCCCCTGTCAATACTCTATCTGACGTATGGGTCAATGACGGCCCTATTGTGTGCAGATGTATAAAGTAATTAAAGCACGTGTTATGTGCGTACTGAAGCTCGCAG
This sequence comes from Morchella importuna, assembly GCF_003444635.1. Classification (NCBI taxonomy): domain Eukaryota; kingdom Fungi; phylum Ascomycota; class Pezizomycetes; order Pezizales; family Morchellaceae; genus Morchella; species Morchella importuna. The sequence goes on from NW_025763408.1 coordinate 1,024,186, forward strand.
CTAGCTCTATCTCGCGATGGCCAGGGCGATGATATGGCACACTAACACCGGGTAAGGTGAAAAATCACACTTGGGTTAGATCTAGCTATCAAACTAGCTAACTAGTAAGTTGGATGCGATGAGAATATACCTCTGGAGATATACGGCATTTCGGATAATTAAGCATGTCGCTGGGGGGTTTATGTGGGGCGGTGCTGTAGCTGTCTTTGGCTCGATATATGGGGTCGGAATATTCGCAAAAGTCCTGTAATGAAAAGAAAACAATATCTAACGCAGTCTTTTTTGGAGTTTCTCGGCCGGCTGGGGATATTGTCTGTAGTTTTGATTTCGCCCGAATTTCTTTTTTAATCTATTAGGTTTTTTCGTCCCCCTTCGATCCTGATAACCTCATTCCATTGGCGCTTCCATTAATTGCAACGGTGTAGCTACCAATGATCAGTTAGTAGGCACGGATTATTAATATAGGGTTAGGGCTCTGCCTATACATACCTCAATAATCTATTCTCCACCCAGGCACAGTTAATACTTTACCAGCACCACCCTGAAACATGACAGAGGGAGAAACAAATTGTCGGGTGCGTATGCAGGTGCGTAAACACTCTTCTTTGAACCCGATACCCGTTTCTCGGGGTGCAATGTACAAGCTTAAGCCTGGGTATGGCCAAACACATAGATTAAAATGGAGCACACCTAAAACTCCTCCTCTCGTTTTTTACCTCCGGCCCTTATTCCGTCACATTTTTGATTGGAGCTCCTGCGAATATCTCGGCGCGGGCGACGGGTGGGTACCTGGGTCAAGGGGTGGTTTTTTTCTTCTTCCCTTTCCCCACGTAAGTACATGTACCCTACCCACGACTAGGCACAGGGTTAGGCTTCAGCTAATCAGGACGTGCGTAGCTATATCGTAGCTGCATAGAGTACGGACGGGCACCGGTCCGTAGCGTGCGCATACTCTACCAGGTGCGAGTGATCGAGATGGGCACGCAGGAAAGGAATAGAAAAATAGTTTTGAAAATTCATCTTATTGACTGACCCAGTGGATATCTTGCGGGAGTAAACGTGTAGGGTATCCAAAGCCTTGTAGATAGCGAGAGGCACACATACCTTTCGAGGATTAAGGGAAAGTGGGGGCCGTTTTAGAGAAGAACAGATGATACTGCGCGTGCTTCGCCAGTTGGAATCCTCTGTTCCAGCTGCAATATATTTCCAGCTTCCTAGAAGTGCAGCTATTCGATTCGCGAATTCGGTAAATTCCTCAGCTCTTCTGCTCCAATGTCCGTAAAGCCTTCTAACTACCGGCGTGCGCAAGTCTGCCACTCGCTGTCGTCTCTGTCTCGTATGCTTGAGATAATCAATCAATCGCAAAACTCCCCACGGGGTTAGGGTTTAGTATGGTACAGTTTTCCTTATCACAAGCGAGAACTTGGTAATCTATCATTTACCTGTTCTATGCTGTGCACACATGCACGGATATATACGCAATCTCAGCCCAATATCGGTACAGCCGTTGCGGATATTAAGTACGTTACATATCCACATATCCACCCAAAGCACTATATGAGGTGCTATATAACTTGCCTATCTCAAAGGCGCATATTAAACACCAACTGAATGATTTGATGGTCCATTTAGAGAGTGAAGAGAGCAAAGATGTGATCTTTTTTCCCCTTTCCATCTCCGTGTCTGAGTGAAAGGGTGGGGTGAGGTGGGTTTGTTTTTATGTTCCAGACCGTTCTTTTTCAAACGCATCTGGGGTTCTTTTGAAGATTCCTTCTCCTCCCTCGTAAATTGCGTTGAAGATTTAAAAGTTGAGTTGAGGCGGTTCTGGTGTTCTTTTTCGGATAAAGTATCTCTTTCCGTCTAGCTAGTAGACTGACACCTATGACGGTAGACTACCCTAAAATACTCCTAGGTTCACCCTCGGCCGAGCCGTGATGGGGGAGATACCAGCCCTACGATGTCTCGGATTTCTCGGTACGGAGCAGGGCAGTCCCGGTGGAAAATACTGTTTGTTTGACGTGTTCACAGGTTGAGCTGGGTTGCTATTTAGAGGTAGGTATGTACTTGTGGTTAGACGTTGGACTCTTGCTCCTTCGGTCCCAGGTGGACCTACCCTGGACCCTGTTGATTCAACGGCGCTGAAGGTTCCGGAATAGTCTCTGGAGTGGGGTTGGGGTGATCTGGGGTGACCCATGTCTTACACACGCTCTGATTTTGTTCCACGATATATGGCAGAGCGCGCCCTTTCCTCCTCTATTACGTTTTTTTCGTCAGTGGGGGAAAATTACATTCTTCTGAATACGATGTAGGGAAAAAGAAAGTTGTAGGAAAGCCACACCGTTAGAACTCCATATGCAGGGCAGCGGCAGCGGACTTGAGACACTGTTAAAGCTTAGCGCCGCCAAATTGTCAGATGCAAGATGTCAGAAAAGATGCAAAACCGGGAATAAAATAAAAAGGCATATACATAAGGCATGCCATACATAAGTGATCCCCATACATAAGTGATCCTCATATGTATGCCATGCCTTACACCAACCTTGAATCCTAGCACAAATTAGGTGAGAACACTAATGTTTGTGTGATATATTTCCAGAGTGGGGTTGGTGTTGGTGTGTGCATACAACTAGGTGATAGGATGGAATGCTTGAATCGAGACTGACAAGAAGCGCGTTAGTTCGTAACCATAGGGCGGTTTCATAAGATCGGCCCGAGATTTTTTGATATTTTGGCTATGTTTAGTTATTGTATCTCTAGGAGCGATGGCGAAATGTCTCGTAGGAGGGCCGGGCGAGAGCACAGTGTGAGAGCAACGTTAAACGTTGTACTTTAGCCTCCCCGAGCAGCAGCAGAAGATCTATCTTTACTCGTAATCGGATGGATTGCCACAGCTGTGACTTGTTCGACAGCTCAACCAGGTTTTACCAGGGTGGGGATATAGCTAGGCGATCCTTTCATCAAGAACAATAACCACAGTAGGGAAATAAGGGACGATGTTTGGAGGGAAAATACGGAAGCTGATAAGCATTGGGGTTTTGTCCCATTACCATGTTGGGTTGACCTTACGCGGAAAGTTCCGCCGGAGATTTTCGCAGGCAATAGGAGAATGGTGCATGCATGTATATACCTAGGCAACTCGTTCAGACCAAGCATCCATCCAAGCGAGACCGGCCCGAGGAGGATTTTTTTGTAGTTTGTTTGTGTGTGGCTTTTATTTATGCAGCATAAAGGCTCAATATAGGAGTAATATATCGCTGTGGAGTTACTAGAGAAAGAGGAAATCTAGAACCACTTAGATGGCCCTGTTAGAGGTAAACTGCCCGATTTCAAACCTTCCCTTACTCTATTAATCCTACTTACCCGAGATAGCTATAGGTACATGTACTTTGTATGTTCTTTCGTTGTACCTGTGGCCCGGTCCTGGAGGCCGCGGACCATATGCATATTTTTTCTCTCTCTCCTCACATCCTTTCCATATCCTTTCTTTTCTCAGAAACTAGCTAGTTTCGCTTTCATTATACCTGGTCCTCCTGTCACTACTCGTTAGTTTCAAAGGGCAATTGCAATTTCACCTGGTTTTGGTTTGACATCCAGTTACTTATGGGGAAGGCGTATATTGTTAGTCTGTCTGATTCCTATATATTCTTTCATATCTGCCTCTTCACTTTTTTTTATAAAGTTGCCTACCTATTTTATTACACGGTGCATTGAAGAAAAACAGATACTCTACATTCATATCAAACTATTATCTATCGACGACGTTAGAATACTCCACAAAGATGCTTTTCGAATCCGGGAAACCCCCGATCGATTGTAGAACTCTCCAATATCCCCTCCCAAAGCTAATCAGAACATACGCTAACTCATGATCCGTATGTAAAGACCCCACCAGCATGCCCATATGGACATGGCTATTCGACTCTCCCGCTTCCACACTCACCACATTCCCGCGCTCCAAGGTATGCAGCTTCGTCGACTCAACGACACGTAAATCACTCAACTACAACACCGTCGCCGAGTTCTCCACATATGCCTCCACAGTACTCTCCCGTCACCACGGCTTGCAGCCCGGAGAAACCGTCTGCTTCTTCTCTCATAATACAATTTGGTATCCCGTTGCCATGTTTGCAGCATTGCGCAGTGGTGGCGTGATCTCGGGAGCATCACCGTCATACACAGAGGATGAGATGACGTTCGCGCTGAAAACCGTTAACGCAAAGTATATATTCACCGTCCCCGGCTCGGTCGAGATTGCGGTGGCAGCGGCGGCCCGTGCAGGAATTCCGAAAGATAAAATATTTCTGTTGGAGGGAATGAGGGCCGGATATAAGACTTTGAAAGAGTTGGTAGAAGTAGGACGTAGAGAGCAGACACAGATGCCGGCATTTGACCTGGGAGGGAGGGATAGTGGGGAAGTCTGTGCATATTTGAGCTTTAGCAGTGGGACCACGGGGTTGCCAAAAGCTGTAAGTTTTGCTCTTCTTTGAGCTAGAAGTTTTGGTATTGGTACTGACGGTAGTGGCGTGATGCTATTATAGGTTATGATTTCTCACAGAAATATGATTGCCCAGCTAATCCAAGTAGCCTCTGAGAAGGCATCAGACGTTGACAAATTGATTGCGGCACTGCCTTTTTTCCACAGTATGCTTCCCATCCATTGAGATGATTTTTTATTAATTGTAAATATCTAACAAGCTCTTTCCTTAGTTGTCGGCCTTGCTTTCTCCCTTCACCTCCCCATTGTCCAAAACTGCGATCTGGTACTCATGCGTGCCTTCACTTTCCCCAGCTTTCTGGCGACTATCGAAACCTTCCGCATCCCCGAAGTGACTCTCGCGCCTCCTATCCTCCTCCGCCTTACTCGTGATCCTAGTGTGCGCTCCTACGACCTATCCTGCGTCCGCCGGTGGCACACCGGTGCGGCCCCGCTCTCCCGCGACCTCATCCGCGAGCTCGCACGTCGCTTCCCCGAGGCTGGTATCAAACATGGTTATGGCCTCACTGAAAACTGTGGTGGTGTCACCGTCACCCCAGTAACCGGCTATGGCTACGAGAATGCACACACGGTCGGGAAGCTGCTGCGCAGCACGTCCGTGAGAATTGTAGGAGAGCGTGGGCAGGATCTAGGGCCATACCGGCAGGGCGAGATATGGTGTAAGGGGCCCCAGGTTACAATGGGTTATTTGAACGCTTCAGATGCTACCAAGAACACGTTTATGGAGGATGGCTGGTTGCGGACGGGCGACCTAGGGTGCATGGACGAGGAGGGTACTCTGACCATCACGGGCAGGATCAAGGACCTGGTGAAGGTGAAAGGCATATCGGTATCCCCAGCAGAGATTGAAGAACTCTTGATGGATCATTCGGCAGTCGAAGAGTGCGCGGTTGTGGGAGTGCCTGATGCCGTATCAGGAGAGGCGCCGCGCGCTTTTGTGGTGCTTAAGGAGGAAGCTAGAGCGAGGGGTGAGACGAGTGTTGATGAGGTTGGGAGACAGCTTGTTAGGATGGTGAGAGAGAAGAAGTATAGACCAAAGTGGCTTCGTGGTGGAGTGGTTTTCCTGGAGGAATTGCCTAGAAACCCGAGCGGAAAGATCCTCAGGAGGGTTCTAGTGGCGATGGGGGACCTGGCGGTAGTCGTGGAACCGGAAGCCCAGTTCGAGGAAGAAAGAAAAGGGAGCGGGAACGAGCTCGACCGCAAAAATTCCATGAGAGCTGGGTGGTTTGGTCAGGAAAAGGCGAAGTTGTAGTGAGGAATTGACCTGTTGATGCTTGATGATTTTATCTACTTTTGGGTTTGGGGTGTTTAGGGAAATCATATATACAAAATAGACTGTCATAAAGATATACGCTGGTAGTAGTAGCTAGAATGTCATGAAATTGTTATGAAAATATATTTTCTGTTTTATGCAATTAATGAATTAAACAAAAAAAAAAAATATTTTCTGTTTTTGCAATCCTCAGGGAAGCTTATGGTAACACAGGGTGCGAGTGAGCGTCTGTGTTCCGTAGTGACGGTATGTCATGTGACCGGAATATTCTGCCAAAAGATATCCAATAGGAAAAGTAAAAAAGGCTTCTAGGATGCTAGTGAATCTAGTTCCTTTGTTTTCTGGCGCAGTGATATTTCAAGATATAACCCTCTGTCTTCGTTTGCGCTTCTGCTCTTGGCTGCCGATCCTTTCCCTAGCTATAGGTCATTCTCGTTTTTTTTTCGATGAAGTAGGAAGAAAGTTCCTCCCCACATTAACGGCTAGATTTCCCTTTTGCTTTTCCGGTGCCTAGCCCGTCACGATGATAAAGAGTCCCTGCATGCATGCAAACTGGCTCCGCGGAAAGCTATTACATCCTTGTCTATGTTGGATATCGGTCATGGGAACTTATCACGAGTGCTTAGTCACTTGCAAATTGGAGATCTCTATCAAATTTGGTGTGTGCACTGTGCGCTGTGTCGACAGCTTGTTTGCTTTTCTGATGTCAAATATATCGGTAGATAAAGGTAAGATCAGAGGGTGGATGCTGTCAAGAGTGGATTAGAGTCAGTTATGACGATTTCATTTGAGCCAGAGAGGGTGTCGGACTAAGAAGGAACGTGATCAGTGTGTATGCTGATAACCCACTAAGTGCTCGCTTCCTTCATTGTAGCTGGTACATGCAGCTACATGCTAAATGAATACCAGACAGACGAATCAAGTTTTAAGTTTTTGTTGAATCGTGGCGTGAAAGATGAGGGGTAAGATTCTCGTTTAGGTTGAGAACTGCATGTCTACCGTTATTCTTCTGGTGGCTGGAATAGAACCAATCGAGAGACAGGAAGATGGTGGATGCCTGATCGGACGGTAGAGATGGCCGGAATACAACATATAGAAGTCTCGTGTCTTCTACAATCTGCACGAAGTCATTATAAACATACGACGGTGAAGCAGATACGCGTCATGACCAGGCCTTTAAGTCGAGTACTACAGTTGCACCTCGCTATGCCGGACGGCCAAGATTCACCAAATCCTGTACGGGATAGCAAATATTCCCAAGAAATCCAGGATAGCAAATTGATTTTGCGGTAGAAAAATTTAATTCTCAAGGAATTTTATACGGGACAGCAAGGTATCCGGCATATTGAGTTCCGCCATAGCGAGATGCAACTGTACATGTACTTATGTACGCACTGACGCTGCTACATTTTAAGGGCTTACTTTCATAAACCGTAAAGATACAGTCTAAAAAGCAGGATGAAATCACTATGAAATCACTATGATGTACTACAGTAGCATGTAGTTGAGTGGGTACATTGTATATTTCAAGAGAATATTGCATTAAATGTACAGCGATAGGTGATAAGTGATGGAACGCCCTGAGAGCACAAACACCAAATATTAGTGGCATTTTACCAAAACAGGTATCGCTGTGTTCCATCACTTATTACCTACCGCTGTACATGTAGTTCCGTATTCTAGTACAAATCTCAGCCAGTAAAGTTATTACTTCCTATCAGTACGAGCACCGCTAGTTGTCTCGACCGACAAAAGGAACCTTTATTCGCCCCTCGACCAATTTTTTCGTGGCCCTCAGAATGGGTGTGCATCACGTAGCAGTACATTTGAGGATATACCGCATATGAGCACGCGGTCATTAAAACAACCTGCACCGCATTCTCCCGGCTTCTTTAATCAAAAGACAAGAAAAAGGTTTCTGACAGAAGTGGGACTTGAACCCACGCTCGTTTCCGAACCAGGAATTGATATTAAGAGTAAGACCTTAACCTGGCGCCATAACCAACTCGGCCATCCTGCCATGCGTTCTGATCAAAAATTAACAATCATGAAAGATTTTCTCACTATTAGTATGCTAATGATAAACTAGCAGGATAGATTGCACATGGGGGGGTAGTACTAGACGTACTTGGTCTGGTACTATTCTTGGCGCCAAGTAATATCCCTCACTCATGCACTATCACTCGCAAATCAGATCATCCAGATTTTTAATCGAAATATTGATATGCACTTGACTGCCCTTTGATTCCTCGACAGACGTATAAAAGCTAGCAAATTAAAGAGACATGTCTACAAGTATTTGTTAGACAACCTGATCGCCCCTCACACTTCAGTTTTACAAGGCTCCGAATTAGAAATACAGACTAGAACTCCCGAATACTAGGGCTCGTTCGAATCAACGAGCTAAAACAACTTTTACAATGGTGGAAACTACATGTACATACCTTTTTATTAGTATACATTGAGCCTTGGAAACCTTACTTCTTAGTCTTGTTGACGAATGTGCCCTTACTTGTATACATACATCGCCTCGCTATTCTGAAACGTATAATGTAGTGATATGTACCTCTCGTAACCTAAAAGGGACTTGAATATTTAGTTTCGTACTTACATTGCCCTCAAAACAAATAAGGATACGAACCCTACCCAGGGTTTTCAGAACCTCTATACGGAAGACATTTTCTTCACATCAGACCCTAATAAGTGCCGGAGAAGTGCCGGAAAGTGCCGGGAAGCTCAAAGAAAGACCCAATGACCGCAACGCACAAAAAATGCAAAAGATTAGTTCTTTGAGTTCGGTACCCAGGATTCCCACATGGTCACCCGCTGCAGTACTAATTGAGCGATACGATGATTGAGTATGGCAGAACGGACGGGATGCCCTATTTTCATCGTTCTATGACCGAACACGGCGGGGTAGAGCGGGCAGCGGTGAAAAATTTACTAGTGGCTTGGCGGACATACATGCCGCCAAATTCCATTGGAAGAGACCAAACCTCTACTAGACTTCTTATGTCTGATAATATAAGTGGTTTTGTTTTGAAAGCTACGAGAATTATGCTGAATGGGTACTGGTTAGGGTAACTGCGCTGCGAGTCGTGTCTACAGTCTACAACTGCCCTGCCCACCACAAATCTCCCTTGACTGTAAGATAAGCGTGTTTTAAGGGTTTTATAAGGATTTAGTAAGTTCTAAGGCCTTGGTACATCTTTTGATTCTGTATGCGCACTAAGGGTTTTGTAAGGTTCGGATAGGGCTTAAACTATTGTGCTGCGTGGTTCTAGCAGTAAAGTAGAAAGTCCGGTCTCTTCAAACAAAATTTACCGGTGCCCATCTCAAATCTGCGGGCCCTAGGCCCTTTCTACTCCCCCGACCAGCACCATAGATCTAGACGTTATATGTATCTAGACCTGCATAGTTGATCTTTTATGTTCATAAGCGGAAGGGGTTTAATCACAGAATATCACTCGGACCTTCATATACATCAGACAAGGGCTGTAAACCTATAATTGTATTTCTTTGTCATAATTGATACTACTGCGGTAATTCAATATCAAGATTACGTTCAGGTAAGAGAGAATCAAATTACAATCTAAAAATGTATTTGAAAACGATCAGTAGGACATGAGGGGCAAAATCGAGATTGATCGGGTCGGCCGGGATATCTTAAGATATAGAGTAACTATAACGAGCCCGTCAATCTCGCAAAGTTCTCCGAGACCTATGAACTAAAGAGTCTTAATATTAGCATTGAAACGTCCAATATCACTTCCTCCGGACATCTTGTGTCGAGAGGGGGAACGATGCCTATGTACTAGTAATTCCTGGTGTTTCTAGCTCGTTACATCTCGCTCGACGTACCGTCCTACCTACCGGTGCTCTCTGCCTGGACCCATACATATACATTCTATATGACGGGCACCCTCTGATTTAAAGGTACACTACAGTAGGTGTTGTGGTTACTTATCAGACGGATAAGGCCGCAGATTCAGTGATACTTTTTACGGCCAAAAGATACAAGTAGCGCATCGGGCCCGTTAATACGACCGCACCTAAGAAAAAACTTTCCGTATTCTAACCCCAGTCATATATTAAATCCTAACCTCTTTAGACCATTTGGGAAGCCTCCAAAACAGGCTTTTATATGAGCCGGGAGGTTAAAGAGCCCCCTACTAATACAGCGTCTAAGCACCCTGACAACTCTGCCACAAAGTCTACCTTTTGAATTTGGTGTACAAGTTGTGGTAGTGTAATGGTACAAAGCTCTCACTTGGGTGAGTGGAATCAACGCTGCGAAACAAGTGACAACGACTGAGGTTCGATTCCTCACCACAACGTACAATTCATATTTTTTTTTCTAAATTGCTTGCGCGTATTTTTATTATTGCTGATGAAGACCCATGGCCAGAATACCTCATTTTTGTCTCCCAATTACCAACGATACTGACGGAAGATCGTGGGAGCTCTGGAACACATATCTCAAGTGTCTCTCTTATCAGATCTTATCGAGTCACCACATCCCACACACCCCACACCACAGACCACCCATCACACCGCATCCCCCGCCGTCATCTCCATATTAGTCTCATCAGAAGTGGAGGCATTTCTGCCTACTGCAATACCAAGGTATCTCTCCAGGTAGCTTTTCTTCCGCTCAAAGCTTTGTTCTCTATACAGCAACGTACATACATCATTCCAGAGCACAAGCTGGGCACACGTCGAAGTGGCCCGATGTATGTGAAGAAGCCTTCGGTGCGAGCACAGGCCCCCTCCTCCCCGTTTATGCCACACAACGAAAATAGAATGAGTCTGTATCTCTCCAAGGCCCCTTGACAGCGGAATCTTCTTTACTCAAACCGTCAAGGAATAGTTCCTAGAATCAATTACTTACTGGACCTTTGTTACTCTGGGGCCCGGTTACTGGCTGGGATAGTTACTTTCTAAAGGTCTGCACTATTTGCGTGGTGCGGATCGCTCGGCGGTATCACTATTGTGGGAGTTGGAGATGAAGTGTTCTATGTGTTAATCGGCCGTTTCTCTCTGTCCCGTGCCCAGGCTTCTGATTAGTCGAAAAAGTCGGGTGTGCACTCCGATCATTTCTCATCAAGCGTCAAAGAAACGCGAAAAATACCTACGGTGGATCCAACTCGCAGCGGCAGAGCTTACGAAGCGCGAGATTGAGATTTTCTCTTAGTGCGTGGCAGCTATGCCGTGGTTTGATTATGGTCCGCGATACCGGGTTAAGGGAATAGATATAATACCGTGCGCGACCCGCGATCCCGCATCAGCAACACTGCAGCTGCCGGAGATAGACTTACTCCCAGGTCCCGCCCGCAGCTTGGCCCGCTACGCACCACATGAGGCGAAGTACAGTAAATTACTGCCGAACAGCGGTTTTAGCTGTTTTTTCTGACAAACAAGAGCCGGCTGCCGGTGTTAAACTGGTCCGAGGTACGGCCGTGGGTGGCCGCTGTTCTAAAAATAATCAATGCCAGGTCGGTATATCGGAAAACAGAACCCGGAGCGCGAACATGGTTTGGTCATAGAACTCGGGCCGGTTTGGAAAACCCCAAGTTTGTTGGCGGTTTAAGAGCATCGGTGAAGCAACCTGAAACTCTTTGTGGGGTCGGGGACTTTCAGACGGAAGTAAACACTGGGTCCCGGGTTGGATCATCCAACGGAACAAGGGAGGGTTTGTAAATCTTAGACTTGCTGTAAGCCTGGAAATAATGACAAGTGATGTACCTAATTCAAGCATGACTCAAAGCTACCCATGATGACTCGGGCCGCTTTTGTTGAGTGCTCCGCAGAAAGAGTTTTTGCGTGGTATTTATTTGTGGTTAACGCATGCGAGTGATCGCGCATGACGCCGATTTCACAACATGCGAGACAAAAGTGCCACAACTAGATAGAGTTAAACGTGTCTGCCAAGTACCTAAGGTAGCACACGTAAAGAACAAATATAAGGAAATTTCGGTACGCGAACCAAGAACGGTCCCTGTAAGGCAGCTGGACACCCGCCTTAGACGCAGAAGTGACATTAATGCTAAAAAACTTAATTTCCACCCCCCACACGAACTGAGGGGCCCCGTTCGGTGGGATCAATCGATATGTAATTGTCGTTGCTCGATTGCTGGACCTAATATCAATATTTTGTGTTCGGGTGTGAGATTTCTCAGCATGTACGACCATCGACGCCTAGAAGCGGCTATACGCCTTTCGGCCACCGAAATATGAGCAAAAATCATACCGTCGTCTACCGGCCATTCTTCTGAGGACCGGGCCAAGAGGGGAAGTGCAAAGTCGAACTGCATACGCATAGATGCAACTGGTGTATTATTCCCTTGTCTCATAATCCTCATTATCTCACCGAGATAGTAGGGAATTCATTGGATGGATAGTGAAAACCCTAGCCCTGAAAAACCAAATGAGAAGCTGGGTGCGTGGAGGCGTTGAACACAACCAGGATCTGCTCAAACTACCATGTCTATATTATGCACGGAAGTGCGCCCACCCGGCATGCCGGCCGATTCTCGGCGTTCTTTACTCGATAGCAATTGAAAATGAGTGCGGCTCCAGTCTCAGAAGAGAGAGCTGCTGGTACAGTCGCTCAGCTACTGACGGCGGATCCTGTCTGATGGTTCTGTTTGCAGTAATTTGCCCTTGGCGTCCAAAACCTAACTCTTTTATTGGCCTCAAATCCCTGACCGCCATCAGACAGGATCCGCCTTCACCCCGTGAGTGTAGCATGCAAGATTTGTTGTTGTGTAACATTTATGTTGTGTTAGGATCCTGTGCGTGTGGCTTATTAATTTGGGAGTATAAATTTATGCCGTTCTTGTGATCACACAAAAAATATTAAACGATTACGATAGAAGTAATTCGTGCAGTATTATTCAAGTGCCCGATTTAGCAGCTTCCTAGTTGCCCCTTCTTGGCCCATGCGTCTGTCTGTAGAGCTAGTTCAAGTCCTTTGCCTCTGACAAGGTACATAGGTAGATCCGTTGATCAGATCATAACACATTATGTGGGTATATATGTATCGGCGCTCCAATATGGCAAGTGCTCGAATGAAGCTGTATGCTTAGAATTGACATTGACTTTCATGGATTGCGAATATGATAAAGCTTCGCCTTGAGAGATGTGTATTTCTCTATTACTAGGCCGTTTTTTCATTTATATAGTAGCCTAAGTCACCGGACTGACGCAAGTATGTATTTTCATCATTGACCGCATTGTAATTTTCACAAGACATATGTATATATAAAGCACATATAGCCGCTATATGAAAAATGCAAAGTGGCACGAGACTTCATATATTTCAGCCTTCTAGTGTTTGATTAAAGATGGGTGGATTCCCGATATTTATTCAACTAGGAAGCCATATTGATCTTTGTGAAAGATGATTGGATGTAAACTCCTTTATATGTACGTATCCTGATAGTCACCATCGGAACCCAGCTCCCACAAAGAGTTGCGGCCTTCTAGATATGGTCTGCAGTGATGAACTCAGTGTTTATATGTCGCTCAGTATTAACTCGGATGGTAGGTGTGTCTCCAGCTTGGCAATACATCACGTTGACAACCTCAGTCATTTCCTCCGACGGTGCGCATGCAGCCAACAGTAACTCTAGATTCCTCAAGTAAGCCATCTTTCCGCCCAACTTCCTATTTGGACAGCTGAGAAAGGATTCCATTGGGGTACCAATGATACGCCCCTTAGCCCCACTAAACTTCCCCGCTCCCGGCAGTGGGTGGTTAAGCTTTTGCAAGGGCAGGACACCCATCTGCACTCCTGTGGAAAATGTGGGAAAGGAATAGGTAGTCGAGATTGAGTGTTTATGTGGCGCAATAAAGCATCTAACAAGGATCATATTCTCAAGAAAAACAATAGTATCTGGCCGACGTTGAAATGCGGGGAAATTTTGGTTCCTGAAATTGGCATATTAGGTTTGCGCGGTTAGAGGAGGACTATCAGGCCACTTCCATCTGAAAATTTCATTCTTAGGTGGTGGTATAAAAGGCGCATACCTAAAATAGGATTGTTGAATGTCTCATGCTGATTATTTCAACTCTCGAGCCTTGAGAAGTGGTGAGGTCCATATTATCCATAACCTGCTTTATTTATTCTGTTGAGGTACATAACCCCAAGAGGACTGAACATCATTAATCTGGCAGATTTAGGTTCATGATTGTTATCGTGATTATCTTTTGATGTAATTTCTCCTACGTAAGGAGTATCACTGTTCAATTTTCTTAATCTTGTGGAGCAGATGAATAGTACTTTTAATACAGACACTGCCAGGATGAGCTCGTAGATGTAGGCCTCGGACGCTGAAACTTTCACCGTCCTTCGGATAATATTCGGGCCTAAGTCATTTTAAGAAAGCTGAAGAAGCGTGTTATCCCTCTTCAGAGGGCCAATGATAATATAGAAGGATTTAGCATCCATCAGGCCGTGTGCTATCGTCATTTATCAATCCTTTGAACGAGCCGTTCAATATAAAGATCTTGTCTAGAAAAAATATTGTTCAGGGTGCATGTGGTTTAGAGTATGACTTAGGCCCACTGAGGTTAGTTCTTTGGTTTAGGGATATATATTCATCCGAGCCCTACTAAAGGTTGGCTGAAATAACCAATGAAACAGGGTATGAGGATACGGATATAAATATATATTCACCTTTCGGTCTCTGTACGCACGAACCACTAACTGAATCCTACTAATCATGCTCCATGGGTAAATGTTGGCGGGTGGGTAATCCACGACTTCTAAGAGGCTACTTGATTTTTGATCAAGTCCGGACCTACCGCGAGATATGTAGAGTAGTTAATTTGAATCCGCTCGTCTCAATCATGAAAATCGAATCCGAGGATTACATAGAAAAATAAAAATAGATACCTTGTAAATTTGAATAAGGCAGATACCATGTAACTACCAGCTTCAGTGGCAAACTGCTATCTAGATCGTCTTCTCCTTAAATTCCACCCTTCCTGTTGGATTTTAGGAGCTTAAAACTTGAATAGAAAGAATTTATTACGCCCTGTGACGTATGATAATGGTGATGGCTGCCAGTGTGGGTATGTACCCATCTCATCGCATCTCATATGGCCCCGGTGTTTATTATGTTGTGATGCTAGGTGAGGTTAGTGGCTTCGCTTTCACATGCACTGCCAAGACTTAAATACTGGGGACTTTAAACTCGGCTTTCTGCCACAAGGCAAAGCTCGACGACCACCAAAAAGGAAACAAACAACCCCGGTGCCCCGGATAAAAGCTGCATATTCAACAAAAGCAAAGAATTGTGGGTACTGACGGAGAAACAAAACGAAATAGGCAATGTACAGCAGTTCTGCTACATAGCCGCGGTCTCGAACCGTGGTTATCTGGTCAGGTACGAGTACTCTACCCATGAGCTGCCTAGAAAATCTTCAATAAGAGATGATTGACAGGAGTCCTTGAAGTGAGGCAAAAAAGCTCCAGCCAATCGAGAGCATTGGTGGGGAATGTGTTTCAAGGAATTCGTAGGAATGAGAAAGACCAGGTTCTGGGAAGGGCAGCGAATGAGGGCTGGCCGTGCCAGTAGGAGCTCTACGCAGGGTTCAGAAGCTTAAGGTCTTAGATTTCTTGTGCAACACCATGATGGCTCTCTCCATGTCTTGAATGACGTTTAAGTGAGTGTGAGGCGAACACAAACGTGGGGGTTTGGAGAACTCCCCCCCCCCACACTGAAGAAGGCTCGAAGAGAAAAATCATCTCAAACGGTGGATGAACTCTATGAGCACCTTCCAAATGTATGATCCATCGAAGAAGCTTATCACGATGGAAGGAGAATTTCGGTCTCGAAGACTTCTACAACATAACGCATTAAGATCCTGCAACTTGATGGATTTGAGGATAGAGGAATTGCCCCCCCTGTTCGACAGCCGGGAATACCGAGTTGTCGGGATGGCCTAACTTGTTCCAGAAAAATAGTCCTCCACATCTCGCCGGACGTTTGGTGGTTAACCGCAAAGAAGTACGGCTGGGTCTTGAAACCTCGAATGGACTTTTTTTTGAAATCTTAGACCATCCCGAAATCTCGGTAATATCGGAGAGACCACCTCGCCTTCCGATTATCTAGGTCCCTTAAAGGATTGGGTAGAGCTCACGAAGAAAGCACACTTTGTCGTAGAGGGAAGTCGAGACTCGAAGGAGACGGACTAACGGCCGCCAATGCAATTTACACTGGACATGGACACTTCAAAGGAGGCAGTGGTACCTTTGAGCGCATAGCAGTCAATATTACAAACCTACCCACATGACCATGAAGCTGGTTGCTTGATTCAGAAGGTGAGAATAGGGGACAAAGATCTCACTTGTCGAGAAATTAAAGCCCATATCAACGATAGGTGCCTGGATAACTACGCATGAAACGATCCAATCTTAGACCCAATAGTAAAATAAGTTGACGCATTGTGAGAGTGAGGCTCTCCCGGGAACAACATGTAGTTAGGGTGGGAGAACGTCTGGATCATCAATCAGGCTGACGAATGAGGATTTAAAGAACCCTTACGTAACTGTTCAAGCACCACACCTGCCTTTCTGAGCGATAAGCGTTTCTTATCACTGGACCGTTGAAGTGATGGGTGGAAATCTCGGCGAATTCTGAGAGAGAATACACCTATGCATATATGTACCTACGAAGAAAGAAGAGACGAAGGAGAGGAGGCTAGACGTAGGAAGTCAAAATAGACGAGTGCTTGAGAGGGGTGGAAGAACAATCCCTTCCTTGAAAGACATCACATTGCCCATTTGACGAAGACCTTCAGCTCCAGAATCTCAGAGGCAACAAAATTTCCATCGTTTACTCAACCAGATGCCCTCTCCTTGACCCGAATCGATCTCTCAGCAAAAAAGAAAGAAAGTAGGAAGAAAAAGAAACACCACGATTTCACTAGGACCTCAAACTCACGAAGAGAGAAGGGTACTCAAAAGGGTTCCAAGACGACAACGATTGTCCAGCTGTCTGACCGAGTCCCCTGCAAAGGCACGGTGATATCTAATCTGCTGACTTTGGGGCTCAGAAAGAATAGCTTCTTTTTCTTTTTCTTCTTTTCCTTCTCCTCTCCTCTTGGCCGCCCATCTCTTCCACGAGACTCACCTCCTCATCCATCCGTCCACTCTCTTTCATCCGATCTTGTCCAATACGGATAGTTGCTGATATCCGCCGCTGCACTTTCCCGTATCCCCTTGAGATCCCATTCATACGCCCTATGGAACAATAAAAATTCACCCTCCTCAGCAATCTTTACAATACATTTGCAATGACTACCAAATCTATCTCATCGAATTCAAATGCCACTTCCGGTGTACACAAGCGCCGCCGCCGTGCAACAAATGACGATGGCGCCCATGCCCACGTAGCGACGAGCGACTCGCCACCACCTGTTCCCGCTCAGAAACCATCGCCGCCGACCACCTCCGGTGCTGGTGGGGGGTCCTCTTCGTTCAGAAACGTGAGCGCGTGTAATCGCTGCCGTCTGCGAAAGAATCGCTGTGATCAGAGACTGCCGGCTTGTTTGTCCTGCGAAAAGGCTGGGGTGAAATGTGTGGGGTACGACCCGATTACTAAGAGAGAGATACCTCGAAGGTGGGTAGTATTCTTATAATGATGTCCCTGATGATCCGGGGACTTCTCTCGATTGTTCCGTATCTCTATATTGCGGAATTTGCGGGAAACCCCGTGCTGAACCAACCCGGAGGTGATCTGAGCAGTTACGTGCACTACCTTGAGACCCGATCGGCGTACCTGGAGTCATTATTGACCGCGAACAACATTCCATTCTCTCCGGCGGAATCCTTCCCCGATCTTGCTCCGCCTCCACCTCCTCCAGTAACGACTACCCCCACAACAGCGACATCAACTGCCGTTCCCGAGTTTCCACCCCCACCATCTTCTCAGCAACAATCCCAGACGCCCATCGATCCGGCACTGACCAGTATCGAGATCCCTCGAATTGCCGTTCCAGAGCCGAAAGTTAAGCGCGAAAGATCGCCGCAAAACTCAGATTCATTGGAAGAAAAGAAATTAGATAACCTGGTCTCAGATATCGGGCTTGTGTCGTTTGCCGGTGCAAGCGACCCGAGATATCTAGGCTCCGTCTCAGGCATTTCGTTCGCGAGAGTGGTGTTTGCTGCTGTAAAGAGCAGTGCAACAGGTAATAGCAACCATGATCAATGTAGCACGGCAGCCGACGGGGCATCCGGAACTAGAAGAAATAAACCTAGGATTGGCTCGACCACACGGATTCGCGGCACGAGAGGATTGGGAATCGGAGCTTCCGGGGCTTCTGGGAAAGAGGAAGACCTAGATGTAGATGATGATGAAGACACACAGATGCGGGATTCGTTTTTCGGGCTTCACACTAAACCCACTATCACGCCTGCGCCATTCCCCACAAGAGCATTAGCCCAGAGATTGATCAACCGGTATTTTGAGTATGCAAATCCTCAAATACCCATACTGCATATCGGAGAGTTTGAGGGGGTTCTGGATAGGATATACGGTACTGGAGACAAAAAGATCAGTGGTGGTTCAAATGAAGGCGCCTATGGAGGCAGCCCCAAGGAGAAATATATGCTTAATATTGTGTGTGCTATTGGTGCGGGAATATTCCTGAAAGGGCCCGATGAGGCATCAGACGCGGAGGAATCAGAGGACGAAACGAAGGACGAGGATGTATACGAGTCGCCAAAGGTGAAGGCAGAAAAAGGGAATAAAAGGGGGAGGGCACAAATGCATTACGAGCCAGAACAATACCATGCAGCAGCTGTACTCCATCTTGAAACATTCTTAAGCCAAAGCAAAGGTGGATTGGAAGAGCTTCAGGCAGTTTTGTTATTGGCTGGTTATGCTTTGTTAAGACCAGTTTCCCCGGGGCTGTGGTATATTGTAGGAGTTGCTCTGCGTCTGGCGGTAGATCTTGGATTACATTACGAAGATTCGGATGCTAAGGAAGTAAAAAAGGACGGGAAAGAAGGTAGGAGGGAATGGTCGAGAGAGCTACGACGAAGACTATGGTGGTGCGTATATAGTCTTGATAGACTAGTAAGCACATGTGTTGGAAGGCCTTTCGGAATAGCGGATGAGGTCATTAGCACCAAGGTAAGCACCACCTTTCCCACTAGACTAATTGATTGCGCTGATTTGGTATTATCTTTAGTTTCCCTCGATACTCGATGACCAGTATATTCATCCGACTAAAGGAATAACTCCGCCCTCACCTAATAAAGAATTACCATCCTACAAACTCATAGCGCATCATTACTTTCGCCTGCGTCTCTTACAGTCTGAGATACTGCAGGTTTTACAGCAGCAGTCTCATTCGTTTTCGTTCACTTCCTCAAATGCAACCGCAAATCCATGCGTGAATCCGCCTTTACCAACTAATCCGCCAAGACAGAACGAAGATTACCCATCACATCATCCATATCATCTTCAGACGCCATATCTAAGGGGGTTCAAAACGGTTCAATGCTGGCACAAAGACATTGACCGTCGATTGAAGGAATGGATGGACTCTTCGCCCAAGAGTAAAGACGAAACGGGGGTGTCGTTCTCACTGGAATTTCTAGAACTAAATTACTGGCAGACGAAGATAATGCTATATCGACCTTGCCTATCGGTTCCAGTTCTGCTTGCAGGTGAACTGGGAGGGAGCGGAAGCTCTGCCAGGGGACGGGCGGCGGAACGAGGGCTAGGAGGTAGAAAAGATCGTGTAGAGAGGGCTGAAGAAGAGGAGAGGGTTTATCTTGTTGTTGCCGAGGCTGGTAGTAAGGTATTAAGACTTTACAGGCATTTGCATAGAGTACACCAAGTAAACTACACGTTTTTGGCTACTCATCATCTATTCATGGCTGGTAAATAACCACTCCCAAGCACCCTCCAACGCCCTAGAGACTTGACTAATAAGAACAGGGATTTCATTCCTCTATGCTATATGGCACTCACCTTTAGTCAGGTCCCGTCTCTCCATGGACGAGGTCGACTTTACGATTTTGGCTGCTACTTCTGTCTTGGGCGATCTAGTGAATAAGTGTCCACCCGCTGAAGCTTGTAGGGATGCATTTGAACGCATGTCAAGAGCTACAGTCCAGATGTGTTTGGCAGGGAAACGAGGGCCAATAAATAAAATATTGCCTTCAGGAACATTGACTCATCACACGGGTGTATCCGGAGCAACTGGAATGACGGCCGGGATGCAGACAAAGGTCCAGGGAATGACTCCGTTTCAGCATGATGAAGATGGAGAAGGGGAAGATGTGGAAGAAATTGAAGGGGAAAATATACAAGAGCGAGAAGCAGATATCAAGTTCCCGGATACAGATTCGATGGTATTCAAAAACGAGTACCCTTCGGAATTTCCGCAGATGCACCAACATCAACATTCACAACAACAACATAACAGCAGGCACGGAAATGGATACTCCGCGACACATCAACAGCAACAGAATCTTGCTCAACAACCCCGAAGGGGAATGATACATTTTGACGATGGATTTCGAGAACTTTTTACTGCAGCCTCCGCAGGAAACCGCTACTCGAATCCCAACAGCAGGAATACTAATAACAATGTTCACCCCCACGTTCAGCAGCATCAACAGCCCTCTCCCCAACAGCAGCAGTACGGCTTATCACCCACACACAAGGCCGAATCTATGCAGCAAACGGCTTTCCACCCCCCGTTGTCATATAGCAGCGCGGAGCAACTATCACCACATCTACCGCACTCTCCACACCCACACCAGCAACAGCACCAAAATATGTGGAACAAACACCAAAGCCACATGACACATTCGTCCGCTGGCTCATCTCCGCCCATCCTTGCAGGACCTGGCCTACCATGTTCTGGACTGGCTAGCGAAGGCGAAGAAATGATGATAGATCCACAGTTGCAGTACCCACTGGACAACGTACCGTGGGGAAACCTGGATATGGGCACGTTTGGACTAGGAGGTCTAGACTGGGAAGGTGACAACTGGAGTGATAGCGGCAGCGCTGCGGGTGGAATCGGTGGCAGCAGTGGTAATCCAAGTGGCATGGATTTGTTTGATGGGTTTTTCTTTGGAGGTGGGGGTTCAGGGCATTAGTATTGAAGATTTCTGGAGTTCGATTTGAAGGTTTGGTTTACGCTTAGTATCTCTGACAGCTCGGTTCTTTTCACGGTTTTTCTTATGACGGTGGGACCAAAATAATCTCTGTTCATTTTTTGTGTCGTTCATAGGTGTGAAGTAATGTTTTTATTGGGGTTTTTTCTTTCTTTTGACACGAGGGACTTTGTTGATATTTTATAGCTAAAAATTTCTTTTGTCGTGGAAGTGGAGCGGCGGAAAAGTGAGGGTTGGTAACAAAAAAAAGGAGCAAGCGGGGATGGGACCCAAAAGCAATTGATGACTATATGACTCTGTATTGATATAATGATACCCATTGTTTTTTTGTTTTTTGACTCATATTTCTAGATTTTCTATGTTTTGTCGGGACTTGTAAGTTTTAGTGATGTTGAATAGGAATTGTCTAAAAGTATCTTTAGAATTTGGTCTTGGTATGAACTACCTTATGAAAGTGGCCCTTCTTTTGAGCCGTTTGAAGTTCGTTCCACAATCAGGAGATATTACTCGAAGCACGTGCTCAGTATGAATGACGAACACCCCATATGGCCTAAATATTTCGAGACAAAGGTAAACCAACCTAGCCTATCAGTGATAGCAGGTACTCATATGGTGGTAGTTGGACAGCCGCGTATCGTCGATCTATCTATTGGCAACTTACTTCAATTACCTACGAGGGTACAAAACTCACTCACAAAAGTCCAAGACCGTCCAGAAAGCGAGTCCTCGCACTTTACGAATAGCTTGCCGCCGCTTCCGGAACGACATGCCCATTGTTCATAACTAGACTGGTGTACGAGCTGTGAATTTTGCAAGTGTCGAGTGCCGATGACCATATCAGTTCCTTTGGAACCTATAGCTAGAGTTGTGACCATCAAGGATCACCCAGTACTTTAGTCAAGCATACGGGCCATTCAAACTATACGGGTTTATTCTCAACTAACGTAGTAAGCACAATCCAGCAGCTAATCAGGACTGGAAGTAGAGGGATAACTGAATTAAAGGTATGTAATTATATTACCTACTCACCCCGCTGTGGCCTCGAAATCCCGACAAACCCCACCGTCGATGGCGCCAAATATACCATCCCCGGAGCCCATGCAACCAAATCCTTAACATTACGTCTGGCGAGTATCCTCACAGATTAAAAAATCTTTCAGTAGTTGTACACGCGGATCTCCTCTCAATATGCCTCAGGATCAATGAGGCGACACAGCCCAATGGCGGCTGCTTTACAATTCAAATCTCAAGACCAGTACACAGTGTCTTCTTGTTGCCTGCAACACGATTTTACGGCCGCGATAGGAGGCTGTACTAATAGAGAGTTCCCTGAGCTTCTTCAGTGGCACGCGCAGAGTCGACCGTGTTGCGCTTAATTCGTGGTGCTGGGGTCCTCAACGAGAGGGCCGGCAGTTGTAACTGAAGTTGTGATGTGGGTCTAGTCTAGGTAACTTATACAATTGAGAGATTTTGAAGGCTGGACCCTAACTTCACCATCTCATGCTAGATCTGTCCTTTGCTAAATTCTCTATTAGCTGTATGGATTATGTTTTTCTATATACATAACCCATCTCTAGATCTAGAAGCGGCAGCTTACATTATGAATGTCCATCACTCTCTTGTTCGTGGGGACGAGTGATCTGTGGTGATGCTCCCGGCGCACAAAACACAAACATCCAACAGAACGTGGTGCCCTTATCTCCATTTTTCATGAAACAACGGAAAACAGAGAGCTTGCCAGTATAGGGGTTGCATTCCCGCGGAATCTTTTCTCCCGGCGCTCCCAAACTCTCACTCGCAGAATCGCACGAGCCCACCCAACGTAACAGTGCCAGCAACAAAGCGCCGTCGAATATCGCTGCAGCTACCCAGTTATTCTTTCTTCCCTGGCGCTTGTTATTCGGCTTTACAGTTCTACATAACTGCCCTTCTTTGGTGGTCGGGCGTCGTCGAGGGTCGTGGTGGTTGGTCAGAAGTGAGTTTTTTAGGCCCTCGAGAATTAATTTATATGTAGATTTAGTTATGTGCAATATATTATGGAGGAGGAAAACAGACCTTCTGGACAGGATAGGAGATGGGTTATCGGAGGATTCACGGAGTCTGCTAGTGCTATAGTTTATAATATACTTACGGGAAGCAGGCTATAGGAAGTAGGCAGATTTAGTATCGGTGCTCCCCGAAAGCATTTAAGCTTTGCACTATATAGAGTGGTAAGAGTGGTATATATATATATAAAAATGAAACTCTTACGCCACATGATCTACAACATGTGGTGCGTGGGGATTAATTGGTACACATGTACCTACACGAGAGAGAAAAGTCATCCAATAGTGTTTGTATATACGAACTGGGGCATCTCTTTCCGTTTCATGTCCAGCTCAACGATGGTATTTTGAGTGGCTTCCAGACAGAAACTATCTATAGCGGATGTCGGCACATCCCATTGAAAATATTTGGGGCTTGCCGTATATGCCGTGTCACCTCATCCTTAGTAAGAAGAGTGCACTTTATTGTGGCTGAGCTTTCCAGATGAACGAGTACCTACTCTAGAGGCATATCACAAAACATCCCCGTGATCTCCTGTACAGGCAAGGTTCGTGAAAAACTCAGAACCGGGAACGGACGCTCCTCCGCGTTGTCTTTCGGGATTTTTTCGGGAAATTTCCCGCTACCCCTGTAACCTTAACTCAACCACGAGTTGTACCACCTGAAAATGCAGCGTACCTAGGATGGTGAAGGGCCGGTGCGCCCACACTTTTGGGGGGGGGGGGGTATTCTAGGGACCAGACGTTGTATGCGGTTTTGGAGAGAGTGTGTGGGGTGTAGGTCGGGATAAGTGGATTGGATTGGAAACTACACCGATATTGTACCGCTGGTGGTGGTGTACACTTTACACGGGTTTTGTGGAGGTATTATTACTTGAGTACTCTACTTGGGAGAACGTGGAAGTGCAGTTTACTATCGCATGGCATTCAAGCCGCAAATATTTCTAGAGTAGGCGCAAATCAATGAGCGACGTTGTTTTCCGGTTTCTTACGCCTACTCTGACCAGAGGAAAGTAAGTTCTGGACACAGAATAATATTTGTTCCGGAAACGGTTTAATTGACTTGCCAAGCGGTAACTAACACTGCTAGTGATGTCTTTGCCAAGCCTTATACGACACCTCGAACTCAGTCAGCACTTTTGCAACTTGAGATATCGACTGATTGGTGTATTCCTCTACAGCGCTTGGGTACGTTGTCTTTGGGATCACCCCAGAAGAAGGAATACAGGGGCTCGTGGGGAGAGCATACGTGACAGTCTCATCCACGCGGAAAGGAAAGGTGTCTAGTCCAGATTACAACTATAAGAAGCATCTATATCCTCGTAGGCCAATCAATTTATCGTCCTGTCTCGTCTCCAGTTTGGGGTCGAGACAATTCATCGAGAACAGCAGAGCCTCTTGTGGTCCGAGGAAACACTAGTCTACTGTCCTGACAATAGTTCGAGCATAGTATGGCACCCCTTTCAAGTTCGTAGGGTTAGTGCCACCGTTGGTGTACTTCTTGCGTCTTTGGCAACAGATGCAAATGCAAGGTCTTCCAAGCTTACTAGTACACCATTCATTATGATTTCCGCACACTTAGAGACCGAATAAAACTGTGTTGAAACGGTCAAAGCAGCCGACATTCATATCTTCCCAGCGGGCTAGAATTCAATTGGCTGACACCTTGCAGATGATGACGTGTTAAGCCAGCGGCTCCCCCCTCCTTCCTCAGAGTGAAAAAAAGTACGAAGGGTGATTCTTGAAACTCATACAGTGGGCCACAAAACGGCGTCTTCCCCTCCCCATACCAAGACTACTTCTCTATCATAAAATCAAACGAAAAACTGGTTTCTTCATAAAAAGAATTAATTCCCATTACTCTGGTAAGTTTACTTGAATCATGCTTGGTTGCATCGGGGCTTACGGATAGATTTGCAGCTGCAGGAGGTAAATTAAAGGTGGAATTCAAGTGTGACGTGCCCTCAGCGTCTGAAAATTCGTCCATCACACTACTTTCTGTACATCAGTCCTATATTGGTGCATCCATCCCCATTATTCAATCATCAACATTACACAATGATGGCTCTAATTATAACCCCCGATGGGCCCTCAACAAACGACATCAACCACTGCACCAGCTCCAACTGTCTCGACGTTGACTCCTGTCCTAAACCTTATTGCAAGCCTCAAAACACCTATATCGGGGGCCAATCCCCAACCTCTGTGATCATCAGAACTCAGGAGCAACTCGATCGAGAGGGCATGGAGCAGTCACACGTTATCCGTAGAAGACCAACGTGTAGGTTCATGAACACGGCATTCTTCAAAGATTTAAAGGCAATTGGTGGAGCGGAGGATCAAGAGGCGGAGCAGATGGATTATGAAGAAGAAGAGACAGAAGAAGACGACTACAACGATGAAGAAGACGAAGAAGAGGATCATCGTCCTCTGCAACTGAACCCCCTGGGAAATGATCTCCCACCAGGACATAACCCTCCACTTGGATTCGGGCATCCATCCTGGGAACCGATCGGGGATCTCGCTGTGCAGGAAGCGGAAGAAATTATTTCTAGTCTCGAAATGATTCCCGAATTACCAGAACCTCCGGACAACATATCGGAACGTCTCCTATACATTGAACGGACCATCAGCGCTTTGAGTGGGGAGACCAAACACTCTGAGCCCGGTGGATCTCAAACCCAGTCTGAAGGATCACAATCTCCATTTGACGAATGGTTGACTGCATCCGATGCCTCTTCCCAAACTTCCTGGGTGACCCATGTTACCTCTGAGCAGCGTCCATTGTGGGGGGAAACCAAACCGATCAGCACTAAGCTCATTATTTCTCGATTGAACGAGGAGGAGCCTAACGACCCAGAGGACCTGAATTTGTACTACCTCCCGGACTTGAAAGAGTGGCGTCCGTTCCCTGTTGAGGTTGAGGCTTGGAATGCACCGGAGCCTGTCCAAGTCTTGAAGAAAAAGTCAAGGGTTAAGCGCATTGCGAGCGCGGTTGCGACGAAGATCAAATGCGGTGCTTATGGCTATCGTGCTCATCATTCTCCACTTGATAAGAGACTCATTTCCATGCCAGTGGAAGGATCCAAGAGGGGGATGATTGAAGCTCTTCTTGAGGACAAGTAGGGACCTCTGTGTCGTACTCTTTTTTCTTGTTGATATCCATATAATATTTGGGAGGTTTATGATCTGGAGCTTTTATTCTTGCTTTTTCGCGGTACATTTTCTGTATTGTCTCATATCGTTTTATGGGGGACCTTTCATTGCTCTTTTCTGGATTACCATCTTCGGTTTTATGATAGCTCATTTCTTTTTCATTTTTTTTCCAACGGGATTGGTGCTCTCTTTTATGCCTGTTTACGAACTTCGATGATGCTTTTATGATTTTCAGATTGTATTTTTTCCCCTCTGCTTTAGTCATGTTTACTTACGATCTTACATGTAGTTACTGTTACTGCTGGCTGGGTTTATCTTCATCTTTTCGCTTTCTCTTCCAAAGTTTAAGATAACTTCTGGCTTTTCTTTTCTTTTCTTCTTTTTTTCACTTGGCTTCGATGATAAAATGTCTAGAATTTGACCAAGACGTTGTATACTTAATTAAACAGGGACATGCTAGAGACGTGGCTCTCTCTTGCTAGGAATTGTTATCCCACTTATCTAAACCCGGTCTGACAGACCCGATGTTCCGGAATTCGCTAGGATTTGAGGATATTGGGAAGGAAGCCAATTGGCCTAAACATGTACTAAGAAGAGCGGGAAAAATGAAGAATCGAGGTTCCTACCAATTATGTGCAGTGTCTCATACTTGATTTCCAGTTACTTGATTGGCCAAAACAGTAACCCCGTTGAAATGGTCACTCACCAATCACATCAGCAATGAAAATCACCTACTACGATCAGCCGTCATACACACATATAGTCTACTAGATGAGTCTAATATATTTCAAGTTAGGTTTAATTTACTATATACAAATGACTCCTCAGAGGAAATGAAATATTCATCCAAAGATCGTGCTTATGTACGCCCCTATAAGGAGAACACCTTTTTCCCAGATATCATCTCGCTTCTCTCCCATGCTCGGCCTCACAACAATTCTCTGAGCTTACTTCTCCTACACCTGGTTCAGAGCTGTAACTGCTACGTCTTGCTCTACCCTGAGCTCCCAGGTCCACCGATAGCTGGAGTGCTTGCTGGATAGATGAACCTAGATCTTCCACCTCTGAACGCTATCCTCTACCCTTAAATGTATAACCCCCATCCATAGGAGGCATCAACCTCGTGCAACAATTGCAATCACCGGATATCACTCGCAGATAATTGCTAGTCATAAGAACGGGCAATGGTGTAATATGTTTAGTGTAGTCCAAGAAGCTGCTCGAGGCGATCAGAGACTAGCACCCCGAGGTACCCCTGTCTCGTGTGGTTTATGCCTTTGCTTGCTCGTGTAGAAGGGGTTGATGCCTCGAGCTGCGCTCGTGGTAGATCATTACTATAATTAGACCTGCATGTCGACGTCGAAGTAATACCAATATCCACTTCAAGCGAAGCAACCTTAACAGGACTAAACCGGGGAGTGCAGGAATAATGGTCGAATATCACTATAAAAATATCAATTCACCCCACACATGCCACCAATACTAGTAGGATTATCTGAATCTCAGATAGTTTGCCTTGTAGACCCATGCCTTGAGCTCTCTCGAGGTAGAGGCCCCGAGGCAAGGCCTCGAGTAGCAATATCTCATGGGCTACACTACACCACGTAATAGTAACAGTGAATTCCTCAGTCAAGGGTAGGGAGATGTGCCCGGGTCTATCTTCTTCTGAAGGTCTTTGTGTCGATCCAAGAGATAGAGGTTCGCGTTCGTATTATCCAAGGCTAGTGGCCGGGTTAATACCGGCGGCGGCAATCTTAGCTTTCTAGAAATTCTGGCGAAATAAGTGGCGTCAGCTGTAGCTATAAAGCAGCCAGAAGTTTGAAAGATGTAGGGGCGTGTACTAATTCCTATGCCCTAATGAGGAGGGAAGGGGAACCATGAAAAATTTACCCTGACTCGAGACATCATTCGAATTCAAGCCTGTCATTGCTGTCGATCATCATGTAAAGTGAAATGGAGTCTCTCTGATACTGCCCTATCCATGGTCTTTCTTAGCTTTGCAAGCCTGTGATTCCAATTGGAGCACATATTTTTGTGCGCCATAAGTACACCAGCACGCGCAGAATGGTGAAAGATCTATCTCCGAAACAGAATTCCTAGGGGCGAAGGCCGAATTTTTTCCTTGGGTCAGCAGAAGAAAAAGCGGACACTGTGGCAGCTTTACCAGCGCTTCCGGCTGAAAGTCGTTAAGAATACGTTATGTCCGCGGAAACTCCAAGGGTTATAACCGCCCTCCCTCCCCATAAATAAAAGAAATTGCCGCCGCGCGGCGATCCCGATGTATTGTAGGACCAAGGAAGGGCTTTGTAAGAGTCGAAAGATTCATTTGTGAAACGGAGGAGAAGTTGGCATTGATGGTTCGCTAAACTATGAGTGGTTTTTGCCTATCCGGAACCTAATTTAGGCGATGCCCATAGACAGACTCTGCCTCGGAGGCTCAGGGCATGAGAATTGCATAAATCGAGTGATAATTCATGTGAGGACTGCAGTTGTTGGCTGCATACTTAGCTAGATCATTTAGAGAAGGTCGGTGCGTAACTCGGCAAGGGGCGCAGACACTAAGCCTCGCAGGAGACACTAGCGACTGATCACGTGAGTGGGTGCCCGGGCCAGGGGATTAGATTCAGCTTAACAGCAGAGAGCAGATAGGAGTGCGTTATATACATGTATTTACATGAATAATAAATTGTTAAGATCGAAGACCTGATCAGATAGCAACCCAGCTGGCCAGGTATAATTGTAGACATACATGTATGCTTGTACAGTGGGCAGAATTAATGTATCAATTAATCGTCAATACGAGTGATATTTCGTGACCCAGACTGCTACTTGAAATTGCACTTATATATCTGAGGGCAGCTTGATCTTGCATAAGTACGTATAGTTCTCACCTCGGTCACGTGGCACGTAAGTTATTCCTCACCTCGGCGAGGTGACTTACACATGTACATGTAGTTCTCCACCTCGGTGGGGTGGCTTATACAAGCTCCTCACCCCGAGGAGACAGCGAGTAAGGTATTTCAATGTGGATACATGCATGTACGCATACTTCCAACCATCAGTAAGGCTTAGAGGGCTCACAGTCATCGCAGACGATATATTTCTCGCCGTATGGTTATACCTTGACACATCCAGCACGCAGGGTTGCTTTCGTTTCTCCGAGGCATGAAAGGGGAGTTGAACAGTGAAAAGCTCTACGACAACATATAATGGTTCTTAAGGTCTACCATTGTGCCTCAGTTTACATATATGTGTAGTGTTAAGAGTAAAGAGAAAGAAAGTCAATACATAAATACACACATAGAGTCCGGATCCCTTAATCGAAATCTAAGAAAGCTGTGCATATATTCCAATATGATCTTTCCTCAATTCACATCTATTTCTGTGGTAGAATCTCCCATGAATATCGGATCCTATATGTCGTTGCTCAAATCATGGGACATTGAAGGGACATCCAAACTAGAGATTGATATTCAAAGCCACTTTCGTAATAAAACAGCAACCCCCTCTCAATTGCTGCCGCCCGCCTGGCTATAGCCAGAAATGCGCTAGCCGCTCCCCACAACTGAGCTCCCTTTTGCCCAGCTATTCTTCCACCCCACTCTCTTTCCCGCTTGTTCCCATTTTCTCTACAAGCCCCATAATTCTGGTGAGGTTTGCCTTAGAAATTATTGATCATTCTTCAGATCTCCAAAAATCGCTCCCCTGAAGTAATTAACCTCGTCCGAAGTAGGTGGAGGTAATGATCTCCGAATTTCCCACTTGCTATCGATTATATATCAATTCGTCAGTGTATTGTTCTTGAGCTCACAAGGGATTGCGCAGGCTTTATCACGTACTGTGCGTGTGCTGTAGATTAATTTCGAGTTAAAGAAAATTCAGAGCAACGATCGATAAGTAAATAACCATGATTGATCTTCCAATGATTACCCTCGTTTTTTTTAAACTAATTCTCATTCAGCTAGCCATGGAAGACCAGAACCAAGCTTATGGCCAGATGAACGCCACAAACAATTCTGCAAGCGGTGCCGAACACACCAACCAAAGCCAACCGCAAAAGATCGAAGACCAAGAACGCCCTGAAGGTCGCCTTTCAACCACTCAGGAGCAGCCTGAACGAGTCAGGTCCCATCTAGCGAACCGTAAGCATATATCCTCCATAAAAATAAAACAAACAGAAAGAAGAAACATGGCTAAGATCTTCTAGTTCCCCCAAGCGCTTCCACCAATACCCACCACGCGCGCTTCTCAAACGCCAAGAGCCTCGATTCGGCACCTTCAACCACACCCCCACCTACTGAGTGGGAGAAATATTTCGAGGCTAGGTCCTCCCGCATCCGCAAGGAACGAGAGAGGAAAGCGGCAAGCACTCAGCGTGGGCCCGGGAGCTACTGGCATGAGCTGCTGCAGGAATACCGGGACATTCCTCCTCTTCATGAAGAAACGGAGGAGGACCGACTTCAGTCGGAAATCATGAGCCGGAAGAAAAGGGACCTAATGGAATCCCGCTCCAACGGTTCTGGAAAAAGGTTTCGCTTTTGGGAAAGGTGATTCGGGTGTAAACGCACCATCATGTAAGTACGATGTATATCAGCTCGCAGCTAAGAATATGTGCTGATGTTTTCTCAGACGTTCTATCTCGGTGAGGTACAATTGGCCTCTAAGGTTAATTTCCCCGCGCAAAGTAGTAAGTTCCGATCCCTACATGGTTTTCTATAGCGGCTTCTTCATGGTTTTCCACCCGACTAACCTAGATAAATCGCAGGAACGGTTCAACATATATTTTTAGTCCACTCTCCTTTCAGTATTTTTTTAAAAATAGGAGAGTTTAGAAGGAATTGGGGTAATAAAACATAGCGGTTTCTATGGGTTCTAGGTGTTCGATCTAGCTTGTGTGTGCTCCCAACTTTTGATAAACTGGCGTGAGGTATAATATCGTGACTGGCCAATATTCTCCATGTTTTTATTCTTCATAGACTATTCATAAAGATGTTATTTGGCTTAGTATCTATATATTAAGCCGCGAAGAAGCTTAAGTACTTTGGGATCACTTAGATACATGACCACCACCTTAAATAAACCGAGGCCTGCGTTGGTAATAAAACTTGTAATTAAAACCTTAAACACCTCCCAGCGTATGCGTAACTACAGTCTTAGAGGTTTACAATTGCTAGTCTTGAAGTTAAAAGAAAAAATATGTTTCGAAGCTCTGTTATGGCATATTCAGTAGTCTCCACTCACACGTACTATTTTAACAGAATATTAGTTAAGCCAAAAGAAGAGGTGAAGTCAAGTTCTGCTTGGCACACATAAATTTAGCGTTGTGAAACCCAAGAACCTAGTAGCCCAGCAGATCGCTTGGCGAAAATTCCCACTACAATCCAACTGCACCCCACCATCACAGAATTTCTTACTATTCACCCCATTTCACCTACAACCGAGAGCTCAAGCAACAATGGGAAGGAACAACAGGAACAACTGGCGCGTATGTTTCCCTTATTCTTTTAACTACCTATGGAATCTTCTGGCTGATCAATTCTTCTTCAAAACAGTCGAGGAGAGGGAATAAGGACGGACAAGGCTCTGAGTCGAAGGGCGCGGACACACGCGGCAGTGCATATGTCTCGATCCCAACAGAGAATGAAAAATATGAGAAGTTTTACAAGGAGTCTGGCCTGATCCCAGAAGAGGAATGGGAGGAGTTCTGGAGCACGTTGAAGAGAACTTTACCGACTACCTTCCGGTTCACTGGGAGCAAAGGGTAGGAAATTTTTTTTTTGTTCTTATCTTATAGCTAGACTGGAGAACGAAACTGACTAGTAACTATATAGCAATGCTCTAAACGTTTTGAAGACACTCCAAGAAGTTTACGTCCCCCATCTCTCAGGAATCATTTGGGAAGGCCAACCCGTCGCGCCTCCCACCCCGCTCCCATGGTTCCCTGACAATCTTGGTATTTATTTCACTCTTAAGTTTCTAGAAACGGTGCTAAACTAGACTCTAGCATGGCAAATGACCGCCGGAAAGGCAGTCATCCGTCGCTGCGCTCCCTTCAAGAAATTCCAGAATTTCCTTGTCGCCGAAACCACAGTTGGTAACATCTCTCGTCAAGAAGCAGTCTCCATGATTCCACCACTATTGATGGACATTGAGCCGCACCACACTGTTCTTGACATGTGTGCTGCCCCGGGATCAAAGACGGCACAGCTCATCGAGGCTATTCACGCTGGTGAGGAAGCACGCGTCGAGGCGGCCGTTGCGCAGGGGGACAAGGTGCCCGAAGGGAGTCCTGACAGCGGCGGGAGACCTACTGGTCTTGTTATTGCGAACGACGCAGACTACAGGAGGAGTCACATGCTGATTCATCAGACTAAGCGTTTGAATTCCCCGAACTTGATCGTTACCAACCATGATGCGACATGGTTTCCTAGCATTCGGGTTAAGGAAGAGAACGGAGCTGTGGAGTACCTGAAGTTCGATCGTATTCTTGCAGATGTGCCATGTACTGGTGATGGTACGCCAAGGAAGAACTATGGCATCTGGAGGGACTGGACTCCCAATGGTGCTTTCAACCTGCATCTCACTCAGGTCCGAATCTTGGTTCGTGGGTTGCAGATGCTGAAGGTCGGTGGAAGAATTATTTATTCGACCTGCTCAATGAACCCCGTCGAGAATGAAGCCGTACTTGCTGCTGCTATCGATAGATGCGGTGGTGTAGAAAAGGTGAACATTGTCGACGTCAGTGACAGGCTGCCAGAGTTGAAGAGACGGCCTGGTGTGTCTGAATGGAGAATCTGCGACAAGGATGGTGCCTGGTTCTCCACCTGGGAGGAGGTAGAAAATGATAAGAAATCCGTGGAGCGAATGAGCAGAATGACAAGAGAGATGTTCCCCACCGAGAACAAGAAACCCCTGGATGACTCAACGAGGATACCTCTTGAAAGGGCGATTCGTGTCTATCCCCATCTTCAAGACACTGGCGGATTTTTCATCACAGTGTTAGAGAAGAAGCAGGAGATCAGGGCGATCAAGCCTGAGACAGGCGGAAGAAAGAAGATGGCCGCCATGGCCAAGGCCCAGGCAGGCAAAGAAATTGATGGGGATGTAGCCAGCGAGGCTCCTGAGGCTGCTGAAGGCGCAGAAATTACGCCCGGAGAAACACCTGCACCAGTTACCCCCGCTGTAGTAGAAGAGTCGGTGCCTTCTGAAGCTCCAGAATCCCCCACAAAACGCAAAATCGAGACTGTTGACGCCGCCCCTCCTACACCACCAGCGGCCAAGAAGACACGACTAGAGGAAACTGCTGAGGCAGAACCCAAGGGCGAAGCTTCTGAGCCATGGGCTTCAAAGAAGACCAGTGAAAAGACAGAGGCCAAACAAGAAGGTGCTCCCCAAAAAGTGGGCAGGAAGAACGGCGGTCAACCAATCGAGGAGCCTTTCAAGTATCTCTCGCCCGAACACTCAGTAATCAAGCAAATATTCGACTTTTATAGTTTATCACCACGCTTCCCCCGCGACTGTTTTCTCGTTCGCAACGCGGAGGGAATCCCAAGTCGTGCAATCTACTTCACGTGCAACCTGGCCAAGACCATTCTCACCATGAATGAAGGGAAGAACATTAAGTTCATCCACTGTGGGGTCAAAGCGTTCTTCAAACAGGACGTCCAGGAGCCTGACGTATGCCCATGGAGAATCCAGAACGAGGGACTTCCAATCATTGAAGGTTGGATCGGCGAGGGCCGTGTTGTCCGCGCCAAGCAGAAGAGCACCGTCAAGGGTCTCCTCAAAGAGCTTTTCCCGAAGGTTAATGCTGAGGGATACGAAGGCGATGCCAGTACTATCGCGGAGATTGAGGAACAGGTCAGAAACTTGAGCATGGGATGCTGCGTTCTCAAGGTCGAGAAGGGCACTGGAGAGGAATCATTTGCGGACCCTCTAGTCCTGCCATTGTGGAAGAGTCGTCACAGCTGTAACCTCATGTTGCCTAAGGATGAGCGAAAGTAAGCTTGCCAATTTTTTTTAGATTGTGATAATAGGCAATTTCTAACAAAAACCAATTTATATAGGGCAATGTTGATGCGTCTCTTCAATGATGAGGGAGAAATCATTGACTCAACCAACAAGAACAAACACTCCTTTCAGAAGAAGCCCGACACCTCAGTTGACACAGAAATGGCCGAGGTCGAGGAAGGGAATGGTGAGGGCTACGGTGAAGAGGAACCTGGAATGGGTGAACCGATGCCTATGAGTGTCTTCGAGGAACCCACTTCAAAGGTGCTTGAAGAGAATGACGTCAAAGAAATTGTCAAAGAAAAAGAGGACAAACGCGAGGTCGGTATTTTGAAGAAAGAGGTTTTGCAAGGCTCGGAGGAGGCGGCAGCTGAAAAAATGATAACTGAGGAGATTATGAAGGAGGAGCTTGGCGATGCTTCCGTGTAAAACATTTTTCTTTTATTTTTCTTGTGGGATTTGACGAGCGATATAGCACTAAGGTAAAATGTTTGAGTGCTTCAAAACTGGGATGGGAACAAAGGGATTTTTTTTTTTTTCAAAAGTATGACGAAATAACATAGAGTTTTCTCGCTCAGCAATCTTCAAATTTCTGATAGAAAGGCCAAGATACAAAATGTTCTTTTTTTTCTTTTTTTCTTTTTTTCGTGGAAGGGCCAGAATTATAACGTTTATCGAATGAGTGACCGTGAGTGGTTTATCTGCTGTGTTGAAGGCCTGCTGTTCATAAGTCCCATACATCGCACAGAGTATTCTTCGGAATTACCCAGAACTAGATGGCACTTTCTTCATTTGTTGAGAGAGCTTAAGACAAGTGATCACAGATGATTTTAATGTGACAAATGAATAGGATTTATCAAAGGTACATGTACCTAGTTATCCACACATCATAGAGCTCTTATTTAGCTCTTCATATAGAGCACAATCCAAGCATTCTTGGTCTATCCAACTTTCAACAACAAGTGTTTAAAATAGTACAGAATTCTTCCTCGGAACAGAACAATCAGCTACTCTAAACATAATCTCCCTTGAAGAAGTTTACTGAGTGCTAGTTTCCTCCCCCAGTCTTCTCTCACTCCAATCTCTCTACATAGTTCTTCATAATCCTTCAGCGGGATCTAGCTACCAACTCTCATTATCTTGTCCCCGACCATGTTGATTCTCCCTATTATCGATGCCAGCTAGATCCGGTTCACAACCTCCCCTCAAGTCTGGACAACTACTCCCTCTATTCAGAGGTTGGAAATTCGTCAAATTATCGAGTTGTTGAGGAGAGATTTCACGAGCATCCGACTCGCCGTTTCTATCAGAACAGAACCAAAGGTCTCTATCTAATGAGTTGACGGTACCCACAGATTCTTCAGAGGGAAGCCTAATATCAAGCGCCACACCAGCTCCCCCCATTGCTTGCGAGAGATTTACCGCTGCCCGGTCAAATATCTCACGTATCTTTGCGGCCAACGCTTCACTTTCAGCCGAATTTCCCTCCTCGTTCACGGTTGGAGCTTTCTCGGGGGTTTTATTTCCTGAATTGGATGTCCGGATGGCGCTGGCTCCTTTCCCGAATTTACAAAGGTTCTGCGTCACACTGCTTAAGCAGCCAACTCTATTTACCTGAGGTCCAGAGAAGACATTTATTTCATCAGAATAGCCTTTCTTGCTTCTATTTATTGAGGGTACCACGGGATGCGAATTCAGACATGGCTGGTGGCTGCGTCTATACATTGGTAATCGTTTATCAACCTTTTTTGAGTACCTGGCCTCGAGAGGATTTGCAATTGGGTTAAATGTCCCGTATGGCACTGAGCATTTATTAACCCCAGAATGAACAAGGGGCATGGTCTCCTTTAAATTTTCCCTGGAGAGCCTTCTTGTTACTTTCGATAATGGTACGGGTCTAGGCTTGGATTCAGCTTCACCGCCCAAAGATACTGTCAAGGGTTCAATAGACCGGTCGCCCTTATTCTTTTTTCCTATCGATTCCTCTAAGTTAACTCTTGATGTAACGTCCTCTTTTTCGTTTGATTCCGATAACCGCAAATGGTCTATCAAGTCGTTATTACGAACAGATATTGGCGACCTTTTGGCACTTTCCTCCGTAGACGACTGGTTTTGACTTGATTGTGACAGCGCGGTATGATATTCTACTCTCCGTCTTATATAACTATTTCCCCCATAGGTTCTCCAGCTAATCCCGAAGTCATAGAACAGCGTCTCGAGTCTTGATGGAAATTCACTAATTTTCTTTGAAATGTGCCCTCTCGCTCTTTGAGTCAAAAACAAAAATGCTTCTTTTTCTTGTGCCGCATTTAGTTCTATCGTATCAATATATGCTAACATCAATGATTTGTGGTTAGTCTTCCGTTGACACTTTGGGGTCGAATCTCACCTCTATTCGTGAGTATCAATTCTTCGGCCCTATCCAGATAGAGCTCGGTCTCATCATCGGTATGGTTTTTTGAGTTCGATATGACTATTGAGTTTTCTTGGGGGATATTCCTCAAGCATAATAAACACCGGCACCAAAAGCCATAAAAATAGTAACAATGATCTCTGACGTCTTTTGCGTTTGAGAAGATCAAACTTGCAAACTTCTCGGAATAGTCTATGGTAATTTCCACATCAGACATGGGAATATCCCGAGCAGCAATAACCTCCATGTATCCACGCCGCTGATTCCATTTGAGATACGCATTTGCGGCGCAAGCATGGTTGATTCTGGATATATCCTTAAAAACCGCTGTACTGTCATCATGAATAAATTGTAGATTCGTCAGGTATATTCCTAATAATTCAAGTACGGATGTTGGCCCGGGAGCAGTCCTACAACTGCATACATGATTCTGAGCTCGTGTAAGCAGCTTCTGCCGTGCATTGAAGAGCATTAGAAACGCACTTTGATCCTCTTTCGATAATAGTTTGAAGGCCTCGACAATTCGATGTTCTTCTTTACCAGCTCGACTCTCCTTCCTGAAATCCTTCGCGAGTACCTTCCAAAGATTTTTCATGAATTGAGCCTCAGGCTGGTTCTTGATTATGATAAAAGGTTTCTCGGTGAAGATCAATTCCCCGGACCGGAAAGCTCGTCTGCTATGTAGGGTCATACCCGTTTTAGCTGGATTATTTTCTGCGGATACCACAACATATTCTGGTGCCATCTTTTCGGTTTAGAAAAACCAGCCTATCGTTTGAAAATATTTCCTTGTTGTATATTGCGGTATTCTTGGCGGCAATTCTTTACTGAAATTTATAGAGATTCGTAGCTTATACCATTGTAATAGCTATTCCGGGTTGAATGTGAGCAGTGATAAATATGTTTTAGGGAGAAAGAAAGGGGGATAGGAAATTTCCTTGGAGTGATATGAGGACTTTGTGTTTTTAGCTGCGAGGACAGATTTCAACCATTGATCATTTCTTTGGAGCTCGTTTGGCAACAGGTCGAGCAGAGCTTACAAGAGCGGAAGGTTGCAACTTAGCGACTCTTTTGTTAGGCTCACCATTCTAGACACCAATACAGGATTTGGCCTCGTAATCGCTCAACGTCAGCGCCTGTATTAAATTAATAAAAGTAGATTAGAGATGAAGGAGCTAAAGATACGTACTTAGTATATATGTCGTGATGACGGGAATAGGCCGCAGCGTCAAAGGAAGAGATATACCTGACAACTGAATTCTAAAAGGGGTAGGGGAAGTTAAGTTGACAAGTAGGTGGAGATGAGAGAGCGATATGGCGGAGCAAGAAGGTATACTTAAATCTAAAGATAAGTTCATCATGAGGTATCACTCGATCGCTAACGAGACAAGGTCTGTTTGAGGTCCATGTAACCATCATTCTTCTATGAGTGAGAAGGTACATGTAGTCCCAAGTTCCTGCCATTCTCAGTCCCATTAGCCTCCCCCTCCTCTCCTTCTGGCCTTCCCCCAATTCCAGTACACAAGTGGTCCGACCCTGTTTATCATAAATAGTAGACGCTAAGTTCAAAGTATCCCCCACTTCACAGGTACATCTCATCTCTTTTTTCCTCGACCGATACAAGAAAATCTCATCCATTCGTTCCATAGATTACATGTTTGTAGAGAGGGAGGGCATCAGAAAGTAAAGGAACCTGTCCAAGATTTCCAGCACAACACAGTTGTGAATACAGTAGTCCAATCGAAAGAGGGATAAAGCTGTTTAAAAAAGAGTAAAGATAATCTCGGAGGCAACTCTTTTTTACCCACTGAATTCTTCCGTTCGGAACAAAGACCAGAGTACAAGAGGTAAAAAGGAGAAGAGACCCGAGAAGAATAAGAATAAAAGGGGGATCACATTGTATGACGCTATCAACAGGCAAAGCCAAACCATGAAAAGCCCAGTGAAAAAAGGATATTGAAAAAGGAACCCTGAAGAAACATCGGTTGGGAGAGCCCGCGGCCGTGATAAAGATGGGAAGTAAGGAGGTAGAGAGAAATAAGACAAAGATATCAATAAACGCCGTGGTTGTGCAAAAATATGCAATGCAAGACCGTTTTTCCAGCCCAACTAAACTATATAGGTAAGAAAAAAAGAGCCCAAGGAACGGTTACCATATAAAACCCTTGAAAACTAAAAAAGAAAAAAAGAAAAAGCAGAATTCCATATCATATCATGCCACACGACACGCTTCCCCAAGAGACATAGAAAATAAAGAAGCCCTTTTACATAAACTGCCCTGACTGGGTAGGGTCCAGTAAAAGGTCTTTGATGGTCGAGCTAAGTTCTTTGAAGTCAACCGGCTTGGACACGTATCTCGAGAACCCTGCAGCAATACAACGGTCTGCAACATCGGACATGACGTTTGCTGACAAGGCAACTATTGGCACTCTCGGGGCATTGTGTGTCTGTTCCCAAGCTCTAATTTCCATCGTAGCTTGGAAACCGTCCTTTCTCGGCATATGAAGATCGCACTACCACATCGTTAGAATTACTCGGAAACTAGTCATCAGGGTGGGAAACATACCAGGATGAGACCATAGTGTCCAGGGTTTTGAGAAAACACCTTTTCCACGCATTCCTCTCCATCACTTGCTGTATCCACCTCTAGCCCCACCCTTGCCAGGAATCGTAAAAGAACCTTCTGATTAACCGTGTTGTCTTCCACGAGCAGGACGCGATGTCCTCGGTTTCCAACTTCCTGCTCCATCTGGCTAAACACTCTCTTCTGAGTCTCGACAACTTGTTGAGCAGAGTCTCTGTTCCTATCCATTGACGCATCTCTTTCATTCGCCGGGTCAAAGATAACACCAAAACGGGAAGGCTTGATTGGCTTGTAGATGAACTGCAGTCTTTGTCCCATATGCTCGCAATTCTGCGGCGCGCCTTGCATTACCGCTGTACGTTGCGTGGGGTTAGTCAAGACAAGCATAGTTGTCAGCGAATGAATTGAGCTGCCCAGTATTTGATCTATGAGCGCAATAATCTCCGTGTGTTCTTGGAGGTTGACAACGATATGGGTAAACACAACCGGGTCATCGCCACCGATCAAACTTTTGCACTCGTCGTATTTGGAAGCCGTAGTAATCTGGTTGGGGATATTCTTTGGCAATGTGATCTTGATGTGATGGGCTATAGCGATACGAGAATAATGTTGTTCCGAGACAATCAAAATCGAGAACATTGGCGGAGTAACTGCACGTCCGAGTTCCGAATCGACTGAGGGCATCTTCTTCACCGACGCTTCTGTTTCCGAAGGCGTAGCAGTTGAAGCAGGTGGGGTGTAAGCTTTGTATTTCTGTTGGGCCTCTGTGGGGAGGGCAAGCCGCATGGAGACAGGATCTGCAGAAGAGGACATTGGAAGGTGAGCCAATGCTGACATAGAGGACCCAGTTGAGGCGGAGCGGAACGAACTTATCGAGGGATCCGAACTTGCCGATGATGCAGGAGCAGATGAAGGCCCATCACTAAAAGTAAGGCCAGGCGGTGTATCAGATGGGAATTCCGTGATCCTTTCGGTGATCGTATCCGACTCTAAAATACCCTGGCGTCTGCCCTGAGCAGCGAGGTTGGGCGTGATTCCGGGTGGAATGCCTTGTGGGATGGGCGGAATAGCATCAGGGGTAGCAACTGCAGAGGACCCTTCACCTGGTGGTTTCTCTCTAGGCAACTTGAACTTGGCGCTGCAGATAAATGTCCTATGAATAGTTAGCAAATATTGTACCGATTAAAGGCTGGGGCGAAACATACGATCCCTTGCCCTTCTCACTACTAGCGGACATTCGCCCCCCGTGAAGTTCGACCAGCTGTCTTGAAATCACCAGCCCTAAACCACTGCCACCATGTGCCCTAGTACTGGACCCGTCAATTTGGCTGAAAGGCTTAAACATTAACTCTTCATCTTTTTTATCAAAGCCTGGGCCAGTGTCATGGCATTCAAATTGCAGCATAACATCATCATCTCCGATTTTATCGTCTTGGATAACAGAGCACCTAGAGAACACTTCGCCCTTTGACGTGAATTTTATAGCGTTCTGAATCACCACGAAGAGGGTTAGCCAATCATGCCTCATGAAAAAAGCTTTCCTAACCAATGCGGCAGTGCCAACTTACGCCAATGACATTCAAAAGCACCTGTCTCAGCCGCACACGATCTCCGCACACGACAGGCGGCACATCTTCTTCGACAATAAAGTTCAACTCTAGATCCTTTGCTATTGCCATGGTACTCAAAAGCTCATTGGCATCTTCTATCAGGGAATGAATCCTGAACCACTCCGGATTCAATCTCATCATTCCTGCTTCAACCTTTGACAGATCTAGGATATCGTTGATTACGCTGAGCAATCCATCAGAGCTCTGGGATATTGTGTGGCAGTAGTCTAACTGCTCCCCATTTAAGGTGGTATCAAGCAAAAAGTTGACCATTCCAGAAATCCCGATAAGAGGAGTTCCTAAAGATCAGGAGGAATCAGCAATGCCGAATTTACTGCTGCGGGTAGATGATACTCACGAATTTCATGACTCATATTGGCCAAGAACCTAGTCTTACTCTCCATCGTCTTCTGCGCTGCCTCATTCGCCTCTTTTAACTTTTGCTCTAGTAACTTGTGATCGTTGATATCGGTACAGGTACCGAACCACTGGCCTTCTCCCGTTCCAAAATTTGTCTCAACACTAACGCACCTCACCAAATGCCACCTATAGTTTCCATGCTTATCCCTTAAGCGCAGCTCGGTTGAAAATGTGGGCTTCTCCTCCTCGATATCTACTCCAGTCGGACTCTTAAAGCCACCATCAAATGTGGAAGACCCGTACGAGTTAGGTGAGAACCCGGAAGTCTCAAAGCCTGGACTAGTCATGCCACCACCAGGGCTCACTGACCGCGGACTTACTGAACCACCTCCACCACCCAGACCCGGCAATGCACACTTGTATCTATCATTGGGATGGACGTGTTCCATAAAGCCCAGTCTTAACGCCTGTGCTAGCGTCTGTCCAGAATATCCCAACCACTGGGTGTTTGCATATGAGATGCCGTCGACGGCCGTAGCAGCAAACACGATTTGCGGACTTGAGTTGGCAAGGGACCTATATTTACTTTCTGATTCTGCCATTTCCGCCTGCCTTGCCGCGTCCACCTCTGCAATCCGCTGGTCATGGATGTCCATATTTGTGCCAAACCAGTGAACAATGATACCACGAGAATCACGCAATGGGACTGCCCGGATCATAAACCACCGGTAGACACCATCAAATCTGCGAACACGGACTTGATGAGAAAACGGCTCTCCCTTGCGCACAGCGATCCCCCAGCGTTTGATGTAATCCTCTCTATCTTCTGGATGAAAAGCCTCCCATGGTCCTTTCATAAACTCATCAACAGTAGCGCCTCTATAAGCTAGCATCCGAGCATTCACCCATGTGGTTTCACCGGTGTAGGGAGCCGCGGTAAATACATGTACGGGGATAGAGTCAATTATTGTCCTAAGAAGCTTGTTAGACGGAGGGGGCATCTGATGGTTCTGTGAAGTTGCGCCTGCTGAAGACATCCTGGTTGATCCACGCCTTCCTGTTCCCAGCGGTGTTCCAGGCAACGAAGTCGTCGCAGCCAGCGATTGGAAAGTGGCCGAGTAATCTGCACCGTATGAGTGTAGCAGGGTATGCGGATAATTGTGGCCCACGATTTTGAGCGCAGGTTTCCTTTTCCTCGGGAAACGACGTCGATTCGGTGCCGATTCTGATCCCGGTGACACTGAGGGCGACTCCATAGTTCCACTGCTCTGGCTTCCAAGGTCTTCCAACACTGGTGTCTTTTCCGAGTCTGCCAAGTCCTTCAGGACATGATCCGGCAGTGGCGAGCTCCTGGGTATTTCCCTCTTGTGCGTCACGGTGCCCTGTTCTCCCTTCTTAAACTTGACCGTCCCGGCCGAGCTAGCGCCTTCGTCCTCCTCCGTCTGCAACTGCACTTCCAAACTTACCGTTGAGCCTTCATTTTTGGTCGTTGCCATCGCTACCGCTGCTGCCGCTCGAATACTAGCATAGGTCGGAATATTACCACTGTTTTGTCTACTAAAAATCTTTCTCTTTTCGCGGGGAGGCTGAAAGTACCCTTCCAGATTTTCACCCCCGGGACTAACCGGCGTACTAGCCTGAGACCTAATGCTCTCCTGGTCACTCCCTTGTTGTCTCGGTCCTCCTAATCCTCCAATATCCCATCCCGGACTGGCGACTCTCGATGTGCTGTCTTTGGACATTGTGCTGAGCTCGCTGGGACTGGTGACACTAGCGCCCTCGACAATATCTGGTGATTTCAGCCCATATCTCAAAGATGCATGCAGACCAGAATCAATATCGGTTGCATGTCTTCTCAAAGGTCGTCTATATTGTAAATGACTTAACTGATTCACAACGTTCGAGTGGTTCTGTGCTAGTGAGAAGGCTGTGGCTGCTAAAGGTGCAAAATGGGACAATGAGTGAATCAGGTTTCTAGGGTAAGGGATAACAGGGCTCAGCATAGATAATATCGCTATAGGGGATTTTTTGTGTCCTGCCATGTTGTGCCTGGAAAGGATATCGTTACTTGGCAGGCCGAAGCTTCCCCTGAGAAGAGATTCGCCCCCAGTAGTAGAAGTCGTGGTTCCCCCACCGGCTGCCGCAGAAGCTGAGGGATTTAGTGACTTTGAAAAGCTTGGGTGTATGAGTGGAATGTGGATTACTGTCCAGGCACTCTCGAATCCAATTGCATTTACGGGTTCCTGTGCTGAGTATACTGGGCTGTTGGTCTGTGGGTTAAATGTCTCCTCGTCCACTTTTGGCGGGGCAAAAAATGGGTTCTCGGCGGGGTCCTGCTTCGGCGCCGGCGAAGGAGCTGGGGATTGGCTCCACGGCGACGTCAGGGCTTGTTCATATTCTTCATACGAGGAAGCCCTGTCGAGACCTTGTGAGTGAGATGAGACATTTTGCAAATGCTGCTGTGTGGAATGTAATTGCAGCATAGGGTTTTGGGTACGATACCCGTCCTTCTGGGCACTCTTCTTCTTCCGACGCATTCCCTTCCCCACAAAATACAGCGGTGTCGGTGGCTGCGAGGACAGTTGTAATGGCGAACTGATTGAGCTGAGATCTAACTTTTCTACCCCTTGAATCGATGCCTGTTCGGGGATCGATCCCTTCTTTGGTTTAGGGCGCTGTTCGTTAGAAAATGCTCGGGACGGGGAAGACTTTGGGGTGTTAGCAGCCACGAATTCTGCCTCTCGCCGGCGTTTGTCCCTCTCTTCAAGGTGTGTTTTGATATCTCTATATTCTCGCCCTAAAACAACAACTTTTCCTCTCTGCAAAACCCTACTAACACCAGTTCCATCCAGCAAAGCATCCGCCTCATAATTCAGCGGCTGCAGAGTCGGAAACACCCTCCCACGCTGCTCA
This sequence comes from Morchella importuna, assembly GCF_003444635.1. Lineage (NCBI taxonomy): Eukaryota > Fungi > Ascomycota > Pezizomycetes > Pezizales > Morchellaceae > Morchella > Morchella importuna. The sequence goes on from NW_025763408.1 coordinate 1,068,193, forward strand.
TCCTCCTCTATTCCCTGAGCATATGCCATATTCTGTTTCTGGCGCCCAAACTCCGGGGGCAATGGTGGTGGCTGTGGGGGTTCTAATGGAGATAGGCCACTCGTCTCTGAGAGCCAATCGGAGTTATTCGCATCCTCGTTTTGGGGGTCTGATGGGCCAATAGTGACTGGCGCAAACGGTTCATCTGAATTTCTCTCAAGCTGTATAGGCTCGGTATTGTCCTCATCCGGATCGCACATGCCACCAAAGAAGCCGCCTTCCATCCTCCCATTCATATCCATTGTGTTGTTTCTTTCTTTTGAAATCGGAACACCATGGTTTCCGTCACTGTCCTCCCCCATAGACACTTCCTCCTGGTCACCCACGAATCCCCGCTCATCGCCCATATATGTCAACGACAAACAGTCGTCCTCGGCTACGTTAAATGTTGCCTTTTGCCCCCATGGGGTATTTTCGAGATCTGTGGAATCTGATGGCACTGCAAGAGTAACTCTCTCCGCCTTATAGCACGTCGTGGCAATCTTTACAATATTGCTCCAAAAGGCATCGATACCGGCCTCAGAATGAAGCAACAGAGCAAGATCGTACATGTTTGGGGTTGGGAAATCGGGGTTCTCAAAGGGGGTAATTGGTTGGGTACCTTGAGGCTGAAAAGCAAACGACGCCGGCGTAGTAGTACCGGACGGAAGGATCCTGTCATGTGGTCCCATCCCAGGGGACATTGTCGTGTTGAACGCCGTGGCTACACTATTCCCCGTAAGGCTCCTAGGCATCTGCGGGAATGGGTATGATGATGTTGCTGAGATGGATGATTCCTGCTGTTTCGACTTTGTAGCCGCTGCTGCGGCGGTGTTGCTGTTATTCTTCACCCCGGCAGCAGGCGATCTAACCATGTCTCCACCGGCACGGTTTTCCTTCGGCGTTGGGGGCGACCCTGGCGACGAAGCGGTGATGGTCTGGTCTAGGCGGCTTCTCCTGCGATTCCGGGCCTGAGAGCGTATCACAGCCTTCCGAGAAATTAACATTGCAAACAATCGAGAGACCAGCAACCCGGCCGTGAGCAATGAGAACAGCAGTAACAGGAGGGTTGCCGGAGGAGGAGGATTCGACAGCAGGAGGTATACCTCTTTCAAGCTCTCGATCTGTGCAGCACCAGGTCCGTTGTTTCCGTTGCCATAGGCACCCCCACCACCAACACTGGCAGCAGCCGCTGCGTCCCCACCAGCATTATTACCCCCACCACCAATCACCCCTCCTCCAGGACCTCGACTACTACTACTTCCCGCACCACCAGCTTTGTTCGATGACGAAGACGATTGCATTGAATTTTGGGCATTTGTTTGGATATTTCGTGGGAATACAGTCTTTGGATACGCGGGTGGCGACGCAGGCGGCGATCTCATGGCGGGTGGTTTCCCCCCCTCTTTTTGTTTTGTCTTCTTTATTTCTCCCTCTCCTGGCGTTGTTGTCTCGCGCGCGGGGGGGAGGCGTCCTGTGTTTGTTTGTTGCAGCTAGGTGGTACTTCCTCTTTTCTTCGCTCTTTCTGGGAAGATATGACGTCGGTAACTACCGGCAGATTGACAGCGACATTAAAATAATAAATAGAATAAGACTGTATGTTTCTCTTTTATCTGGCCCAAAAAAGAAGTGATTAAGACAGAAGCTTTTCGTTTTTTTTCTCTCTTTCTTGGTTTTGCGTACTGCACAGGGTGTAGTAAGTAGTAGTGAGTAGTAGTGAGTAGTAGCAGCAGTAGTAGTAGTAGTAGTGACGACTATTCCGGTCAGCCAAAAAGTGGATGGTAGCAGTAATAGTAGTTAGTGGGCGGGTGTGGGTGCGGTAGGTAGGTGGTAGTAAGTATCTGGTTTACGGGTTACCAACTTCCTGTTGCAAGCAAAGGCACACACACACACAACAAAAAAAAGGAGAAAAAGAATTCCCGCAAAAAAAAAAAAAAAGAAAAAGGGTTCCGTGCAAATGGGTAGGGAGCAAAGTAGAGCAGAGAGGCTGGAGAGAGGGAGAGAGAGATGTATGTGTCGATGACGGCGATGACGGGGGTGGCGGGTTTTTTGTGTGTGAGGAGCGTTAAAAAAGGGAAAAGTAAAAAAAAAACACTAGGGTATGGCTGGGGAGGGGGTGATGATGATGGGTTGGATGGATCTGGGGCAGGCAAGGACCGGCAAGGGCAAATTGATATAAACTGTTCTGGTCTTCCTTCGGTCTCTCTCTCTCCAGATCCCCTATTCTCCTCTGCTTTCCTTACAACTCAAGCTGATGCTTGGTATATCCTCTTTTTTTCTTCTGCCCTTTTTTTGCCTTCCTAGCTAGCTAGGCTGCTCTTCCGGATATCCTTCTGTACAAAAATAGGAATAGATATAGATTAGGGGGTGGGTATTAATGGGAGGTATAAGTGGGAGGGCAGTGGTAGAGAGGATTGGAGGATTGAAGGATTGAAGGGAAACGAAGACTGCAATTAAATGAAAACGAGAGAGAGAGAGAGAGATAGCCAGAGGGTCGAAGTCAAAGGGAAGGGAGGAGGTTTTTTTACCAGTCAAGAAGATCAATAATATTCGAATCGATTGTTTTTCTTCCTTCCTCGACCCAGCTTCCGGATATCGATAGATGTATATTACCAAATCCTGAACCACCAGAAAAATTGTTTTTCCTTTCTTTCTTTTCTTCTATCGATGGAGAGAAGAATTATACTAGTACCAGTTTTCCTTTTTTTCTTTTCTCTGGTAGGAAAGAAAGAGAGAGGGGATCGATGGGATGGGAATGGGTAGTAAAAGGTAGTAGTAGCAGCTAAGTACTTACTTACACGTATGTATGTAGGTAGATCTGGGGGGTTGTTGCGGTACGCGCATGCAGCAGCAGGCAATCAATCAAGCAGGCAGACAATCAAGTAAGGGATCGAATCTTGAACCGGTGGTTTGTAGACGACGGTAGAAAAAAGGAACCTAAGACGGGTGCGGACCGGTGATGCAGCGGGAAAAGGTTGTTATGAAAGGCCAACAAAAAAAATGGAAAAGAGAAGGCACAATTCACAGGTAGATTCAGAGAGAGAGAGAAAGAATGCTTCCCAGCAGTACCAACTCCGTGAAAGGAAGGGGGGTTGGTGGAAGGAGGAGGAAAGAAGAGAAAGGAAGAGGAAAAAAATTAGGACTTGCAAAACGAAATCACTTTTCTTTCTTTCTTTTCTTTCTTTCTTTCTTTCGTTCTCTTCACACGCACGCACGCAAGCAAGCACACTAGGCAGGTCGAGAGATGGAATGGATGGATGGACAGATGGGGGGGACCTTGGTGCAAAGTTCCTCCAAAAAGAAAAAAAAAAGGAAAAACAAATACGTCAAACGCAAATGCAAACGAGGTCTCTGGCTGCAAAAAACTTCCCTGTGGGAAAGAAAAAAAATACTACCTAGCTAGGCGAAAAAGCCCCGGGACTTCTCTCTTTTGGGGGAGGGAGGGGATGGGGAGGGAGGGCGGTGTATACCTAATACGCTGGATAGATGAAGCGGAAGAGAATTGGGAAGGAAGCTGGGTATATTACGGTAGAAAGAAGACGTTTGTCAAGTAACTAGTTGCTCTGCCTTTTTCTTTCTTTCGATGAGGTTGTGGAGGCGGAGGGGGGGGCAGGTTTGTGGAGAGCTAGCTAGGTAGTGGTTTGTAGGCAAGTAGGTCCAAGGGCTGCAGCAGAGAGTCCTGACAAAAGTCCTGGACACTTGAAGATCCCTATTCAACCTATGCTGTGTGCTGTGTGCTGCCTTAATTTCCTCCTATTTCCTATGTATGTGGTGTGTGGATTATGTAGATACGCAGGATAAAGAGGTATCTGTACGTTGTGGAACTGCTGCTATTCGAAAGATACCCCGTAGATAGAGAGGTAGATTGTAAACAGATAGGTACGGATTGTATCCAGAGTCACACTTTTGCAATAAGTGTAAGTAGTAGTGTGGTATGTGTATGTATGTGCGACAGATTGATGGTAGCAAGTAGCGATCAAAAGAACCAAAAGGGTCGCGAGATTCGAAGCAGAGCGTTCTGTGCTGCCTGCCTACTACCTGCCTGCCTTCTACAAAGCGCCTCCCTCCCCCCCTCGCTCCCCTCCACACGGGAGGAAAGGGACTTGCAAACAGGGATGCACATCAAGATCCAGTCCGGGGCCTGGGAAAACGAACACAGAGAAAAAAGAAGATTTGGCAGCAACCGACGTCATTCCGCAGGGTCCTACTCTATTTTGTGCCTAGTGGGAACACGCCATTGGGGTGGGAGGGGGTTGGAGGGAGAGAGAGTGAGAGAGGCTGGCCAAGTTGCAGGGTAACCACCTGACTTCTCGATTGAGAAATACCTAGATAACTACTAGCGTCATAGGCAGCAGACAACACCTGTCCTTGACAGACAGAGGGGGATGGATGGATGGATGGATGGCAAAATTTCGAGAGGAGGGAAAAAAAAACATTCAGTTTGGTTAAATTTGTTGGATGCAGAGTGAAATTGGGCCCCGTAAACTCGCAATGTAGAGCTGATGATTGAATAAAGTACCACATTATTTTAGCTCGCTGTTTCTAGATCTGCCCATGACGGTCTGAATCGTTTCATGCTGCCCGAAATATAGCTCAAGGATGGCATCTCTAGCCAATTCCATCGACGTAGTTTAGATATCGTGCCTTAGTCGAAACTCTACTAGTAAAGTACTGCTTGCTTGCCTAATGCTCTACAACTTTGAGTATGTAGTCGTTAATTAGTTGGGCAAGAGAAGTACATACGGTACCTATACCTATCTATGGAAGGAATTAAGAAAACCTCGAGATGCCGTCGCTAGCTATGAATTAAAAAGGCAACCTCCATCCACCATCACCACCCCCCGCACCTCAACCCCCCGGGCCCTGTGTCTCATCACGGTGTCGAACCTGTTTCCACCCGACCAGCCCCCGCTTCTCCTTTGCTAGAAAAACCGATCACGATCATCGATCGAGAGATTACTTACAGTACCGGCGTATGTAACTCTTCTCTACCTACCGTCCACCAGCGTCAGTCAGCCCTCTCTCTCTCTCTTTTTTTTTTTTTTTTTCTTTTAACCTGCTTATGCACGTTCCATAGCCTATTTTATCTATGTATGCGGTGGTTATGATTGTGGTTGTGGTACTCGTGGTGGTGGTGGTGGTGGTGCGTAGGTCTAGAGCAATTAGATGCAAGTCTGTGTTTGTAGCTATTGTAGGGCTCGAATCAATGCCAGACGTTAGGTAAAGTAGAGTAGGTACTGTACCGTACTCTACTAGTAGTTAGTAGATAGAGCCGCATTTCCCCAATAACATTAATCGTACCCGCAATTTTGCAAAGCCTTTTTTTCAGCCTCTGACGTTGGCCTGGCTTGCCTGGCTGGCAAGCTGGTCCGCACACACATAGCACCTCGGTAACGAAAAAGGTCAGGGAGGCTTGCACGGAACGCCCCGTACGTACTTCTACTCTGGGCTGCTGTCCTTAGTAAAGTACTCTAGAAACGCTCAAATCTCGTGACGAATGTGGCTGTTTCTGCTTCTGTACCTTACTAACTACATCTCTGTAGGTGCCCTTGGATTGAATTGACTGGCCCATGGGCTCTGTGAAGGGATGGATACGATACGATACCGACAGGGAACGGGAGAAGTAACCCGAGCCAAATCACATCAAAGGTACACTCGCACAAAGATTAATATTATAACTCGGATATCAACCCCAGAGAGCAGTACTCCAGAGCAGAGCAGAGCTGATAGCTGCCATCCCCGGAAATTGTTTCCCAGGGCAATTTAAAGACCATATCTTATTTATCGACACCCCCTATGTCTAATGTCTACTCTACAGGCTACCCACTATCTTCCTTATCTCCACAGGCAGCAGCAGCAACAGCAGAAGACCCCCACTCCGACTTTAGCCACACCAATGTCTGTACCTTCCTCCCCGCCAGAAAGCCTCAATTCTGCAACGGCTAGTTAATTAATTACCAGCACACGGGTAGAGCAGATATCATATCTTTTTGACCACCCGGCCGGGTCCTGCTCTATCTACATACATACCAAGGATGGACTGGCATTAAAACTGATCGTCGAGCAAGGTAATTGTTTATTTCACTATTATTACTATAGCTACATGCACGAATGGACCCTATGTCGTCAGTCGCACGTAACTACACATTCTGAAATCTAGTTATGTAGCCAAGTTACCACAATCCGGATCCCAGCTAAAGTGCACATTTCTCTTTTAGGTCACACACAACCGGGGGATGGATTTTCGGATTTTCACAAGCAAAGCAAACACCAAAAGCAACAACTCACAAGGGGATCTGATCTGTCTATCTAGAGGCACATCAATATCGTCAACCCCACCGCCTCACCTCCCCGACCCCAAATTGGCTGGAATACCTGCCGCCGTCGGCGGCCGTCCATCCGGGCGTGCGGTACTCCTTCTCTTTCCTGAGCATGTTTTCAGTCTTTTTGCGTTCTGCGGCTTCGCGCTCGTCACGCTCGCGACGCAATTTAGCCATTGTGTCTTCTTTTTCTTCTGCTTGGCGGGATCTGGAGGGGCGGTGGTGGGATGTAGTTGTGGTGTTGTCGTGACGGCGAGAGGAGTCGTGCTTGCGTGAGTGGTGCCTGTGATGCCCGCTTCTGTCTCTGCTGCGGCTACGGCTATTATGCCTATGCCTCTCCCTATGCCTACCTTTTTCGTGATGGCCTCTATCAGGGCTCGCACTCCTGCTCCTATCTCTCTTTCTCTCCCTGACTGTATTCACATCCCTCTTGTCCCTCTTCTCCCTCTCCAACATCTCCAACACGCCCGCCCCCATCCCAGCCTCCATTTCCCGTCCTCTCCTCCACTCCCTCCTCTCCTCTTCTACCTCCCTCACACCCTTCACCCCCCATCTTACTATTGCCAATGGATCTCCCCAGTCCTTTCTTTTTTCCTCCCGCTTTTCCTCCCATTCTGTCTTCTTCTTTCCCTCATCCTCCCCGTCAAGCGTTGAGTACCACGGCCGCCGCTTATCCCCTACCCTCCCTAGCCCGTTGGTAACTGGCCCCTCTCGTGCCTTACGCTCCGCTTCGTGCTCACCGTTTTTCTCGGCGACTTTGGGCGGGGCCCCAAAAAGGTTAATGTGCCCATCGGCGCCTATGAGATCTGGCTCGATCTTACGCTGGGGTTTGTCGGGCTGCCTACTATCCTCAGGCACAGTGTAATCTCCACGGTCCCTTCTCTTACTGCTGTCCCCTGTAGACCCTCCTATTACCACTGCCATCACTTCTTCTTCTTCACGGGGAGGTGGAGGAGAGGCACGCCCCTCGGCGCGCGCGCGGAGAACACTTATGCGGTGCTCTGCGTCGGCCTCCTGCATGCGCTGCTCCCTGGCCTCCTCGGCGGCGCGGGCGGCGGCCTCGTCCTGACGGACGCGCTCAATGTTTTTTGTGGAGTAGACATGGTAGGATTTGTGTTGGAGGAGGTTCAGCGGCATCTATGCGAGTATATGTGAGTATGGTGGTGGTGAACGTGGTAGACTTGGTAGACTTGGTAGACTGTGAGAACGTTATGAAATTCCGACCCAAGTGATGTCACGTGAATGGGTGTGGGAAATGTTGTGAATATTCAGTCCGAGTGATGCCCTGTGAGTGTGTTGCGATGATTCGCGATGTTTGTGGTTGTGGTTGAGACGCCAACTCTGAGCAGCGGTGTTGATGGATGACGTTGAGGCCCAATGCGGACTAGCCAGCTAGCGGGTAGACGAGATGCAGGTTAGTGTGGGGTCAGTCAGGGCCGGGGCTAATGAGCTCAGGGTGGCTAACCGCGATGGAGCAAGGAGAGTATGGCTGAGACCTTGACCGCACGGGGGAAAGATGGATGGATGGATGGGATCGATGGAGACGGGTGGGTGGATGGATGGATGGGGTGGGAGAAGAAAGTGTCTGAGGGTTGGTAGTGTTCGCTCCCTCTTTCTGGAACGCCAACGGACTGTGGGCCAATGATGTCATTTCCTGCAAATCCCCCCCGTACACATACATAAAACCTTCGCCCCCGCCTAAGCACAGCAGCAGATGCAAAACCGTTGACAGTTACCTACCGTATGTACTCCAACTAACCAGCTCACAGGTCAGTCACATTCACAACCAACCCCTTCCTTGGTTGCTATAAGCTTTCGGTCCTCTTCGTCGCCGTCTTCTTCCTAGCTACGGGGAACCGTCTAGAAATTACTACATACCAACAATCGATCATGCGCATCTCACTACATAGAGTAACTCGTACTCTGCCTACATGTACTGACTGATATACATGGGGTTGTTTTGATGAAAGCATAAATCGCTTATCCGGCGGCGATGCTGGTGCTCGCGCGCCAACATGATAATCAATTCTGAACCTACCACCACTGGCGGCGTAAATAATCCATCCCTCCTCCCCCATCGATCCATCCTCCATTCCCCCCTACGCCCTTCTCACTCACTCAAGGTCTCACACCACGGCCCGCTAACGCAGCCTCCGACCGCAACGGTATTCTGCCCGCACACACACCCTCCCCTCTCTCTCTCTCCCACACACACACGGCGGATACAGATACCTGGGAGGGAGGGTATCTTTTTTTCTCTTCTCGACACAATAAGTGTTTAAACCTAGTTGTGAGTTTTTTTATATTTCTTTCTCCTTCTAGACCCTGGAGTGTATGACAATATGCGACCTGACGACATACACGCTGGTTTTCTATGAGCTGGCCCGGTAGTTGTGGAGTTTTTACCCTTTGATAATGACGATGACGACGAAGGCGTTTGAGGTGTGTACTAGTAAAGTACTCTACTTTAAGGCAATGGGGGGCATGGGGCGGTGGTGGTGGTGGGTGGTGGTCGTGGACGCCGTGGTGGTGGGTTGTAGATCATGTGATGGATCATTTTATATCCGTGATGATGATGATGATGAGAAGAGAGGAAGTCGAAGGCGTGAAACACGTGTACTCTACCTACCTGTACTGGAAGGAGAAGAGAAAGAAAAAGTGACAACCTCGACAGCAACGACACTGACATTGTCGCGAGATTCCATCCCTCCAAAGCGGTCGGTGGTGGTGGTCTACATAGAGAAACCAAACACTTCCCCCATGCAGAAAGAGTCCCTGCATCCCCTCTCCCTACCATGCGGCTCTGTCTGTCTGTCTCCCCATGCATGACATCATCGACAACAACGACAACCTTGTGCGTGCAGCTCGCAGCAGCAGCGGGACTTTCCGAGCTCCGAAGGTTGGGGCGATCGGAAAACAGGACCAAAACCACCACCACCACCTACCTAGCCAAGTTTTTCTTCTTCCAACTCTTTCGTTTTCCCTAAGCTTCTCTACCGTTCCTTCCCTTCGCTGCGATGCATATGGGTTTGGGTTGTCTGTCACGCGCAGAGAGGATGTGGTGGGGGGGCGAACGAGTTAGATGCTATGTACCGGTATGCCATGGCAGGTACGTATGTAGACGGTAGAGCTCATCTCCTTCCCTCTTCTCTTCCGTGGCAGGCAGCTGGCGGGCGGGCGGAAAGAATCAGAGGGTTGTGGAAAAAAACAAAATATGAAATGAAACATGGCCAATGATCGGGCTGGAAACGACACACACCCCCACCATGCAGCCAGGCAAAGCAAGCTGGCCATGGCCAGTGTTCCTGCGTCCTTCGGGGCTTTTATTTGTTTTGTTTTGTGATGGCGAGGAAGAGGGCCGAGGGACGTAGGTGGGTGCCTTGCATCTACGTACTTTGGTGTTTACTTATCAATTTGCAATGTGCCGTCCGTGTGGAGGGGAGGCTCGTAAGTCTTGAAAGAGTATCTGCTGGTATCTACTACATACATTCGCACTGTAAGTAGTCGAAATAGAGACCGCCGGTTTCGGTAGGTAATACTAATAATATATGATTTTAATATCCCCATTAGAATCAGAACGTCATGTGTGCTTTGTAACGCATTTCTAAGGCCGCACGCAGAGTTGCTTGACTTGACTTGACTTGCTTGACTGCGGTGCAACAAACTTCAATCACCTTTTTTTTCTCCCATGCCCTACCTAGCCTTCTGATCACGTTCGTCGCCGAATATGGGACACCTCCCAAAAGAGTTTCTGAGAAAAGAGAGAAGGGAAAAAAAGTCCCGGGAGAATGATACTGCATGAGCATGACTCCATGAGCCAATGACCAGGCGCTAGCCTTTCTCACGATGGAATTATTTAAGAAACCCTAACCCACTACATACATACATTCTCAGCCTACTTATGATCTAGGCTACAGCATCATCTCTTCGGCCGAACTCAACCCGTAGCAGCTTGCAAGTGCAAGTGCAATGCAAAAAAAAAGAAAAAGAAAGACACCAAGCTTAAGGCCCAAGGGAGAGGTGGGAGAGGCGCCGTTTATCGTGGTCGCGGAAGAGAGGGAAAAAAAAATTCTACTTCCTACATACCGCTTGGAGCTGCAGGCTGCCCAACAAGTTGGAAAATGCCCGAGGATCCTGTACCGAATGTGGCATAGGGCAGGGCTCAATGTTATTTAACCTACAAGGCTAGAAGTGCTCGCAGCTAGGGAGGTGGGTTAGGCCAGGGTGCAGCGCATCGAGAATGCTAAAATCCTCCAGCCGCGTGTAGGCTTGCGGCCTTGTTTAGTGCCAGTTCTTGTTTCAACCTCCTTGTACGTTTGGGCTTGAGGTGGAGGGAGAGAGAGAGATAGGACTGGTTGGGGTTGTGGTATGTTGTTACTTGTTGATTAGAAGATTGTACGATATGATCTGAGCAGAAGGGCCGAAAGGTTTCTTTTTCTTTCAATTCAGTTTTCAGTTCAGTTTTCATATAATATTTTGTTTGTATGGAACCAGTTGACTACTAGATCTATAGAGGACCTACGAACCCGTTAATTCACTACATGTAGACCGTGTGCACCTGTGCCGAGAATGTACCTGTGCCGAGCATCTTATCTGATCTCTAGGGATCCACTCCAAATGGTGGCTAAAATGCTGCCTTTATTATAAGGTGCTCGGCACAGGTACATGCTCGGCACAGGTGCACACGGTCTAGTTAGAATTAGCTTTCTACTAGCTAAGAGCAAACCACCGCCCAGTTAGGCTCCCAAGAAGCTTCGAAAAGTAGCGTCTTGATCACCAGAACCGGTGTTTCATAAATTTATAAAGCAGCCTAGCTAGATACCACCATGATCTGAAGAAACCACAATGAACATAGGCTGCCAGCCAGTAGAAGTTAAAATTGAGCACTTGTGTGCAAAGTGTACTTTTGGGTTGGGGGATATTACGTACATGTATGTATCTAGCTAGACATTGACAGAGGGGAGAAATGTATATCACGCATGATATATGATGCTTTTGATGCCCTGCTTGAGGTGCAGTATCTCATCTAGTCTCGTGCCCAGCTAGATTGATCCTTTCTGCCCAAAGAGTGACACGAACAAAAGTCTAGGAATGAGACTATATCCCCGTCCCCGGCCATTAACGCTTGATTTTTTAAAAACCCGTTTCCAAGAGACACAGGTCATCCATGAGTAGCACAGTCCGAAAACGTTTCCAAACTCAACCACACGACACTACAGGAGCTCGTTCGATCGAGTAGCACTCACTGAAAACAAACACGGCATTAAAACCCAATCAAAGCTGCTTTCAGCTCTGTGGAGAGTATGGAGCTAGCAGTAACGTTACATACTTGCACGTACAACACTTCCCTTCTCTCACTTCCCTCGTCAGCACCGATGTAGAGTACATCTGCGTATACGTAGCAGTAGCTAGCTGATCATAATCAGTAGCACTCGTACTTGCACAACATCACCTCTCTGGCTCCTTCTGTCTCCTCTCTCGTCAGCACCGCTACATTCAATTCCTGTTTTTCTTCTTTCTCTTCCTTCCCTTCCCTGGCTTTATGTCACACTGTCTAAGCGAATACGTTCCGGAAATCTTGTTTTTATATGCAGTGTGCGCAAACCAAAAAGCATATATCTGTTCCCCTCCCCCCCCCTTCTCCCTACCAGCCAACCAGCGGTCCCATTGGTTGGCTCTCCCCCCAATCTTTAACGGTTCTGGCCTGGCAATGCACGATAGGGCTGCAATGTACGTACATACATGTAGGTAGATTCAGCTGTCATCAGCTCCCGGAAGGCGCTCCGTGTACGTATGTATGTATGTAGGCAGAGTAAGTACCTGTGCGCAGCTACCCTACACGATATCCTGTCGGCTGTTTTATCGAGATGTGCGGTCAGTGCTTCTGGAGTAGCTGTACTGGTATGTAGGTACAGTCACTCACGGGGTGAAGGCGGATCCTGTCTGATGGCAGTCAGGAATTTGAGGCCAATAAAAGAGTTAGGTTTTGGACGCCAAGGGCAAATTACTGCAAACAGAACCATCAGACAGGATCCGCCGTCAGTAGGTGAGCGACTGTACCTAAGCTACCTCCTCAGGCAGTGAAGAATCACGAGGCGAGAGGTGGAGCACCAGTGGTAAATTGTGGGAGGGGTTGAGTGCAGTTTCGTGGTTCGGCTGGCTTGGAAGTGCAGTTCTTACTGCCGGCAGTACTAGGTTTGATATGGTACCTTGGCTACATTTATGTAGTTGATAAGATGACAGTTGTTCCTTCGACCAGGAAGCTAGGCTACGGGTTAGATGATCCTCCTCGATAGAGATAATGCTGGAGAATAAGCCTTCATAACATCAATTCCTAGATCTCAGTGTAGGTATATGGCAGCAAGTAATATAATTAATGCCCGCGGCCATTTTACTATTTGAGCACATGTGCATATAGGTACACCCCGCCGATACAGTACGCCCGAGACCGGAAATTGGTACCCTTATAGGGCATGTACCTTTATAGTAAGCGGTATTTTGTACTTAAAAGGCCCAATAAGGGCGGAGAAGCTTGTGCGATTACCCTTATATATAGGAGGCACCCGGCCTTATAGAGAGATTCGACTATACTACCTCGCAGTGGCAGATATATGAAGTTAAAGTCAGTAAAGAACTGAGATGCTTTGAACAAGTATATGCATGTGCCTACTACATGTACTTCGGGGGTAGGGGTAAGTGAGAAGACACCCTTCACGCAATCTTGGCATCGTGGTGTCTTCTCACTTACCCCTACCCCCGAAGTACAATATATCTGCAATTGAAAGCAAAGATGTGGAATATCTTCCAATGCGTAAATACCCAATGCGTAATATACTTGGCCGCTATCCATTCATTAAGCTGTTGACCCTGACCTGCTTTTGTGGGGGTTAATAAGCCCCGAGTGGTTGGTGAGAAATTGATTGATTGACCCAGCCGAAATAATGAAAAGAATTTTGTTGATAAAACCTTACTTAACCCCACCCCCACGAAAAGGGCCGCGCGGCATGTTTCGATAGCTTAATTAAGGGTCCACATATAGTGAAAGCTCTACCGATGAGGATTGATTGACAGGCTCAAAATGATGAGTGTAATTGTGTATAGTTATTGCTCGGGCCTGACTCTCTGTCAGAATATGGTGGGAGCTAGGGAATAAACAACCCACACAGAAGAAAGCATAAACCAATATCTGTTCTCAACAGGTGTTCACTTGGATTCTAGTGTAGGTGTCAATGGTCACTCGTAGGTCGGTGTACGTACCCATACCTGATCCGAACACAACACTGATAGACATCTGGAATCAAGCTCCGATATTGACATTGGTATCCGCAACCTACAACGTGCACACTAACAATATAAACTATAGTTAGACCCTTCATGGCCGCGCCAACTCCACCGCCCCAAATTCCAGTACTAGTACCCAGTACAAATACAACAAAAAGAAAAAAAGTTCCTGCTTTGTAATTTATGAATCATGAGTCATGACTCGGCCCATTATCCAAGTTTGATATAGAAGAAAGAATCTAACTCCACCCATTTCCCAGCCAGAAGGTTTAAAAAAGGAAGACTATACAAAATAAATATAAAACGCGTATAGACAATTGCAAATATTAAGTCAGCAATCGGAAATTCGAAAAAAAACAACAAAAGAACACAGTTCTAGTTTTCTTATATCACACCCAAAATCTGCGCATGCGCATTCTTGAAAATGGCATTTATATTTGCACCCTCGTTCGCATCCGTTTCCGTGGTCGCCGTTGTGGCCGTCTCTGTAGTTTCCGTCGTGGTAGGCCTGCTTGAATCATTGCCGTCACCGCCCTCCGTAGAAGAGCCAGCCCTCATATTCAAACTGTTTCGTGAGTTTTTCAAAAACTCGGACCCATCCTTCGTGACCGCGTCCAGCCCAAAGACCGTCGACGTGTCGCTGCCATCATCGTCGCCGTCGTCCTTCTCCCATACCACCTGCTTCCTCACGCCCGCCTCTTCCTTGATCGAATTGATCCTCTCCTCGGACCCGCCTAATGCCAACCCATCCACACTCCCCCGGAGAAGGTCCCCACTACTTCTTCGTAGCAGGTCCGCGCTTCCCACAGTCCGCATGGATCCCCGGCGGCTGGAAGACGGTGGGAACTCAATCGATGTGGGCGTGCATATACGTCCGATACTCGCCGTTCTCACGTGCGAGTTGGCTGTCTTGATCTTGATCATCTCTGGTTTGGTCACTCCAGGTGACCGCGGCCCTCCATCTACGGTAGCCACGGCATTGGCGCCAGAGATGAACCGCCCAACCGTGGCTGTCCTCTGGAGCTGCATCTCGTAGTGGAGTTCCTCAATGTCATCGACCTGCGGCGAGTACGGGCCCATGTAGACACGCGCCACTGTCGACCCCTCGGACTGTCGCCTGCGGTGTTGGGATTGTCGTGAAAGACGCTGGAGGAACTCGGGGTCCTTTTCCGGGAGATCGGGCGAGAATGAGGTTACGCTAGGGGTTGCGGTCTTGGATTCGGAGCCCGTGCGATTGCTGCTCTTACCAGATGCGAATTCGAGCTCTTTTTCGTAGCCATAGCTACCAGCATGAGGAGGAGAAAACGGGGTTGGTTTACGATCCCCTTCTGCGAAACGAACGGTAGGCTTGTTCCCGTCCTCCGGTCCCCCGGAAGATAAAGCGCGATCCCGCCGGCGCCGCAAAAACCACATCCATAGTGCGATTCCACCAATGATAACCGCCAGGCCGCCAAGTATTCCGCCTACCATGGGTCCAACGGCTGGCTTATCGCTTGTTCCCGGGGTAGTGTTGAACATCTTTATCGAAGTGCGGGAAGCGGGAACTAGGGATTTTGCACTCGGGAAAGGAGAGGGAATGGCACTGATGAGGAACTTGTTAATCGTTGGAGGGCCATTTACGAGGTACACGTGCTGAAGAAATACGCGCCCAAGGTATGCGGGGTGTTCGTCTGAGCTGGCGGAGAGGCGGAGGTATGTCTGCCCAGACTCAACCCGAGAGGTCAATGGGTTGTTTGAGGATGTGTCGGTCCCAACAAGAGACGATGCAGGTACAACTATTGTGCTTGATGATGAGCCGTTCTTGAGTGTGAATTTGAGAGAGTAGTCTGTCCTTAGTGAGTCTGAGCCTAAGTAAATGTACCCATTGACATTCTCATCAAATACTGGATCACCAATAAGCGGAAGAAGGGCTTCTAGAGCCTTTGCCGGAAGCTGGATATTGGGCGAATCATAGGCTAATGCAACCTTTGACTCTGCTGAAGAAGTGCCAGCATTTGATACAACGACTTCCTCGCTGTTCGGGCCGATATATGTCACATCAGACAAGACCACCTGGAATCCACTCGTACCATTACTATTGGTCCTAGAGAATACCACTTTTTGTCCATGGTCAATGAGTGCATCATCATATCCCCCCATCACCACTGATCCAGTATTCCCCCCTGTCCCCAAGTTCAAAGACACCACATCCATTTCCGGCACGCTTGATTTCCTTGCTCTCTGCAGCAAGCTCAACCCCACAGTCCCCATTCCCAACGTGCTCTGCCACACCAGATTTATTGGCATTCCCTTCAACTGAAACACGGCTGTGGAAATGTCACTTGTTGTCGACCATGCCAAGGATGTACTCCCAACCGCTAAACTCTGCATCTGAAAATCTGTCGCAGTATCACTGATGCCGTTCGCGGATAGGACGTCTACGACGAAATCTGCGTCTCCGGTCTGGTTGTAATACCCACCAGCATCTGAACGGAGATAATTCAAACATTCTGAGTTCTGGGTATTGTCCTCCGAGCCTCGATTTGATGTGGTGGTGGTGGTGGTGATAGTATTGTTGCTAGAGAGGCCGAGAGAGAAGTATCCTGATATTGACCGCCTTGGTGGAGATTCTGTCCACAGCATCAGGGAGTAGTCGGAAGCTGCTTCGAGATCCTGTTCGCTGAAGGTTTGGGCTGCATCCCAGGGGTATTCACCATCATTGGAAATACCTCCTATTTCAAGACCTGTTTAGCATCTATAAAAAAGAAGAAATTTGGGGTAAAGCTAATGTTAAGATTCAAATATTGCGATAACATATAGCTAGCTAGATATACCCACTTTCGATCACGGTAACATTTACCGCAGCGTCTCCGCGGCCCTTCCTCAGACCAATATTAACCTTCTTCGAATTCGTATCTGTACTAGCTCTCCATTCGACCAGCTGCACCCCCGCCAATGACCCGTTTCCATTAGAGGATTGTATGAAATCCCCCTCGGACGGCTCCAATATCTTATTCCAGTCAGTACCCGCAGTACTACTTGTGCTACTTGTCGAGCATAGCGCGCCGGCTGGTATATATGCTGACGCCTCGCCCGTGTAAAAGGAAACTAGAAGGTCGATATCTTGTGGTGGTGAGCCAAAAGACATAGTTATTACGCCTGGGAGAGAACTAGAGTCATTTGTATTGAGATCGAATACGACCATTGATGCGGTTTCTTCTCCGAAAACTTCGAGGCATGACAGAAAAATTATCAAAAGGCCGAATTGGAAGGTCCATAATCGAGTCATTGCGTTCATTGAGATTCCTTTTTTCTCTCTCTTTTTTTTCAATATTTCGTCAACCCCTCCTCCAGATCCGAGTAGAGTCGCTAGGACACTGATATCGTTGCCCTGAAACAGTACGTAGGAGGTTGAACGAGAGCAGAGGGCCCGGGACTGGGGGGAGCGGAGAGTAGAAGTCACACTTCCCCATTTTGTTATATCTGGCTGTCCGCCTACAAATGTGGACCTGGACCGGGTTGGATGGTGGTGGTGGCTGCAACTGAACAGCTATGTAGCTGCTGTACCCGAGAGGCTGGTTCACTGGGCGGTAAAAGGGACCAATAATGGTCTTTCAAAGGGTGTCACCCCGGGCACCTTTTTCTTTTTTTTCGTTAGGGATGATGTGTGTATGTATGTATACCCAAGTAGCTTTTGATCTAGAAAAAAAAAAGGGCATAAACGTCACACCTGCTGATTTGTGGAGCGGTTGCGTGTCTCTAGAGAGACGCAACTATGATTCTCCCAGGGCCACGTCGGACATTGCTAAAATATGTGCACTCCAAGCAGGCCTCACTTCTAGAGTACCTTTGCGGCTTTGCCTAAGCAAGTCGAGTACATAATGTGGTCTTGACAGCTTCTGGAAACCAGGGCTGCGCGTGCCATGGTTTTATTTAACCTGGGCGTAGAGGATCATGTTCCTATTTAGACTCCTCGTTTAATATTTCGACAAAGCGTGTAAGATCGAAGAGCAGGCAGTGCCTCGGTGGGGAGGGGTGTGGTAGAACGTGTGCCTAGTCCAGTAATTACTATCGATAGATTGCTCCTCCAGCGCATATATTTGAGCAGTAGATCAGTCAAAACAGGCAATCGCGCCCTTAGACTAGTCCCCTCTAAGGTATTTAGTGAACAGCAGCCCTGCTGATCAATGCCTAGAATGGGTTATAGATATTGATTGACCCTTTCTTATCTCGTCAGGTAGAACGGCGCCGACACACCTATTCCGTCTGAATCTGCATGATGAATTCCAATTCACGCTTTGACGCCTACCCCGGCGCATTCAGAACATGCGAATGGGAAGTTGAAGAATTCCCAACAGCGTGAGGAAACGACGTGCGATTGAGCACAACAGTTATGTATATTAGCTCCTATGCTGGAGATTAAAGGAATCGGGGGGAGGAAGGTACCGGTGTAGGTACCTACATGTTGCAACTTGACTGCAACGTTGGCTTTCTGCAAGGGTCGTCGTTCATGGCATGTCACAAGCCGACATACAATTGCAACAGCTTCGCTTGTATGAGGATCAAACGTTTATCCCCCCCTTTATTTGCCCTTCGCGCACAAATCACATCTGGAGAGGAGTATCGGCCACTGCGAACTACCAGGCCAATCGCTCACCCCCCGCACACAACATAACGGCCGCACTGCACACACTGAGCCAAGACCGAACCGACACCACCGCAAGCTGCACAGCATAGCAACGTTACTTCTGAGGCTGAAATCGTCTCATTCGGCTCGTTCATCTCGATTTGTGGGGAGGCCTTGTCCTCGCTTCTAAATATATAGCAGGGTTGTTAACTTGATGGGTTCGGCATTGGCCGAAAGACTCCCATATACGCATAAGCTTGGTAGGCTTATGTTATGTGAGCTTTCAGTATGACATGATATGCAAACTTACAGTGTGGACTTGGAACTGCATTTTTTGAGGACTGAAGATGTTTTTTTTGCAACTGAAACAAGGGCTGGTCGTTTGCTCAACTAAAGACTAACTGTTCTGTCCTACTGACCAGTGCTCCGTGCCCATAATGTGAGTTCATATGTAAGAACTATCAGGCTTACTCTTACCCTCGTTACACTAATTCTGTCTGGGCTGTCTTGGGGTACGTACACAGGATCCAACATACCTACATTATCGACATGTTTCATCAACAAACAATTGTGTCATGACAGCTTCGAAATTGCATATTGACTGGTCATACGGGTTATTAAACCTTGATGGTCTAGTGACTGAAGCCGCGATCCTATCACCAACGGCTATCACAGAAGAAATAATAAAAATTCAAGTTTTTATCACATCGCGAAACAATTCTCAATATTTCATCCCTGGGATCCTTTCAAATGGGACTGCCCAGTTGATGTATTTGTCTGGCTGATTGGCTGATTCGGTAGACTGAAAACCCTTGTACCCTGTCTTGTCACTTGTTTCCCCCTGAAGTGCAACAATCCGATACTGTACCGACTCTACCCTACTACTTAAGGCTGAAAGATAGGCCAATCGGAGATATCTTTTTAAGGGCAAGCAAGCGAGGGAAGATACAGATGGATAATGACATTGGTGCAATTTTTGTATGTACCATGGTAGGAAACATGGTGGGATTCAGATGGATAGACAGGTACATGTAGGTACTTTGCAACGCCATCTCGAAATAATAATCAAAATCCTACCTGCACCTAGGCACGCATTTATTTCGAAGAAAAGCATCGTCCCTGGGCTATCTATGTCTTTGAACGGGTAGCTACTCCGGTCCCTATTATTTGATAACCGAAATACATGTACAATTCCTGACTGTGAAGGACCTACTTACCTATTAGTGGTCTCTTTTGAAAATGTGACAAAGACTATTTATATCTTAAGGAATCTGACGGAACAAAGAGGATCAGGGGCGCTTTAAACTGCTTTTAAGATGCAAAATTGATGAGACGCCGGTAATGGTGTATCCATCCCAAATAGCAACAAATCATTTGACGCATCAATGGCCCCTAAGATTTCAAACTTGTCGAGTGATAACCGATGAGCCTGTCCAAGGCCTGTCATTCTGTCCATTGCAAGGCCGAGATGGATATATTGGATAAATATCTGTATTTGTTCTGTGATTTGAGTTGAATCTGCCAACTGCAAAGCACAACTATGGTGCGCTGTCATAAGAAAGTAGTCGCATTGTTTTTTGGGCCATCGGTGAGCTGTATACTGGCTAAACAAGAACATTCCGGTTGGTTATTAAATGCTGGGTTAGGGTTATGAAATGAACGATGAGCCTGATTAATCCGCGGATGAGTTTTTCTGGTAGGCTTCCATGTATCGGGACGTTCACACGGAACCTAGCACCTAATGACCTCGGGCCCAGAAACTACACCGTCCATGTCAGTCCATGGGTATTGAATGATAGGGGACTAGTGGCAGTTGGGTCATGTAGTATCACTCGCCCATGAGTGACATCTCTGTTGAAATTATTGGGTGCAAGTCTAGGAGCAGTGTCCTGCGCGTCAGAGGACGCTCATGTATGTCAACTGTAGACGGTGGCCGTGCTTTCTTAATTCTATGGAAGTCCTTGGTAATAAATATTAAAATAGAGTTATTAGTATCGACTTATCTCTCCTTAGCATAAATTTCGGAGTATAAAAGGGCCTCGATATGCCCCTCTATATGATAGCTATATACATAGTCAAGCAAACAAAGTAAGCTACTTAAGAAAGCTAATATCTTCTCCATATACTCTTTTATATTTTAATTCGATAAGAAAGCTCCATTTATCTACTCTTCAATTCCTGTCTCTCCCATGATTGACCTCGCCGCAGAATTAACAAGCCGGAAATTTAGTCTTGTTAATCATTTCGGTCCACAGTTTGGTCCATAATAAGGAGCTAGAGGCGGTCCGCTTGAAATACTCCTACTCGTACATTTCGATCGACCGAGTAAAGATCTGATCCGCATACTGTTCATGGCTCGGACTAGGCTTCAACGAGCTTTTTTTTTTTTTTAGGGAGTGAGAAGTTCGTTTTGATCTCTAGGATACCAATGAAAATAGATATACCAGCTCATATTCCAGATTTGTTAGTGCACTAAGGGTGTTAGCGAGTCATTCAGGCGTGTTAGTCATAAATTATCACTCGATCAAGCCAAGCCGTCCGTTGAATCTAGAAGCACAGCTCCGCCCCTCAGCGAGCATCCGCTCAAATCTTTGGTCTAACTACCGAGCCGCTAAATAAGTGCAGCTACTCTCTAAGACAGAAATCTACATAGGCCTGTCATCGCTTACTCATATCGAAGACCTACTGGGATCTGCATGATACTTTAAGCTATCTACATGTATATCCTAATCGTTGTGGAGATCCTAGGGAGGGATTGTCAAACGCAAGTGAATATAATGATATTCTGGAATCACTCGCTTCCCCTGCTAAATATTCATGGATTGAAAATTCCACTGCAGCTCGCCCCCATGTGTGCATGAGCTGCAGTAGGCTGAATTCAGACCTGCAGGAAATGGGCACGAACCAGTATATGCCTTTAACGTGCCTCTCTCCTCAACTTCTAAGATGATCAGCTAATCATCTCAACCGCCCCGAAGATTGACACTGATAAAGATCGGAAACTTCGGAGTAGCCTGAGCTGAAGATATGCACCGGCCGCCTACACATCAGAATACTCCTGCTCATAATTACCGCTTTCTGCGGCTTCTAACATATATATACACGTGCGCAGGAAGCTCCTGGAAGGTTAGCGGGTGTTGAGAGCTTCTAGGAGACGAGGGGTGAGAGGGCGAGAGCTGTCGGGCCATGAAGAAAACGAGGGCGAACATGCACCTGCCTTGGCCAACCCCTCTCTTATCATCATTAGCATCATTGACCAATTATCAAACAATTCGTCGATTAGGACCATACCCGTATCTAGTGCAAGATAGCACTCTAGTGGTGGGAAATCATCTCCTTTCTGGGGCGATGTATCGCAGAGACCAAGCTACAAACCAGTGGATTCTAAGACCGGGGAGCCGGCACGAAAACGGACCAAATGTCTCGCTCTGCCCAGTCAAAGACTCGATGTCTTGAGGCGTTCGGGAAACATAAGACAAGGTGATACCACATGGATCAGATCACATCATTCGTCCATGGCTACGGTAGCCCATCAAATCCTCTCGCAATCCATCCAATCATCTACCATAATTTAATGTTTGAGCGACTCCGAGATAACCATGGGCCCAGACAGCAGTAGTCGGGAGCCAGGAAGGCCCGTATCCACATCCAAATGCCTTCCGTACCACTTGATAGTGTTTCCGAACTCACTCTGTATAACCATGGACCAGTCAACGCACTTTACCGGAGCAGTTAGTATTTGTCAGTGGGTAAGTTCGAATTTAGATGGTCTGTTGTACTAAAGTATATCGTTCCCGGATAAGACCTTGTAGCTCTTAGAAATGCTTTCATATGTAATTATATTCACTTATCACATTCTTCAAAAGAGTCAAGTCTTTAAAGTGTTAATATCATTCGCCTTAGTGGGTTCTATAACACAATGATAAAGCAAGTGGTATATTTACAACCGAAGTACAGAAATAAGAACATAGGAAAGAAGAAGAAAAGAAAGCGCTAACGCAGAAGAACGTCTATCAAACGTCTAAAAATAAGCCAAGGAACCAAGCTCAACCTACGCCATGGTAACGATAAAGAAGCACAGAACCAGTCATCCAAGTCTCTCCCAGCTTCCCCCCCTTTACTCGAAGTGTCCGTTTAATCAAACATCCTGTTCATAGCTTTGTGCGCCAATTCGACACCTAAGAAGGTGAATGCATTCGCCGGCACACTTCTTGCCAACGCCGGTCCAAGACCGGGGAAGAACGCCTTGTATCCTCCACGTGCATTAATCTCCCTCACGACACTCCCAATGGTCGGCTTGCCCTCTGCACTCTGCAGCCTACTCTTCACCGTATCGATCGGGAAGATGAGGAGCCACATGGCCATACCAGCTCCACCACCGGCAACCATAACAGCACCCATGCTCGGGTCTTGTCCGCCTGAAAGCTTCTTCTTCAGGATCTCATAAGTCGCAAAGTAAGCGGCTGAGCCGGGGCCATCACGGGCAAGTGTGGCGGCGGACCCGCGGAAGACGGAACGGACACCGCCTTCCTTGTACAACTGACGGACAACGTCGAAGCCGCCCTTGTACTTCTTCTCTCCGCCGGATTGGCCCTGGATCTGGAGAAGCACCTTCACGCGCTCAAATGGGGCGGTGATGGCAGTCATGGGGATGGCGGAGAAGAATCCGGCGGCCGAGATCTGGGCAACGCTGAGAGTGTTGTTCTCGACGGTGGAGAAACGGCGGACGAGGTTCTTTCCGACGTCGTAGCCCCAGAATGAGACAGCGAACATGGGCGTAACACCGATTAATGGCGCAGAAACACCGGCATATAGACCCTACAAAAAAGTTACTCTTATGCTCACGGCTTTGTAGTGTTCTGCGCGCTTGGAACCTACTCTGAACATGCCCTCTCTGGCTACAGTCTTGGCGACTACATCGAAAGCACCTCTGTACACTCCCTTCTCCGCAGTCTGAAGCCGTACCTTGACCAGGTCAAAGGGGTGACCTACGCTTCAATGTCAGCTCCACACGCATCATGGGAAGTGGTATCAACGCGAACAAACATACCACTGATCACAGCAAAGACACCACCGACACCTCCGGCGACCAGCGAGCGCAGTCCAGCCATGGACTTTGCTGCGGCTTCTACCTTAACCTCCTCGATCTTGGCCTCGACCTTCGCTGGCAGGTCTACTGATACTGATTTTGACATCTTGATCTATAGGAGGTAATGTCTACTTCTTCTGGAGGAATGACTGGCAGGATGAAATGACACTTGGAGCTTGGGGACTTGGGGACTTGGGACTTGAGTGGAGTGAAGAGGAGAGAGGGGGGACTTCTGCGCTTTATGTGTTCACGGGCCCCAGCGACAAGATGAGATCGGATCTTTATCTGCGGGGAATTCTAGGGCTCTCCCGTCCCCACGGTGGGGGTATCATTGCTGCAGGTGTCTGAACCTTGGTTGGTAGAGCCTCGGTGCGAACAACAACCAGCTGCCACCCGCCCGCGCCAGCACGTGACTTTCACATGCAAATCCTCCCTTTCGTCCGGCTGTGATATTGAATCAGCTCCTCACGAGCGACGGATGAAAGGGGATTAGGAAAAGTGTGATGAAATATGAAATGGTTGGCGTGGGGGTTCGTTTGGGTGTTTGAGGCTGGTTTCGGGGTCACGGCCTGTCACTCGTACTGAGCTCTCGGGTTATGGGAACCACGGGTAAGGCATATCGATCGATCTCACTCTGAAGTGGGGTCCAGGCTTATCTACTTATACTCAACCATTGTTATGCCTCGAGAACATAAAAGGAGTTCTATGGAAATTCACGTGTTACTTGCGAGTCTCTAAATCTGGGGTAGAGCTAATTCCCCACACTGCCCCGCGTTTCTTATCGGACGGTTTATCTATATTCCGCGCCACTGAAAATCTGGCCGAAGCTCATGAACTTATGTACCTATTTAGGCTATTTAGCAATGAATGCCTTCCCTAAACTGTCAGAATTTCTGCATTGTCTGAAACTTTATCGCCTGGTAGAACCTCTTAAGTAATCTTTAATTTCCTAATCCGAAGTCTCGCAGGGCTTGGTGGTGCTTAATTTGGTAGTGCGGATACTCAGACATCTATCGAAAAGACCATGAAAGGATTTTTACCAACCTTGTTTGCCAAGTAGACTTTTTTTGGTGGCGTCTATGGATTTTTAAGCTTATCATTAGACTCTGATATATATCGCGTTGTAAGATCTTATGTGCTCTAGATACCTCAGGTTAGCTATCAATTCATAGAGCCCATATGTTGACTTTCCTAGAAGGGTAGACTAGCTAGGTAGACTAGCTAGGTAGACGTTGTCATAGCTACCGGATATAATAAACTTTTGAAACTGTAAGGAAAACCGTGAATCATCGGGGCAACTTACTGGTATCTAGCCAAGCTAATTTCGGAGATGGAGACGCCTCGTTTACCTCTAGCTACACCTTATGTGTAGTTCAAAGATGGGGTATATACATGTAGTTTCGTTAGGACAGCATGCGTAGTATGGTGGATGCCAACTGTAACGACTAGTTTCAATGGCTAATTCAAGTCTAACCTCATAAATATAAAAGGATTCGTGACCATAGGGAGGTAGAGCTTGAATCAACGTATAATGCTATGGTTAGATTTTGTAAAAAAAACATTTACTGCAGATTAATTAGCAAAATTCAGTGTCGGAAGCATTTCACTGTGGTGCCCGTTATAGTCTGCATCCACAATAGCTCTCTAGCTGGGAATACGCCACGCCCAAACAGGGCGCGATCGCATTTTCAATGCACATGGATGTAGTAGTACATACATGTACGTACGTGCGTACTTGACGTAGTGATCAGTGAAACTTACATGTAATTTGTGAAGTGATTTCTGGCCTGTTCCACTGCAGCGGCAGAACAACATTTTTCCCCAACTCATCTGGACATGCCACTCATGATCAACCGGGAACTGGCATAGGAAGCTGAAAATCCATGTTACGTCTGTTCAACTTATGTTAGTCCATTTTTTTTTCTTTTTTCTTTTCTTTTGGTTAATTCAATAATTGTGGCAATTATGTTAGTCCATCCGATTTGCTCAAAAACCAGACACCTCTGGTCCCCCCCAACTCACCAAAACAGATTTTAGCATCATCATTAACAACGAAAATGAATAGATGATTTAAATGCGCTCCTGTTGGATATGTGTCTTTCAAGGCGTAAGGTCACGGTGTCGTGTAGTGAAAGACCCGCTCTCAAGTATTAGTAAAGGACCCTCTGCCAAGAGGAATGGTGTCCTATCTGGAATCCTATGATAACTAGCTTGCATTCGCTTAAAGCTTTCAGACTCGTCCTACTTTCAGCAACCCCGACCGGCGAACAATAAACGAAATATCAATCAACCATCAATCAACGATCAATTATCAATGAATTATTAATCAATTGATTAATCAACTCCGATAGCCGATAGGCGAGTGATACTTCATGAAGAAGAGAAGGAACGAAATGCTATATTGACGCTTCAGTGACATTAATCCTTTGACCAGAGAGCCACGCTACACAATATTCTTCTTACCGAGAGCTGCCAACGTTGTCAGCTGGCCTAAATAATCACAGGGCTGGAGCAGGTTCGGTGCCGAAGCTGTCTCGCAGTCCGTACTTATCTCCGAGCACCTGTTCTTAGCATACATAGAGCTATATAGAAGCTTACTTTTTCTTACTTTTCTGTCTTCTCCGGTTTATCCAGGAAACCTCGGTACGCTTTGATGAGTCGATTCGTGGCAAACATATGTAGAATCCACAATGCACATCCCGTCTCCAGAAGGCACTTAAACCCGGTACGAAACAAAACACAACACTAAACCTATGATATATTAGATCATGAGATTAACCAAGGGCAGATAGATGATATCCGGTCACACTGGCTAGCTACAAAGTGACTATCCACCTAAAGGATCGATATCAGCCTAATTGGGTCCATCCCTACCCTTTCGTTTACGGTGGAGACGATCTATTCAGTCATGCCACAGGCGCTTGGACCATCTCTGACTAATTTGGCAGACGACATCACTTCTCTACATGGCTGATCTAGAATCTAGATGCCCGTCGTGGTCGGGCTGATATGACACCTGGCCACACGCTTGAAAAGCTTCACGATCCACAAGTCTATAGACGCGTCGGACGCGTCTCTTCTTCGCTCTGATCTAAGGCAAAGCGTGCTGATTCGTACTCGTACATGCGTCTACCCCTCTCTCTCTGCTCTACCTACTCTCCGTCTTGCATCTTATGCGAGTGTAGAGGACTCTACTCTAGAGTAGCAATTGCATCTCCCTGGAAGAGTACTCCAGGCCGTACCCCACCTCAATCTACTTCTCCTCTCCACCAGTAGAGCAGGTCCATAGCTACCGACTCTAGTCCCCTTGCTCGACCTCCACCCCCGGCATCAAAATCTCAACAATTTCACTGCCTACCGACAGGACAGGCAGACAGACCTAGCTAGGGCAACTTGCAAGTTAACATGGGAGAGGCATGTAAGTCATCCATTCGCTCACCTCCCGAGCCGTGCCCTAAAGAGGTGACCCCCCTCCCCCTCGAAGCGTTGATTCGCAGCAGCACGAATCATCTTCCGTCACTCGTTACATGCTGTTAGCTAAAGGATTCCCCAGGGAGTAAAGAAGGAAAGGGAGAGACACTTGCTTGGCTGACGTGCTGCATACCATCCCGTCTGTCGTGTCGTGTCGTGTCGTCTTCCCATCCGCGACATGCAACTGCAGGAACCGTTAGCTACATGTACCTACAGACACCGCACGGACAAAGAACACTGGAAAAGCGCAGCACAAAAGCTTAGTGCATTCTGTACGTCTCTCTCTCTAGATCTACCTCTAAATTCACATGTGAAAAAATTGAACAATCAGCACCACCACACCCCGCCTGTGCTCTCCGGTTTCTACAAGTTCTGCAGTCAGGTCAGCGCTGGCTGCGTGCGGGCTGCGGCGAGTGATTGCGAGTGATTGCGCGCTTCCCGTCCCGGGAGCCTCGGCACTGCAGTGGCTCGGATTTACCGTTCTGGATTAGAAAAAACCCGGGGCATGGCATGGCATGGCATGGCCTGGACTGGATGGACTGACATTCTACAGCTGGTGGATTATATTATGTAGCTATGTAGCTAGGCTTCACATGGAATCCCGCTCCTCACATGGAAAAGATGGATAAATATGTAATCACTTGTTTGTAAATCAGACGAAAGAGTAAAAAAAAAAAAAAAAAAAACACCAGAATTCGAATCAATAAGTAATAATTTTTCCCACAAGTATGTAGTCCCTAAGCCAGCTAGCTAGATTTTGATATGTGCAGACAAACTTTCAAACTTTCCATTCCACCACCCACCCGTAACCAACCAACCAACCAATCAATCAATCGATCCGATCCCAACCAATATCAAAACCAATACCACAGAAACCGTACCGGGTGAGCGAGTAAGAATACAGACGACGAAGAAAAAGGGGGGGGGAGATTATCAAGAACCCATATTGATGCAAGTTAAAAAAAAAAAAAAAAAGTAGTAGAAAGATAAGATCGCAGACCGCCGTATGTATGCCAAAGGGGAGAGATAGAGAGATCGCAGACCGCCGTATGTATGCCAAAGGGGAGAGATAGAGAGATTTCATAAACGCCAATATAAAAAAAAAAAAGAGCCCACTCCAAACAGAAAAAAACAAAAGGGTAAAGAAAAGAAAAGAAAAAAAGCGCAGCAAAAAACAAAAACAGATACCGCCCAGTAGCAAACTAAATGGTCAATGTCAATATAATACAACCGAAACTTTTCCCCACAAAACCGCTCCCCGCTCTCCTCCTCCTCCACTCTCAGCAACAACACTCCCCCCCTCCATCCTAATTCTGAAACTCACTCCTCGTCGACGCCGTCCACCTCCTCTTCCTCTCCCACCCAGCAGCGGCAGCGCCCGAATCACCACCCCACAGCCCACTGCCCCTCACAAGCCCCGTACTCCCCCACAGCCCCGCCGCCCCCGCCGCCGGCTCCTCCGCAATGCTGCTACTGCCCTCATCATCATCCTCACTACTACTGCCGCCATCAATCGCGCTGCCAAACAGCATGCTGCTACTCCCAAAGATGCCACTCCCGCTGCTCACGCTCTCATCCTTGCTCGTCGGCCGGCTGTCGCCGCCGTCCACGGGGCGACTCCACAGCCCCTTCGGCGCAGGCCCGGAGCTAGCGGTGCTGGCGCTCCGCTTGCCGTGCCCGAACATGGCCATGCCTTTTCCGGCGCCGGAGGCCGTGAGTGTGAATCCGCCGATTGTGGTGGCGGCGGTGCGCTTCGTGGTGGTGGAGCGCAGGTGTGGGGAGACGGGGGGCGTGGAGGTGGGTGTGGCGCCCGTGCGGATGTGTTCGTTGTTTGCGACGATCTGAAGGGAGTATTTTGCGGGGGGGTGGGCGGGGAGGTCGGTGTTTGTTGTTGTTGTTGGGGGGGGGCGGAGTGGCTGTGGTGGTGGTGTGGGTGGTGGTGGGAGGAGTCGTGGTCGCGGCGGACGGCCATGGTGACGGAGGCGATGCCGATGTCGATTAGGACGGGCTGGTGTGTGATTGCGCCGATGAGGGCGTTGCAGCCGGCGCCGTGCGTGACGAGGATGAGCACCGTCTCGATGTCGTTCTCGCTGTCATCGCTGTCGTCGCCGCAGTCTGAGAGCGGCGGTGTCGGGTTTCCGTTGACCGGCGTAGGCGTAGGTGTAGCCTGCTGCTCCTTCACGGGTGTCGGGGTCGGTGTGGCCGGCTTCGACACGACCTCGCCGGCAGCGCAGCGCTTCCACTGCGTCGGCGCCGTGGCCACGTGCTGGTCCTCGGTGGCATAGTACCACAGCAGGCGGTTCCACCCGTTCTTGAAGCGCTTGTGCATGGCCGTCCACTCCTCCTTGTACTCGCCGCCGCCGCCGAGCTTGGTCGAGTCCCAGCCGATGTCGAAGTCTGCGTACTCCTTTGCGTGCGAGAAGTAGCCGCGCGGGATCGGGCCGTTGGGCGAGGTGGCCCAGGTGGGCGTCGGGGCGACGAAGCCGCCCGTAAACGTTGTGGGCAGCGCCGCGGCGAGCGACGACATGTTGTAGAGCGATGATGTGTGGTGGTGGTGGTGGATGTGTGATGAGGGCGAGGAAGAAGCAGAGGAGGGGCGGATGTAGTCCGCCTTTGCAGAGCCGACGAGCAGCGGTGTGGGCGGCGGCGGCGTGATGTCCGTGTAGTAGTCCTCCGCCAGCCACTCTCCGAGCCAGGCGTCGAGGCGCAGCAGCGGCTTTACGAATTGGTGTTCTGAGCGGTCGTGCGGAGCGGGGTCGACGGTGAGCTCGCCGTCGTCGGCGTGGACATAGTGGGTGTTTGTGACCTCCTGGTGGTGGTGCTGCGCGATGCCGGAGGCGATTGAGACGCTGGTCTGGATGCAGCGCAGGAAGGGGGAGGAGTGGATGACGATGCGGATCTTGCGCGGGTGGCCGCCGTTGGCGCGGGAGGTGGCGGAGGCGGGGTGCGGGGTGTTGAGCTTGTTGGCGATGAGGGTGGCAATGCGGCTGCCGAGGGAGCGGGTCTGGGTCCAGCCGCCGTAGGTGAGCGGGGGTCATAGGGGGTGGGGGAGGAGAGCTGCCATTGGGCGTCGGCCATGTCGAGGCGGGCGCCGTGGCGGACTATGAAGACGGTGGTGGGGGTTGAGGAAGGCATCGTGAGGGAGAGGCCTTGAGTGGTGGTGGTTGTGGTGTTGAGGTAGTAGATATCGATACTCTTGAGAAGTTGTGTCTGTGCCTGGGACGGGGGCTCGGGGGTGGGTATATATATCTAGCAGACGTAGTAGTAGTAGCAGTAGCAGAAGGTAGGATTGTAGTAGTAATAGGCAGCCCTCTTGAGAATCGAATCGATGGCGATATATTATTCTGCGCCCTGCTCTTTGGGGGGGGGGGGATGTGGGGGATTGGGTCGTATTTGAAGTAGAGTAGGTACGATGTCTCTCTCTCTGCTGCACAGTCGAAGGCGAAGTCGGCGACGACGACGACAGACAGACAGACGTCCACCACCCACAATCAACCACCGCTCGATCCAATTGGTAATTTGTAATGGGGAAAACGAGTCTTAGGAGGACTAGGCGTGTGCGTGCGGTGACGATATGAGGCTGAGGGGCTCTGGTAGTAATCCACACTTCTCACTCACACACTACAAGGGCTGCAACCTCGGACTTTATCAATGAAAACAACGGAAGAAAGATTATATCCTCGACCAGCACTCGCACGGCCTCTTGCTCGCTCGCTCGGTAAGCAAAAGAAGAAGAAGAAGAAGAAAGAAAAAAAAGCAATTAAAAAATGGCTTGCTCGGGTCTGATCGTCCAGTTTCGGCTCCCCGGGTGTCTACCGTCTCTCTCTCTAATTTTTTCTCTCCTCTACCTTTTAACACTTGTTGAGATCGGAGAATTCCGAGCTGTCTTTTTTCTCTAGAGTAGGTCTCACAGTAACAAAACAGACAAGACAGATCCGGTACTCCCGCGGATTTGGATGCGCGGTATGTATGTGCGTGCGTGGGCAAGGTAGGGTACTGTAGGCAGGCAGGCAGGCGTGCGTGCGTGGGTGGGTGGGTGGGTGGGAAATTCAAGATCTGCCTGCAGGGAGCCGTCCGTCGTCGACGTGCGGAAATACGGGATGGGGATAGGGATTAAGTAGGTAGGTAGGTAGGTAGGTAGGTAGGAGGGATGATGTCGAGTACAGTAAGTATATCGTGCGTGGGTGGGGGGAGGAGATGGGAGGGGAGCGGAGAGGGAGGACGACCGTTCAAATAGTTATGGATGGAAAAGAGAAAGCAGAGGGAGGGCACGCGAGCAGTGATGATGAGACTACGGTCTCGTAATATTTTTTTTTCTTTTCTTCTTCTTTGTGCTTATTTAACCTTTGTGAGGAAGAAAAAAACTGGCCGCGGGATCTGGATGGGAGAGTAGAGGAGGTAGGTAGAGTAGGCAGAAAAATGGCAACGGTCAATTAACCCCCGAGAGCACAATGCAATGCGTGGGAATCCAAGAATTCAAGCAAGAAGAATATGCGGTCTGTAGAGTAAATACAATCCGGGGGTTATGTCATCTTCATAGCACATACACCGGGTCCGAAACCTAATATCATTCTCTCGTCACCTCCCAATTCAATTTCAATTCGAGGTGGTGGCAAAAACTATCGTGACTTTACTTTCCGGCTGAACAAGAAAGAAATGTGGGGAAACTGGCTGGCTGGCTGGCTGGCTGCGGGTGGAGAGTGAGTGTAGGTAGGTACCACTAGGTACTCGGGGGGGCAAAGTCAAAGCAGGAGGAGGTGGGAGAGAGCGCGCGGCAAGAAAGCAAGCACTCTCTCTCTCTCTCTCTCTCAGCAGCGGTTAGTTGTGATATTTCACAACGTACGCCCCCAAAAACCTGAAATATATCGAATCACATCACCCACCAACCACCAACGAACGGTCCACGGATATCGATAACCAGCCAGCCTGTCTGTAACCCATGAGTGAGTGCAAATGTTTCGATTCCCCGGTTATCAGCCCAATTATCGGTTCCAGTTCTGAGTGAGAGCAGGTGTGCGGTGCGGTGTGGTGGTGGTGGTGCGATCTACAGTGCCTAGCTATCCAAACCGTAAATCTCAAATTAAATAGACACAAATTTCCTGGTGTATGTGTTACAGTTGCACCTCCTCAACCCCATGCTACCTACCCGCCCCATGGCCGGCCGTACCATAAAACACACACAAGATTCTATTTGCCTACCTCGAAGGGTAGGTAGTTGTACGTAAAAAGAAGAGAGGAGGAGGAGGTGGTTGTGTGGTGTGCGTGCCTGTGAATTTCGTACATACATTGTTTGCACTGCACTGCATACAATCTAAATGCCCCATACCTATCGGTATCAAAAATCTACATAAATCTACAATCGAACATTGGCCTTGCTGTATCTGATCTGATCGTGACAGCTCTTCCCACATACCCACATACATACAGCCTCCCCGTTTACAAGGCCGGCGGTTGGTTTACCCTGAAAGCAGAGGAACAAAAAAAAGATGCAGCACACCCTTCTTTCTCCCCCGCAATTACGAATCTACCGACCCTACATCCTCCCACACAGATCGAAACAAACGACCCTTCTTCTGCCTGCTCTCTCCCCACACAGAACCCTGTCGAACTACCCTCCCTCTTCTGAAATGAGGAAACAAGCAGTCAGGTCGAGACGATGCGCCACCCCTCACCTTAGAAATCTGGACAGACATGACGCCGACCTGCTTTTCGAGACAGAGAGAAGTCCAGCATGTCATGCAGGCTTTCCTTGCACCCCTCCTTAGCTTCATAGCTTCCCTTCCCTTCCCTCCCTTCCCTTGCTCACCTTCTGTACCCTCCCTACGCTGCCTACCCCCGCCCTCGCTTGTAACGCATGTGACCCCTCTTTTTTGATTCATCCATGCCTCAAGCCTTCTTTTTTTTTACCAGATGAATGGCACTAGAAAAGCACAGACAACAAAGACGGAAACATTTTTTTTCCTTGTGAGTGGAGTGGAATGAGTTCGTCACCGGACATAATGGACGGTTTTAGCTACTATCCATCCGGATGCACAAGTCAAACCACCACACAACATCGTGACTTTTTTTTCGGCCGCGGTCCACGGTATCGGCTCTTGGGTGATACATAATCACGATGGAACATTTGTAACCACATAGGTTCAGTTATGTGCGACTTACAATCCAATCCGAGGGAACACCTTTTACCCCGGCGGCACGAAACATACATATGTAGATTTCCGCCCTAAATAAACCCCCGGGTCAGATCAGAGTGAGCGTCAAGGGTAAAAAGAAAAGAAAGAGAAAAAAAAGTGTCAGGGAAAAACAGTCATGTGTTGCGTTTTGCCTACCGGTATGTAAGGTACCACTGCAATTGTAGTAGCCGTTGGTAACCAACTTCTAGAAAAGGGAGTGGGAAATGTCCAATAGCACTTCTACCACCCGAGCCACCGCAGTACTGCTCCGGGGGAGGCCACGATCATTTCCGATGCCTCAAAGACCAAAGACAGCAACGAAAGCAGCCTCAACCCGGCAAAATTCAAAAGCCACCTAACGAATTTTTTTCCCTCCTAAAGCGCAATGGATTTCGCCATACCCACAGATGTCACGACTCACGAAGGCCTTTCCTTTCACTTTGGTCCTTACTAGATTAGCTATTTGGAGCCTCGAGAAAGCGGCGCTAGTTAGTACTGCATGTTTATATAAATATAGGGTTAGGGTTTCTTACCAAGTTAAACATCTCCAAACAGGCAAGCCAACATCTCAGCGTCAAGGCTCATCATCTAACTACATCCTCATCCCCTTTATTTCTTTTTTGTCTCGTCTCGCCGTTCCTTTCCTATTTGTTATTTGCCCTGCCTCGTTGCAACTTTATAATTCCTTTTTACTGAAAGTCAAATCCTAAAATCCCCATCCAAGCAAAGCGCATTGACCTTTCCCCTAGTTGGTTGATTAGTTGTCTCACTTTTGCTTTTTCCCCAAGTTTGCTTGCTCCCCGCGATTTGTTTTGCTTTGTTTTGTTTTCCTATTGTGACGGATCGATGTCTTGCCTGTGATGAATTTTGCCCATCCGATCAACAGTGCATGCATGTCCTACCTAATTCAACCTTTGCTACCTTCTCCAGCGTAGGTACCGATTGTTAGTCTGCGTTTTGTTTTGTCAGTCGAATTGAAAACTGCACAGCTACTTTATGTAGGGGTCCAAAAGAGTTGCGGCTTGAAACATCGATATCAATTTTTTTTCCTGAGTGCGGGGGGACCAGTTACACGGAAATGTCATTGAAAACCGTAATACGGCCGGGAATGAGTATCAGCAGTCGAGACCACATCGCTGACTGAGAGCGTCGATGGGTCAATGATCGTTGGTCGCAGTCCCTGGAGGAACCTTCGGGATCGAACGGCTGTTAAATTTCTTGCCAGTGTCTGCATGCTTCGTAGAGCTGCAGTGTGGTGGCTTGCATGGTGGGCTTGAAGCGAGTAGGAACAGAACCAGTGAACTCTTCTCTCCTTTCCTCTAGCGAGTCTCGTGAGCCAACAAGTCCCGCAGAGTACGAGCGGTGGGTATGTACGGTACTGTATTTCATACTTAACCGTAATCCACCGGCATGGAAAAGCAACACTTCTAAACTGCGCAGTGCTTAGCCTCATAACGCGCGATTGTTAGCTCGGCCCACTGTAGGGTCTCAACTCACGGTACTATGATGGCCAGTTCCATATCTCCGGTTGGCCAGCTATCACAGAGCTCACAACTCGTAGTTCTCCAAAGTCTTTTTCCTAATGTCATTGGAATTCCGTGGTTAATTCCTTAACCGGTCCGGTCGACTTCAAGACTACCAGTGTCGCCCTAACTCGCTGCCATAGTCTTGTGAGGCCATGGCAAGCCTGTAAGCTGATTTTGTATTAGACGTTTGCCAATAACGTAATTTGACTCAACCGACGTTTAAACGGTTAGGGGCAGAGGTCAACTCTTCGTCCCAAAACCCTCTTAATCTATCGATACCATAAGACCCTTAGAGCTGTTTGGCCCTCTAAATCTCCGAGTGAGTGACTGTGACGAAAATTTCAGCCAAAACCAAAAAAATAATTCTTTTTCTATCCCGTACCACAGGTGGTTATACCAGCCCCGAACTGAGCCGTACTCAAATCTGAAGCATGCAACCCAAATCCGAGAAGTTGGTGTCAATTGACCGACGGAATGACCGTCAGCCCGTCCTTGACTAGCGCCCAAGGTGTTTGGGCTGGAGCGTAGACATTTGATTTAAATCTCCTAGTCACCCCAGTTTCTATTAATGAAGATGCTAAAGTCCTTTCTGATGAGTGATGGAAAACAGAGGAGTATAAGTCTTTAGTAAATCGCATAGGGATATTTCGGGGGGGGGGGGGATCAGCATACATATACATTGCATATTGAAGTACATACGCACCCACCATTACCCACACACCCTCCCACCCAGCCTGATAACGATAGAGAAAATCAAGACTTCCAGAAAATAGACGGATTAAATAGGTCTTCACCTTTCTACGCCAGTTTCCCGCTCGAGGGGATGTCCAGGCGAGTGGTGGAAGTATAAGTGTATTTATCAACGATATTAATCATATTGATATATTGAGGCACTGTGATTGTTTGGACTAGCTGAGAAATTAGGAGATTTCGGTAAGATTATGTAGCGTCAAAGGATTGACGTCACTGAAGCGTTAATGTAGCATTTCGTTCCTTTTGTTCTTCATGAAGTATCACTCGCCTATCGGCGATCGAAGTTGATTTTTTTTTGTTTAATTCATTAATTGCATGATGTCCGGCCTGCAGGTGAGTGGTGGAAACATAAATATAAGTGTGTTTATCAACGATATCACTATCGAGGTCAGAAATCACTTTAGAAATTAAGCTTCGTTGACTAAGTACTCACCTATGTACCTACACGCGTGTATTATGAGCGCTTTGATAGTCTGTCGTTGGAGTTGTAATTGGTCGTTGATTGATTGACTGATTGATTTTATTGTAATTAAATTAGAGTCCTGTAATATAATCAAGTAAGACGAGTCTGAAGGCTTCAATGGATGTCGATGTCTAAAGCTAACACGAACCTGGGCAGGACACTATTCCTCTTGACAGCAGGTACTTTACTGTTCGACACCGTGACCTTCCTACCTTAAACGACACATATCTAACAGGAGTGGCTTAACTTTTATCACCACGACTTACTCGAGTTTGGCGCCTTGAGGCTAGCTACATGTAGGGTGTCCCTCCATTACTTTGTAGGCATGCTGGCTGCACGCGTCTATCTAGGGATATCTTCCTGCAGCGGTTATTCAGCCTTTTATTATTTACATATACAGTAGAGGGAGGTTGTGGGCAGCAGTTGGAGATTGGGCGTTGACGGCCTGTAAAATGGCATGAAAAGTATTAAAGAAAGCGTGCACATATACACAATCTGACATGAAGAATTAAATCCGGAGCCGATAATACGAATTAAAGCCACACCCCATGCCCACGGACCGATATATGAAACCTCCGCACTTGAAGAGCGGAGTGATAGGTAGGTAGTCGAACCTTCGACCTGACTCCACCGACAGTGGCTAGCTGCTTTATACATTATATGCAATGATAGAGACAAAATGATTAGCATTGCCAGCTATATGTCCGAGCAACCTTCCATCCCCCAGTTGACAGGCCTTCAAAAGTGTG
Source organism: Morchella importuna (assembly GCF_003444635.1). NCBI lineage: Eukaryota > Fungi > Ascomycota > Pezizomycetes > Pezizales > Morchellaceae > Morchella > Morchella importuna. The sequence continues at coordinate 1,104,642 of NW_025763408.1, forward strand.
CCGCCGGAACCGGTTTTGGTGCGGAAAGTTCTGTCCGGGTAGCACCTAGGCCTGGAAAATGTAGTTCTCCGATTCGCATCATTACTAATGAGAGTTCTTGATGGAGATTAGAGCCTCTCAGAGAGAGTTGTCCTTAACGGCCGGTATGGGCTACGAAGAGTTTGGTAGATGCTGAGATTGCAGACTGACCTGGCAGGTCGAGTGATATTTTGTGATTTTAACTCAATTATCATTATGTGTTTATCTCAAATTAAAAACAGTAGTATAGTCTCATGATCATATAACGTATGGGTATCGAAAGAAAAGGAAAAAAACTCACGTCACAAAGTGTTGCAAATGTGGAAATGGTCCTCTCTAAGACCCACATGTAAATTGTGGATGAACTAGGGTGTCGCAAAAAGTGATCAGAATCTGATAAGACAAAACACGTATTCACGCAACATTCACTTACCCACATACCCAAGGACATTGACATCGAAGGGTTAGGGTCCCAATTCATCTTGGCACACACCGCCATCCCTCTAAGCATCACTTCCAGCCAGCACACAACATGGGCGAGTGGTCTAGTGGTTAGACTGCTCGTCAGGTTAGACACCGAGTGTTTGTTCTCAGGATACTAAAGGTCCGGGGTTCAAGCCAGGGGTGGGAGTAGTAACTGGATTTAGCCGCCGGTTGTAGTACTTTTTGTTCTTTTTTATGAGAAGTAAAGAAAACGAACTGATAATTATAATTTACATCTCGAGGCTACATACTTTTCTCCGCCAGGCTGTTGTTCATAGCCCGACAGTCCCCGCCCCTTATAGGAGATATTGAGTAGGCGATAAGACTTTTATTGTTAACTTACTAGCTGTAAGTTTAGATTTAGAAAGATTGGTTACTGTTTTTATAGCGCGACTAAGCGTAAAAGAATAATCTATATCGTCTTAGTTTGAGGGAAAGCAAGGTGAAGAAGCGATAACCCGCGAGGCACATACGCCTAATTCCCATGATTATCTCTGACATTATGGATTGAGGTATGTATCTAGATTATCTAGATGCATTTGTTTGCAATACATGAACCAACAGTCTCTTGAAATATTTGTATTTTCAACTTACTTGAGCGCTTTGTAGGGCGGGCAGAAAGTACCGGATAATGCAGGTTTTCATCGGGCCTTTTTGGCAGTAATTGGACTCTCAGCGCGCGCGCAGACATTTATGGACCTGGAATCTCCATTGCAATTAATTGTCCTGCACTATTCACGCATCTCCCTCGAGTGCTGGTAACGCCTAGGACCGGGGCCGGGGCCGGACTAATGGTTCTATCCGACGCGGCCGATCGACTATGTATACAAACCCAGGTAGACTAAATCTCAAGAATTAGGACTGTACTGCGCGTGCGTCGGACTGCGTCGGACTGCATATGGACTGCATATGGACTGCATTGGACTACACTCGTCTAGCCAAGACAGTCCTTCAAACCTTTGGATGGACGGGATGAACTATGGGATGAACTATGGAAGTCTGTATAGGCCGAAGCTCCAATGTATACAACAAGGTTCTTATTGTTTAGTGCCTTTATATAAGTGTCTTGTTTTTACTCCTGCTAATGCCGAGATAACCTCGAACAACAGTTACAGCTACTATTGCTACACCAGGCTCCTGTCGACTAGTGTGGCCCAGCCCATGACTGATATCTTGGTAAAGCCGCAAGGTGAAATTATCGGAAAGTTCTGGTCTACCGGGCCTCAGTACTCCAACTTAATTCCAATGAATCAGTCGAAGCAACTTAATGAGTTGTACATATTCATCCGAGGAACCGTTCTGAGGCCCGAATATTCCCATCTATTGCACCAGCTTATTTCCCGAGGTACAGCTAAGTTCAAAGTGAGGATCATCTTTGTGAAAAATAAGCTCTCTGAAATCTGTATCTGTGTTTCTTTCGCTATCGTTGACGGTGAACTATTCACACCCCTTAAGCTCTAAAGACCTTGTTCAACTATTATCAGACTTTCTCGAATTGCATAAACGATCTGTTAAGTATTGTTTGGTCTGCATTTGAATGGGCATTATTTATTCATATCCTATCACTCGATGCCGAGACTTTCAAGCCGGGACGATGCCTGGACAGAAGGAGGGATAGTCAAGCTCGCACGATACGTGCTCGTTCTGTAGCAGAATCGACCAAGCAACCCAAGAGTCTAAACCCGAGGCCCGAGTTCGAGAATAGTGAGCGAAGGTGTAAAAATTGACCTGTTTTTGTCGATAGCAAAAATGAACGCAGTGATGGTCACGAGATAGGGTGTCATCTCGAAGCCTGCTTGTAAGACCTAATAATAAAGTGAGTTTGGGGGGACAACTATCTTGAGACAAGACCGGGGTTTGTCTTGGGACATAATGCAAGATCTTTTAGCCACTTAATATACTCCATACAGGCCCAGTAATGGTCCGCCGGACCGGTACATGGCCAAATAACTTGCACCAGATAGATATGTTTATCCCAAATTTTAATACTCCTCAAAGAGAGCATTTTTTCTGCTTGTATTAAGCAATTGCATGCGAGACTACAATTGTCTCGCAATATTCTCGGGACATCTCGAGACTCTAGAGACCATTTCTTTCATAGATGGTACAAGATGAAATAACCGCTAATCTGATCTCGTCTTATCCCGTGGCCATTGCTAAATAAACGGCTGCTGTTCTTGACGGCTAACACAATGTAAACGAGTACTTGCTGTGCCTGGTGTTATAGTCGTTCGTTGGATGCCGGCTAACGGGGAGGGGGAGGCTGGTTGAAGTAGGAATCATTGAATAGGCCGGTTTGGTAGTTTAGTGCTCTGCTTGGAACCTCTATTTGAGACTCTACTTGCTAGAAAACTTGGGTCAATGACTAGATCGGCAAAGAAGGATTTCAGGGCCGTGTAGTGAGAGAGACATAGGGCCCTCTGAGAAAGTAAACGTATCTATAAACGAGGATAATCAGTGTACCCCGTCCCTCTAACGAACTGGACTTGTGGTCGTAATAGTCAAACCGGTGGGTGTTTATCGTGAGTTGAGTCATAAATCTCCAGAAACATCCAGCAGTAGGCAATAGTTGAAGTCAGAGAGATTAGCTGAAAATCACCAGCTGACGTGGGAACCGCAAAAACCCCGAAAAGACGTTTTCGGGGAGGCTTGTGGTAACTGGATCATGATCTATGGCTCGACACCACGTTTATATGCCGAGGTCCTAAAGAGATGTTAGTGGATAGGAGATGTGGCTACATCAGGAGACACGGCAGGTGGCTTGCTTAGATTACAACCACATGTCTTGTTGCGAGGATAATCCTCCGACAGAGAAACGGTTATTTTTTACTTTTCTCCATCGAGTCTATTCCGAAGTCACACCGCCCCATCAACTCATTAGGAAATAGAAAATTCCATCAAAGTGCTTTCCAAAAACCCCCGAAGACAGTTGAGTGTTAGATGATGGATAGGGCTCGGCGTATGGACCAAATTCCAGGGAGGCGATCTTTCATGATGGAAGTCTGGAATCGAAAGTAAGCCCACCAACCGCCCCCAAACACAAGAGGATAGGATCATTATCGTACCGTCTCAAAGTTACACTTGCTTCAAGACATAGCCAGTGAAAAAGCTAAAGAAAATTATAGTGTCGGTAAAGAGCCTGTCTTTGAAGCGAGTGATAATCTATGCCCAGTATTCTTTTTTCTTTTTTCTTTTGCAGACACAACTGCACCTGTGCGGAATAGCGGGTAATTGATCCGGGGGAAATCCATGCATGCCATCGGCTGTGGCGCTCTTGAGTGTAATCACCTCCTCCCCCTTGTGCGGCACAGCTGAGTTATCCGGATAACAGTGGGGGGTCAGTTCCAGCAAGTTGCTCATCCCTTACCTTACAAGTTACGGCGTGGGTACCAGTAATCTTCAGAGATGGTATAGGCAGTTTTTGGTACTGCACATGGTACACGTGGTAAGCGAGATACTTTAACAGTTGAATGCAGTGGCTACGGGCTCGAATACGCCGTCAAAATCTGCTGGAAGAGACCTGCTCCATCTAAGGAAAGGAAATTTGCGACATGAGCACTAATGTATCTAACATAGATCAGCACAGAACGTTGATCCTATCCACTTAAAACCAAGAGTATGATTCTCACAAGCTAAAAACGCACGAAGATTAAAGAAGGTGGCATATAACCCTGTTTAGTGATCCACCCGAGTGATAGTTTATGAAACTATGAAACTGACTTGAAGCATCATCATCGGAGGCCCTATTAATAGTTTCCTAATGGTTCATAAGTTTTCTTAACCAGCGAGCACATCTAGCTATTCCAAATACCCCCTAATACGTTCACCGTCGTGGACACTACGAGTGGAGAGCGATATGACAATGTGTGTTTGAAGTCGGAACCCCGAGGGTCAAGAATAGACTATATGAATGTTCTGGATTCAATGAAATTCATCAATATGGTATGATATAACTCAGCTTGCTTAGATATCTTTACCTTCTAGAGTCGGGGCTCTCTCGAAACGGTATCTTTGTACCACACAAGATCGAAGAAAGATCGACGTTAATATGCATAATGTAGATCCGGCGGCTTCATTTCTCCTCGCCTCTGTCTACAAGCTGAGTTACGACAAGGCTTTTATTTATCTGCCGAGACACTTGGCTGCACTCCAAGGATACTTTGAGCGGGCTAACAACTGATCGCTCTCACTTAGAGGTCGAATATAATCGTATGTTGATGTTGAGAAATCCAACAAGAATTTAACGAGTCTCGAAGCTAGCAGAAGAAAATAAGAAACTTAAATGTAAGTCTAGTCGTACCCCGTACCATGCGGTATGCGGTATTACGGGGAGTAAACGGTAAGGCATGATCCAAGTGATTAGTGGTTGACCACATTCACGGTAAAGAAGAGATCTGTTTCAATATGGTACCATATGTATCGACCGGAGATGATACACTTAATGCTTTATAGAGATGATTGGTGGGAACCTTGATTGGTGGGTTGTTTTATCCTTATAGGTGATACAGTACCCCCTGAGAAGCTTAAGCCTCCTTCTATTCGCACGTATCCATCCATGTGGGTGACCGAATATATTTAGGCGCAAGTAAGCCCTCTCCTGGAATTCAATAGTGCCGTATATATCTCGGAGATTGCAATCCACGCTAACCCTTAAATGGAGGAATTATTGTTATATGTGCCTTGTTATATGGTCGAATCGAGACACATACTACAACTACCGTCTAGATCGCATCAAAACAATCCGTTTCACGCCAACGTCAATCTGGCTATTTCCTTACCTACAGTACACTCGAGCCTTACCACATTGTAGCAAAGGTAAGACATCACCCCATACATTCTAGTGGCCATGGGTGTAACTACAGATGGTAGGGGAGTCTTGTAATACGCGCATCACAAACTAACCGTTCATAGAAGTTGTGGTATATTCTGATAGAAAACTCGTACGATTCTTCAAGCAAAATCACTCAGCTATTTTCTCACTCACTCTGTTGGCTGGCTGCAGAGCTACACAATGCTGTAAACAGATCTTTTAATTAAACTTGCACGTGCTCACATATTGGAGTATTGTCCATAGGTATATCAAATTCCAAAAGTAAGAAATCTGAGTTCAGTATCTCTGCCTAGAACCTAGTCTAGGAGTGTTACAAACCTAAACAAACGGAAATGCCGAGAAATTTTGAGGGCCACGACTCCGTGGACTTGGGTCTTTACAGCACAGTTTCGGCTGTTTCGTGGCAGATGTCCTTATTTCGGATGGGAATATTTCTTATCAGCTTCTAGAAAGCATGGGAAGGGGTTCATGCACGAGTAGCCCAAGCAGGTGGATGATGTAACTTTGGTGGGAATTCTAGGATGGGTATATTCTAGAAGTGAGCAAGGGGAATCCCAGGAGATCCATGCTAGGTACGAGATTCCCATTCTCAATCTCAGCCATTACAAATTAGAATCAAAGGAAATAGAGTAACGTTAACTGGAGATGAGGATCAGTGTGAGTCGGGCCGATAAATTTGAGTCACGGGGAAGGGCATTAGGGAAGGGCATTGGGGCAGTTATGAAACCGCTATTCGTGCTGTGGAATGGGTTCGACATTCCTATCTCCATGATGAGCGTCCAGGATCTCAATATCCACTTGCCCAATTGAAGTAGAGAAGGCGATTGACAAAAACAAGCAAGTGGATTTATGAAACGTCGCTACACCCCTTCGCTCATCCACAGCTAAAGCCACCGACGGGACCTAGCGCGACAGACGCCGACATTCCGAAATGTATGTAGCGACGACCCTCGCCAGGGGTTCCAGTGACCGCTCTCAAGCAAGGTCTGGTCCCGATTGATTTAGATGCTAAGGCGATACGATATGTCTTATTCACTCCTGAGCATAAGACACTTTTTTATTTTTTTTCTTCTTTTGAGAACATATATACTGACAAAAGCTCGAGCGTAGTGCATAAAGTATCTCACACATAGCGTTTCGAGATATAACTCCCTCAGACCAAGTGAAGATGGGGGATCCCAGTTTACACCCCAGCCACTTCAGCCTTCTTCAGCCATGGCCATATCGAAGGGTGCTCAAAATAGTTGGTTAGAGCGTTTTGCCAATTCGGCAGACGATGGCAGCGTAGAGTAATTAAATTGCTCGAGAAGGAAAGCGAGAAGGTTCTCATCTATTTAGCTCCTAATAAAAAACTGCCGGACCGTTAGTGGACGTTTGACGTTAAGGATCCTTAACCAGGCTAGACTTTATTTATTAGCGCAGATCAGCCGTATTGAGGCTCTGCGGCCACCCGTTCGTCTCGATTATTGGTGGCTTTTGTCTCAGTCATGATTGGTACTGTCGTTCACTGGGTATTGGCGGACACTGGGTGTTGACGGATTGCAGGCAAAACTTAGCTTAGCTGTCTCTTTTTTGGTTTGTTCGTCAACACCCAGTGCCCGTCAATACCCCGTGAACGACAGTACTTTCTTGAGACTTGGAGAAATGTTCACAGTACTTTTTGTGGCTTTAATTTTGGTTTTTTGACGGTAGCCTGAACGCAGATGAATCAATGCACAGGTTCGACAGGCAGTTACATAGTGAGTGAAGGGTTCTTTGGGACTTGGGGCAGGAATACACGATATTATATTATTAGACAGTACCTACATGTAAGTACAAGTGCTCTACTCTTGCAACAAATACTACATGTATGTATGTGCCGTACGCTATTCAGCTCCAAGTTTGTACTCACATGTGCACTCTACCGGTGGACTCACCAGCGCTACCTAGAAGAGGGACACGACTCAACGTCGTCTAAAGCGCCCGGTACTCTACATATGCGTCTAGGAATATATGCAGATATCAACATACGAACTACTAGGGATCTAGTTAGAGTTTGCATGCGTGAACGTCATAAACTAGTGGTCGGTGAGGCAAAGAACTTACTTTTTGATCATTTCTGCCCCCCCCCTTTTTGGAACTCAGCATGTGGGCATGGCAATCATCGACCTGGCTAATAATAAGTGGCCGTGTAAGGAAACGAGTGCTTGGTAGCGAAAAAATGCCAACTAGGTACAGCGATAGGAATGATCTATGGAAAAAACAGTTATATGGTGCACAGATATTTCGCCATACAATTTCACCCCCCCTGTTTTTCCATAGATCATTCTGGTCGCTGTATATCCAATCCCGCTTGATAAATTGTTTCTGACTCTCGGCTCCTGAAGCAAACACTACAATATTGTAAGATTTTCGGTTTAATCCGCGGACCGAACATGGGAAAATACAAGGAAGGTTTCAGGCATCTGGACGAAGTAGGAAGGGGTGTCCTGGCAGGCAATGACGAGATGGGGTAGTCCGTGCTACCCAGGTACCATGATAGAGTAACTGACCCTTGCACCTACATCACGACCGACAACACCATCACGACTTTTTTTTTCACTTTCGTACTGTAATATTGTGCATACAGTTGCTTTGCAACCACCGCTTTTTGCGCTTCATATTCTATTACCGGTACCTAGTGAGTAAATTATTATTTACTTCTTCGGACATCCCTGCCCAAGATGCAGATAATCTTCTCCCACCACCACCTTCAGCACCAGCAAGCACCCTTCCCCATCCCTTACCCCTTCTCGCAAATGCAGAGTACTCTACATACTGTCTGTATGTAGGGCATTTTACAGTGCATTTCGCCGGCCTCCTTGCCGATTTTGTTGACTGCCCACCTCCTCCTCCATGCAGCTGTTCCGTATCTTGGCCCTGTACTGTTTTATGATCTCGCACCGATATGGGTGGTTGATCATGAGAGTGTGTGTCTTGGCCGGATAGGTACCTACATGAAGAGGAGGGTGAGGTGCGTGGTGTTGGAATTTTATTTACTCTTTGGAGAGCAATTTCTTTTTATCTACCCCGCCTTCCCTCCCATATTTTTGGCTTCGACCCTCTCTTTTTTTTTTGTGTTGTCTTCATACCGACATATCGGTCTCCACTTCCCTTCCACCTCCCCCCCTGCACAGCACTACACTGGGTATATATTCGTTTCTCTTGTTGCTACCGCCGCCGCGACTACCCTTATATTCAGCCGGTGGTGGCTTTTATTATTTATTTATATATATATATTCTTTATTGCCTGCCTGTCAATGCTAGCTAGCTAGTTTCCCTGCTCTGTTATAATTCCTACGCCCCCCAATCAATCGAACGTCGGCAATCCCAAACTCACTTTTTATGGTGACACTGCCAGCGCCAGATGCCTTTTGTCAGTCCTGCACGTTCAAGTTCACGTCTACGCTCAGGTTCACATCATCAGCATCCAGGTAGTAATCTTCCTCCCCGTCTTCAAAAAAAGCAGAATCCAAAATCAGAGTCTACTACTACCCTTAGTAGTATCTGGAAGAAATCGGCATTCATCCGCTACTGCTGCTTGGTTGATCTCTTACGCGGCGGCCAGAGACAAGAACACCTAAGCAAGAAGAATAAAAAGAAGAAGGCGGTCTTGGTCGTTGTTGTGGGCGCGGTTCATAGGCGGCGATTGTCCCCGACGCTTGTGGTGCGGGAACGGAGGCGGCGCGGACATACCAGTGCTGGGAGTGGGAAGAAGAAGGGCAGTCCTAGGACGAGTTATACAGGAACAGGAACAGGAGCAAGAGCAGGAACAGGAGCAAGAACAGGAGCAAGAACAGGATCAGGAACAAGGGCAGGGGGGTCAGCAAGGTCTGGGATTGTCAATCAGAGGGCCTCCTCCACGACCACTTCCCTGAGGACTTCCGGCGTCACATCGGTTTATAACCCCACAGCTCCGCTCCCGCCCATACCGCAGGAAGAAGAGGAAGGAACATCGAGCTTGGGCCTGGACCGAGTAGAGGAAGTAGAAGAAGATACACAGGCATCATCATGCCCTCCGACAGCGGCGCGGCATCCTCGTCAGTCTCCCCAAAAGTTATCGTACCGTCAGTCACGGTTATTGCACTTCTTGTTCTTATAACATTCATTGGTGCAGTGATCATCTTTGTCCGTGCGTACAAGAAGCGACGGCGGAACCAAGCGGGCACCGAGAAACAGGATGAGGAGGCAGCAAATGCCGCCGCCACAGCCGACACCAAGACTGGTAAACATCGGCGGAGCGGCGCGAGTAGCAGCTTTGGCGGCGGCAGTGGTGAAAGAGGCGGCGGTCGCGATGCGGAGGATGTGATCAGCCCGGTACCCCGCGCGGCGCACTCCCACCAGGAGGCACGGGACATTGTTGAGCAGGGCTTCCGCCGCAGCCGGCGGTCGGGCGACGGGGTTGAGCGGGGCGTGGTATTTGGGCAGGGCTACAGCGTGTGGAACGGGCCCGGGCAGCAGCAGCAGGACGAAGGTGCGGCGCCGGTCATTGGCAAGATTGAGCGCATCATGGGCAATCCGCTGTCAAACGACTTCTACACAGACCGTGCGAGCGGCAGTGGCCACTCGCGGAATAACAGCGCTGCAAAGGCAGCAGCAAAGGAGAAGAAGAGGGAGTCGAAGAGACACAGCTATCCTGTGGTCAACACGAAGAATGCACCGCTGAGGACGTCTTCGGCGAGGCCGACTACGGCGTTGGAGCTGGACACAAACCTGTCACCCGTGTCGCCAGACGAGACAGAGCTGTCGACTGCGCGCGACTTCTCACCCTATAGCGGAGACAACGGCATCTTCAAGTCACTGTCACCGCCCCCAGCGGCACCAGCTGCTATTGCGCTGCGGTATCCGAACGTGACGGCCCTGGTGCGAGCCAACATCCCCGGCGAGTCGGCGTCGAAGCGGTCGTCGTTCCGATCATCGCATCGGACGTCAAGCCGATTCTCATACACGCAGCTGCACGACGGGACAAATCTCTCGGACCACATCTCGTCGCAGTACAGCCGCTCAAAGAAGGAGCAGAAGTCGCCGTCTCCCATCCACATCGAGAAAGTCAATACACCCGATCCCCTCCCAAGTCCGCCTGCCTGGGCGGCGTTTGGCGGGTTCGACACCTCACGGAACTCGAAATCATCGTCTTCACAGCCATCCAGGATCTCCACACTCTCCTCTGGTACCGACAAGTCTGCAGAGCAATCCGTCAAGAGCCACGGTCACGGCCACAGACTCTCGTGGAACGGCCGGAGCGTCCTAGACCTCGACCCAGCTCCGCCACCAGTCCCTTCAAAGCACTCGCCAACCCCACCGCCCATCGCGCCCTCCTCCCCTACCCCCTCCTCCCCCTCCCGTCCACTCCGCCGAAAGGACAGAAACATCCCCATCGAGCCCAGCTCGCCACCAAAGTTTGCAACAGCCCCAAGAGTCCGCACATCCGCCTTCGGGCCCTCCCGCCAAAAGAACTACCCGCAGCTTCCGCCCATCCCGCCAGACCCAGAGGACGTCGCCAGCGGCCAGCTGTTCCTACCAACGCTCATGTCCCGCTCCGGGTCCAACTCAAAAATGTCAGTCCTCTCAGTGCCATCCACAATCTCGTCCTTAAACACCATCAACACCATTACCCGCTCCACAACAGGGCTCTCGCCCACGCCTGCGCGCCAGTATACACCACGCAACACGCCAGAGCCGTTGGCGGTGGCGCCGGATGCGAGCAGCAGGAAAAGTATTGGTGCGAGTACGATACTGACGGAGACGAGCGAGACGTCGAATATGACGGCGGCAGAGCTCGAGCTGGAGATGAGGAAGATTAGAGATCGGGCGAAGAGGGCGTCGGAGGAGAGGAGGGGAAGTAGGGTGAGGTATGAGCAGAGTTGGTTGGCGGAGGAGGAGGCGGAGAGTTCGAGACCGGGCCAGGGGGTGGGGCATAGGTTCTTTTGAGGATTGAGTATTGAGTACACGCACATATGATATTGGTTTTTTGGTTTTTTCGTTTTTTCGTTTTCGTTGTTAAAATTTTTATGGGTTATTGGCTAGGTGATTCTATCTATCTGCATCTGTGGTAGCGGTAGCGGGTGTTTTTTCTCTTTATTTCTTTTCTTTTGTTTTCTTTTTCATGACTGGCTGGGGGATGCATTTCTCTTCTTTTCTCTTATTTCAATTCTTTGTATATATATTTTTCTTCGGCGGGGCGCATCTAGGATGGGCTGTTTTTTTATTTTATTTATTTCATTAGTGGCTAAGTAGTGTTTATTTTTCTTTCTTTTTCTCTTTTATGCATGATTATCATGGGTCAAAAATTACTTCCTACTTCCTCGATCACATTCTGTCTGTTTTTATGCATATTTACCACAGCGACCTGGTGTTTTTGGATTGTAGTTTGTGGGGGGGGGGGGTTAAGTATTAGCAGCGTACACTCTCTTTATGTCTTCTTTGTCTATCATAGCATTCTTATGGGGTGGGGTGGGAGCACTGGTTGGTCTGTGTGGTCGTGGTTGATTTCTCTCTATCTATAGCTAGCTAGCTAGTACGTACATCATTATCAGAGACGAAATAAAAAAAAACACTGAACAGATACTAGGGTGTTCCTTGGGTGTTAATTGCGCACTTTTTGGAGGTTGTTTTTGATCAGCAATTGCGTACTGTGAACATCCCCTTCGCAGATTATAATATCACCCAACTAGCTAGCTACTAGAATAGTTAGTAAGTTAGAGGATATCCTCAACATTCGCACGGCCAGGATCGGCGATATTTCCATTCGCGAAATCACGTGCGCTAGATCCTACCTACTTGGCTAGCCCCCTTATGAGATATTGGAGTTTTCTTCGTTGTATATAGTTGTTGTTGTTGTTGGCAGGCGTGTGGTAGATAGCGTAGTAAGAGGCAAGGTTCGTTAATCTATTTAGACGTTCCACGTACGCACGCAGGCAGCCCTTGCAAACACGGGATGCCATGGACCGGGGAGGGGGGGGGGGGGTCGGGGCACTCGTTATATAAAACTGCATATACTTGTATAGATCGATATCAGGAAGCTATTGCGTCTTCAAGGCCTAGGTATCGGTGAAGAAAGAGAGGAGTACATCAGGTACTATACGATAGTAATTGTGCTTGGGGGTTGGGGGTTGGGGGGGATATGGTTGGTGGTGCGTCATAGCTCATCACTCGCAGGCTCTTTCCGGATGCGGGATAACTGCTTGACGGGCTTCCCGGCACCCGTCGGAAGGGCCTACGCTGGGGGTCAGTGATAGAAATACCTACCGTGCCGGCGGCAACGGAGCATATGCAATATCCGAGTACTAAGGTATATAGGCGAGAGGCGAAACATGTTGTTTCAGTGTGTATATACACCTACTCTATCTTGCCGCTGTTGTCGAGATTAAGGCGCGGGCCCTATTGTGGTCTTGTGTTCAGGGGCAGCTTAATTCTTGGACCTCGGGAGCGCGGTGGGTATGTAAGGGACCTGCTACCAGCCCCACCACTGTCCTGTCCCTGGTTTGGAGTTAGATAGATAGCGGAAGGGAGGTTGTGGGGACGCCGTGTGCGCTGTGCATCGATTGGGTTCCTGCGTAGGGGATGAGAATTGCCTGTTTCGTTTATCGGACGGTAAACTGAGATATTAATCCTAGCTCCTTTGGAGTCCGGGAGATAATATAAGGCTAATGATTGATGGTAGAGGGCAGCATGGGCATTGCATAGGCGATTAATTAAAAGGGATCCGGGCCCTGAGCGTGAGGAGATATCGGTGGAATATCTTTATGGAGAGAAGCCGTATGCGCTGATAACACCCAGGTGGCAGAAGAGAAGTTTGTAACCAATGTCTGGTAGGATGACAGACCAAAAATATTTGGAAGTAGGTATTCTGTCTGCCCTGGGGAGACATCAATGAAGTGGAATTTTCGTTTAATGTGTAGTAAATGGTCATGGATGCATATGGGAAATGTGGTAGCTTTGAGAGTCAGAATAAAGTACACAATGCTCTTCGCTCTAGTATGGCTCCGTAGCCATAAACATACTGGCAGGAGGATGCAGCAGAAACAGATTGTAAGGATAGATTACGAGACTACCGATAGCAATACTGTATTCATAACTAGAGAGAATACTGAGCACTGTACAAGTAGAACAGATATACCAGACTAGCTGTTATATCTTCACGATTAGAGGACTCTTCCTCAGCTATCGTCATCAACTCATATACACTCTATTAAGCGCGTGTGACTTTCACAGACCATGAGTATCTGTGACGAGCATCTTATCCTGTCTACACAACCAGTGCCGCAGTTTGACCTTGATAATAGATAGGCAATGATCAAAGAATAGAAGCTTAGAGTAGAGAAAGGTTAGTCTCGTTCCTTTCCCACAACCGTCAGAACGACCGAACACTCCTCCGCCGTTGGTCATTACCAGTTGACTACATAGGTGGAGTGTGTTCAACCCAACACTCAACCTGCTAATTTGAACTGAATCACCTAGGGTGATATCGCTCCCACGAAGCACAGCTTTATGAGTTCGAATTTAGAGCAGATGGCACTCTGTGGCCATTTCGAATACACTCAGACAGTCCTGACTGTACCCAAATCTCCCAGAAGTCGGAAGGAAAAATCTACACTAAGAGGCTCTCGCCACAGCTCATGGTATTCCAAGCAGACATAAAATTCTATAGCTCAAAGTTCAAAACGATGGAAGGACTAAAAGATCGCCGGACTATTGATTGGATGGTCGTCTAAACAACATCGACCTAAATAAATCATCAATAGCATGCGCAGCGGGGTGTCGTATTCCTGTATTTGACTATATACTCATCAAAAAATAAACCAAATAAATAAATTAAACAACCAAAGGAAAGGTCAAAAAAAGGCCCCCAAAATACCCGCTAACAACCAACGCTCAACCCCTTCTCTACAACGAATCCAAATACGTCTCAAACCTCTTATCCTCCTCCTGAATCGCCTCTTTTGTCAGCTCCCTCGGCAGCCCAAACATCGCTAAACACCCGGCTATAATACACAAACACCCCGTAATAATGAACGGCGCCCGAAGGCCCCAATCGCTCTCGAATCCGCCGCAGGCCGCAATCACCATGTTGAAGGTGTAGGTGCCGATGAAGCCACCGCACTTGCCGCACGCCGCTGCGATACCGTAGAACTTGCCGCGCACGCAGGTGGCAGGTGATTTGGCGGAGAGGAGCCCGATGTTGTTCCCTGGTCCGAATTCGCCGAGGGAGATGAAGAGTCTGGATGAAGTGTCTGTTAGCTGCTGTGATTATCACCGGCCCCTGATAGTCTAACTGTGCTAATTAAACCAGTCCAAGCACAGGCTACCCACTGGGGATATATCTAAGAAGCCTTACCCATACAGCACAATTAACCCTCCCGCATTCCCCTTTAAGGCGCTCCATGACGCCGCAATGATACCCCCGACAACCGCCTGCGCCCACACTCCCGTTGCCAATCCTCTCTGCGCTCCAAACCTCTCACTAAACCACGCCCCCGCCACACTGCCCGGTATCAAAAACAGCTGAATACATGCCGTGAGCCCAAACACCCTTATCAGCGATGTCTCGCCCAGCACCGTCTTGACGATAAACGAGCTGTACAGCGAGAACGAGAACGACGAGAGGTTGTAGATGAACCACACGCCGCTACACGTTAGTAGCGGGCGCCAGTAGTAGCGCATGAGCACCTTGAACGGGACTTTGCGGTCGCGAAGGGCGTGCTGCTGCGATTGCTCGTTTTCGGGGATAAGTAAGCGGATGAAGAAGATGAGGAAGGGGAAGAGAGCGCCGAGGCCGAGGGCGACGCGCCAGACACGGTGCAGATCGGTGCCATAGGCCGCGAGAAGGATTACTGGCATGACGGCGGCGAATTGAAGGCCCTGGCAAGAGTTAATATTCTACCGAGTGATAATCCATGATGCAACGCTGGAAGGGTAAATCTTACGAGCCCGATGTGGGTGTTGGTAAAGATGATAAAGATAAAATCACGGCCTTTCTTGCGCTGGGCGGAGGACTCGGCGCAGGCGACGGAGCCCGACGGGTACTCGCCGCCGATACCGATTCCGAGGAAGAAGCGCCATACCATCAATGCTTGGATCTGCACATCACAATCAACCACCACTCTTCCCCAAACGAACACAGAAACAAAGCCAAAGAAAAGAAACCAGGAAGGGAAGGAAAGAGAAAAAAACTCACAACCCCCACCGGCCCGGGCGTCACTCCAATCGCCGTCGCCGACATGATACTACACACCACCAGGAAGCCACTCGAGATCAGCATCCCCATTTTCCTCGACCACCGATCCACAATAAAGCCGAACGACAACTGGCCCAGCACAATCCCCGCGAACCCAATCTATCATCATCCTAGTCAGCCACATCCATTCACTCACGCACTCACTCACGCACTACCTCCGCCAAGCCAAGTGGGGTGGGTGGGGCAGGGTCAATGATCAAACATACAGAAGTCACAATTCTCGACTTGTCAGGCGTATAGTGCTCCGGCCAGGCCACAGCCAAGATCGTGTTTACGGCACCAATAATCTGATTTCATTTCCACACCGGGTTAGGGTTTTCCCCCCATTGAGTGAGGAAGTGAGCAAAAAAAGGTGATTCATACTCCATTCAGGTATCCGTCTGAGAAGAGGCCAGCGCCGCAGGCCATGATGGCGACGTTTGTGGACATCTTGTCCACCTTTGCGGTTTCTGGGTCTGATGGTGCCGACTGTTCGGTTGGGAGCAGCTCTATTGGGGTGCTGGTGGGTTTGGATTTGGTGCTCATTGTTTCTTAGTTGTTAACAAGCTGTGGGTTCTGGGTTTTGTTTTTGGAGAAATGGAAGATATTTTCTGTGGGGAAGTGAGGTGGAGTGAAGTGGAGTGAAGTGGGGGGAAAGAAGCTTTATGGGTGGCGGGGTTCTGTTTCTTCCTGCTTTAGTTGATGATGAGCCAATGACCGCACGCTAGTATTTCGTAAATCTACCTAATCTCCAAGTAAAACACAACAACTAGCCTAGTTACAAATAGAAAAAGAAGTCTTTATATACCTTCCCCCATCCCATCCCATTCCCCTCCCTAAACCAGATAGCTCACGACAGCCATCAAAGCCACCACCGACCACCCAAACACCACCACCAATATGGCGAGCACAAACGCCGCCAGGTGCCTCTGGTCAGGCCCATACAGCCCCCACACCACGCCCGCAATCACGCTCAGCGACAGCGGCACCACGCCGGCAAGAACAACCTTGTCCGCCCGCCACGCCTCGACAAACTCCAGCGCATAGCGGTCCTCATCGAGCGAAAGCCGGTGCGCCCACTCGACCCAGTGCCGCTCGCCTGTGCACTTGTATGGGTGCAGATAACACTCCAGCAGCCGAGTAGGCGAATGCGTCGGTCCCTGGAACGTGGACGAAACGTGACGTTCTGCGCGGTGATACTGCCAGCGGAAAAACACATACATACATTAGCACTACACACCCACCACCACCACCACCACCACCTCCTCGGGGAAACAACAACAACCAAGCTAAGAACATAAACATACCTCAACAACCGCAATGCGCCTCAACCCCCTCAGCGACAACACGCGCCGCCAGAACCCGCGGAGCGCATTATACCGCGCGCGCATCTGCGTCAGCAGCTCGCGGTCGTCAAAGTCGTCGTCGCTGACGGCGTTTGGCAGCGGCAGGCGCGCGATGCGCGGGTCGCGCGAGCGCCGGTGGCCGTAGAGGCAGAGGACTAGTACGCATTCGTTCACTAGCTGTTGGAGGGTGATGGCGGGGGCGTAGAGGTCTGTATGTTGTTGCTGCTGGGGGGTGCGGCAGGCTGTGGCGGGGGCGAAGATGCGGCGGGGGGAGAAGCGGGTGGTCCATTGGGAGATGTGGGAGGTGATGGAGCTGGTTACGGAGGGGGCGCGGGAGCGGGGGTGGTTGTGGTGGGCGGCGGCGGCGGGGATGGTGGGCACGGGGGGGAGCGGGTGCGTGTAGGGTGCGGATTCGGTGAAGATGGAGCTGTGTGGTGCGGGTGTGCCGGGGCGCTGTAGCGGTAGATCGATGTTCAGCCATGAGCTCTGGCCCTGCCCGCCGCCCGTACCTGTCGATTGGTCAGATACTAGTCTTTCGATGATCACCGGCGGCGGCGGTGTCTGCGGTGGTGGTGGTAGCGGCGGTGGAAACGCAATCGCCGGCCCCGCCAGCGGCGAGCTGTGACTCGGCTGGAACTGCGCCACCTGCGTCGCAATGGACGGGAACCTCTTCTCTCTCTCCTTCTTGCTCTTGCTCTTTTTCCGCCGCACCGCCTCTTCCCGCTCTACCCGCCGCAGCGCACGCTCTGCTGACGCAAATAGCTCTTCGCAGTTCCCCTCCCCCACCTCCCCCGGCTCCCCCAGGCCGCGCAGTGATAGTGCTTCCTCAGCTGGGAATCGCGCCGTTGTGTCTGTGCGCACGAAGCCCTGCTGCTGGTTGTCGTAGATGTACATATTCTCCTCCTGGCCACTTGTGCCGCGGGACAGCAGCTGCTGCACGGGCTTGATGCGGTGGTAGGTGTTTTTTTCGCTGTCATTGCCGTTGGGGGTGGTAGTGGAGGTGGGCGTGACGCGGTAGAGCGTGGTGAGGTCGATGGCCGCCGGGCTGCCGCCGAGGGGCTTGAAGATGCTGTTGGACCGGATTGCGTAGCCGGTGAAGGGTGCGGTGGGGATGGGGAGGGCTGTGGGCGTGGGCATGGGCGTGGGCGTGGGGCGGAGGATGGCGTCGGCGTGGAGGGTGTAGAGGGCGCCTGTGGGTGTGGAGGAGGGGGGGTTAGATATCAGATTTGATATTTATGTGTATGTATGGGAAAGAAGGAGATAGGTTATAGACTGCGATATGTATTTACTTACCATTGATATATATCTCCACGTCCTTCTCCTCCCCCTCGTTCCCCACCTCTCCCCCATTCCCATTCCCATTCACCACCAGCATACCCACCTCCCCCACCTCCTCCTCCTCATCCCCCAACCCCACATCATCTCCCCCCACCACAGCCGCCTTCCCCGAGACCTGCACCACCTGCACCATCCCCGCACCCACGCTGCAAAACCCCACGCCCGCCGCCTCCTGCGGCGTCCTCGCAAAATCCTCCGTCGTGAACGATGCCGCCGCCTCCGAGAACGAGGACTCCCGCCGCCTGCTGAAGCCGGCCGAGTGGTGGCGGGACACGGGCGTGAGCGGGCCGAGGGTGGTGTCGTCGTCCTCGGTGTCGGCGCAGGAGGGGAGTTGGGTGGCTGTGTTGTTGCTGCCTGTGTCCATGTCCATTGCGGTGGTGTTGATTGGGGTTTGTGTTGAGGTAGAGTGTAACTAGAGGGTGAGATTGGGGTAGGGAGGAGGGAGGGCTGGTGTTTTTGTTAGTTATAGAAGTATGTATCTTTTTTTTTTATGGCCGTGAGGGGAGGGGTGTAACAAAGAAAGATGCTGTAATCTGAATCTGGGGGCGGCGGGCTGTTGGGTTGGGACAAGAGAGAGTTAAGGTTTGGAGGGTCGGTGGGATTGTTTCACGTTTCATGGCGGGGGGGATATCACATGTGTTTTCGCCCTGATGGGAGATTATTGCCCGGGTGAAACTGAGAAGAAGGAGAAGAAGGAGAAGAAGGAGTGGAGTTACAGCTTTTAGGTTTTAGGAAGAATAGTAAGAAGAAGAAGTTAGGGAAAGCAAATTTATTTTTTTATTTTGCTGGCTGGCTGGTGGGCTAGCTGGAGATGCTGTTTCTGGTACTGGCTGGCTCTGTGGTATGATATGCAATATGATCCGCATCCCTAGACGCTACTACATGTATGTAGCTACAATTAATACCCCGTCCGCATCACCAACTATCACCCGTCCCCCAAACCGCCCCGCCAGCCAGCCAAAGAGAAATCAAGAAAACACTACCTCCTAAAGAAACCCCCCCCCCCACCCTCCCACCCACACACACAAACACCCCTAATTCCCCGCCAACCTCGCCTCAATCCTCTCCTTCTCCCTCCTCCTCGCCTCCTCAATCTCCTCCTTCGTCGCATCATACCCCACCACGGCCGTCTGATTAAACGGGTTCTCAGGACTCTTCTCAAACTCCTTGCGAATCAGCTCCTTCATCTGGTTCAGCCGCAGGCCCTTGTGCTCCTCGCGCACCTCGGGCAGCCGCCGCTCCTCGTACGCCGCATACGCCGCCTTGTACCGCCGCTCCGGGTGCCGGTCCACGCCGACTTTGGCTGCGTCGGCCGTGAGCGACAGCGCGTCGAGCGCGTCGTCGATGCCCGAGGCGTTGAGGGAGGCGAGGGCCCCGTCGAGTCCGCTGCCACCGCCGCGGGTGCGCTTTTCGGGCGCTTTGGACTTGGTCTTGGGTTTTGAGGGGAGGGAAGCTTCTTCTTCGGCGAGGGCTGCGGCGGCGGCGGCTTTGCGAGCGGCGGCTTCGCGCTTTTTGGCGTCGGCGGCTTCTCTGTGGGTACATTCTACATTAGCATACATTCTCTCTCTCTCTCCCACATAAATACAGCGGGGAAAATGGCAGGGACAAGGGAGGGAGGGAAGGGGGGGGGGGGGGGGAGGGTTACTTCTTCCCACTATCCTTCGACCCCTTACTCCACTCCTCGTCCTCCGCGGCCGCGTGCTTTGCGCTCTCGGCGCCGGCTTTGGCGGCGGCTTTGTCGGCTTTGCGGGCCTGGCCGAGCGCCTTCTTGGAGGTCTCGGGCTGCTGCTGCTTCTTTGGTCCCATTGTTTTCTGTGTTTGTGTTTGTGTTTGTGTTTTTTTTGTGGATTTATGGGTACTTGGCTTTTGTAGGTATGTAGGTGGTTTGTAGTAGAAGGTTAGTGGAGTGGGTTGAGAGAGGAGGGGCAGTCTTTATCCCTGTGCAGCTGCTGCTGCTGCGGATCGACTCATGCACGTCATAATGCGAACCCTAACCCACCAGTGGTCAATGATTAGGATGTGGTTTTTACCCCATCCTGGACTGTTGGCTATATACATGTGATCGACAGCGCCCGGCCGGCCTTTCTAGATATTTGGCCTTACCCAAAGCCACGGGTGGGTGTGCGGGGGGGGGGGGACAGACGAAGGGGTGGTTTTTGATCGAGGCCTCGCTCGGCGCTGTCATGTCTGGGGGTCTGGGACTAGCTAGATTGCTCTGAACATGAATGCGGTGCTGAGATCGTATCACGCACGGCGGCGGTGTTGCAGCTTTATCGCCGAATTAATCGCAAAACTAAATACAACACACATACTCTATGCTTAACCCGTACGTACGTAGCGTGTCTCAACACCGGCATGTTTTTTTTTTTGTTTTTGTTTTTGAGCTGGCAAATAAAATCCGGACTGCCTACTCTACATCTAGCCAGCTGTAGGTTCGGGGTTACGTTTAATTTCATTGGGGGAACGCATCTAGCTAGCTAGCTAGAGGATTAATGAGGATCGACGAAGCGTTGTTTACCGACTGGCCTGCAGCTGGCCTTAGCGTTTTGTGTAGTAGTTATCGCTACCCTACTCTATGGTCATGGCGTGGGTTTATATATATCATAGTGACCCCTTATTTACTCTAGTACACCGTGGCCGGATATTTGTGTACGCAGTTACTTCAAGTAACCTTTCACAATAAAACCCCTTCCCTTCGTCTGTTCCCAAACAACACCCGCGCGTGGCCTTGTAATACGCAATGGCCGAGTATCTACTCTGTTGTATGGAGAAGTAATCTGTATGCGCCTGGGCATCTATCGTATAATATCCGCCATTCATTGTGAGCAACTAAGCTTAAGCCTACGAAAACTGGGAAGCTTTAGTAAACAGTCCAGCACCTAGTGCCCGAGAACAACCCCACCAGACGAAGTAATATCTACAAAGACCGCACCCAACACAAGCAAGCACATTCACGACCCCACTTCTAGACACAACTACTAAAACGAAGCACCGCGCCAAATCGTGTTTGTACATTTCTAAGCGCATATAGCTTAGGCATACATTACAGTAACAAGCACCAATCTCGAAAAGAAACCCACTAGAGAACTCAACTCAGCAAGAAAGAAAGCAAGCGAGAGAGAGAAGAAGAAAAAAAGACACATTAAACCCCCACATGAGGAAATACATATTAATCACCAAACGCCAAAACAGCACAAAAACACAAAAGACAAGAGCACACTCAAAGCACACTCAAAAAAAGCCCCCACAAGAAAACGCACAAGTCCATTAACCCCCCTACCCGCTAAAAAGCCCTCTGCCCCACCGCCCTCGCACCACTCAAATTGACCACTCTCCCCCCACCCGCCGCCATCGCCGCAAACGGATTCACCCCACCCCCACCCGCGCCCGCACCTTCCTCCGACCCGCTCTCATCACCCTCCGCCTTCCACCTACTACTATTATAAATCTCCGCCACGGCCGGAAACGCCCCCGACCGCCCGAGCACAATCAGCGGGCCCGTCGCCTGCCGGGCTATGTAGCCCTTGATGAACCCCTGGTCGCACAGACTCACGATCGCGCTCTCGACATCAACCATGTTGACCTTGAGCCCAAAGTACCCCCCTTCATCCCTCCCCTCTCCATCCTCCTCCTCCTCCCCTCCGTCTGCATCATCATCATCCGTATCCTCCTCCTCCGCACCCAGAAACAACGGATTCCCCCCTGCCCCTGCCCCTGCGCCTCCCCAGGGACACGATGCAAAAACCTCACCAGCACCAAAATCTGCCACATCCCCACCGTCGGCGGCGCCGCCTTCACCCCCTCCGCCACCTGCGCCGCCGACAGCACGGGCGGCCTCGTAATCAGCCACGTGCGCCTAATCAACCCGCGCCACAGCAGTATCTGGCACCTGTTCCGCAGCGCAAGGTACAGCTCCCTACGGACCCACCACTGGCGGCGCCACGTGTCGGGCCCCTCGTCGCCGAGGGCGTGGCGGAAGCCGCGGAAGTCGCCGAGGCGGATGGCGCGGCAGACGGGGTAGAACATGTGTGCGAGGCCGCGGGCCTCTGGGCGGGCGAGGAGGGTTGCCGACGGGAATTTGCCCAGGATGAGGGCGGAGGTGACCATGTAGAGGAGGAGCAGGCGGCGCTGGGTGGTGTCCGTGGGGCGGGTGAGGTTGTAGGAGGTGGTGAGGGTGCTGAGGGCCGTGGTGAAGTGGGCGTTGAAGAAGTGGTGGCGGCCGAGGTAGTATGTGTAGGCGCAGCGGTCGGACTTGGGGTAGAGGTGTAGGTAGGAGGGGATTGAGGCGGCGTTGATGTTTGTGTGGATTGTTGCGCAGAGGCGGATTTGGTTTAGCTGTGGGGGTGGGGGGAGGTGGTTAGTATGTACGGTATATATGATGTAAATATGGCTATTTAGTAGAGATATAGGAAGAGAAGACGAACGCACCTTGAAATACAGCTTAAACAACAAATTCGCAATCCTCAGCGTCGCCGCCTTCTTCCCCAACGTCTGCATCGTCGGCGCCCCCGACGCCAGCGTCCTCTCCCCCAGCGTCGAATTAAACGTCCTCAGCAACACATTCATCGCCGCATGCGAGCAGCCAAACCTCGGATCGCCAATCTGCGCATCAATCCTCAGTGCCGCGCTCGTCAGCAGCGCCGCCGTCCCCTTCACCAGCGGCACCAGCACCACGCCCTGCGGCGAGTTGAACGCCGGGTTGATGGCGCCCATGTACGTCTTCAAGCAGCCGTGCCAGGTGCGCGACGTGCCCGTGTCGTACAGCACCGCGGGGTCCAGCGCGAGCACGTACTTGAGGTAGGCCGCGACCAGCTCGGTGAAGCCCATCCACTCGTCGCCGAGGATCTTGTCGGTGCGGGATTGCAGGGCGGTGGGGTTGCTGCTGAGTTCGGAGCGGAGAGAGAGCATGAGGTCGTTCTGGAGGATGTAGAATGGGTCGGCGCTGAGGAGGCTGGCGAGGAGGGGGGCGTTGCGGGAGGTGCGCGCGTCCGAGACGGTCTGGAGGAAGTGCGTGAGGAGCGCGAGGTTGTTGGGGCGCGTGAAGGACGACATTGAAGCTCTCTGGAGCTGTGGTGCGGGCGTGGGAGGGAAGGGAGGGTGGGGGAGTGATATAGGGCGCAGGTCGGGGTGGGGGGGGGGGGTAATTGCTATAGTATGTTGTGATGTCGCGGGTGAGATTCGGTGCCGCTGTGTGAGTGAGCGAGTGAGGCCCGCGGCTGGTCGAGTCCCTGCCAAGGATATCTATCGAAGGTCTAGCGAGTCACGTGAGCTGTAACAATGTCCCCTAACCCTGGTTTGCGGGAAGTGTCGAAGAGCACGCCCGGAGGAGGACTGCCAACCCGGGTCTTGCGCATCTACCCGTCCGGTTTGCGGTTCTGCGGCAGGATACACGAGTCTACTACAGTACTGGAAAATCCCAACTGCGCAATATGTAGTAACAGATGCATCACCGTTCATCACTCGACTCAGAAAACCTCCGTTGCCAGGAATATGACGCGGTATATGGCCTTCTGTTTTCTAAGATCACTGCAAAGAATGAACTGGAGGTGACCACGCGCAAGGACGGCTTATTGATAGTCTAGGAGTCTAGGAGGTTAAGTAGGCGGCCCGGTCCTAGTACCGCACCGTAGTTCATCCTAGGCCTGTCCTTGTCACCACACCGAACAGAACAACCTTTCCGTGGCCTGACAATCTAGCCATTAGAGCTTTCGTGAATAGCCTCGCATACGCTACTCGACATGCACCATAACAAAGTGGTAACTCGGGCTAGAGCTGGGGAGGCTTCCATGCCCGCATCACAGATTGTCACTCGGTTTTGTGCAGACAGGGGGCAGGTGTGGATTGGCGCTTGTTTCTTTTTTTGACTCTCCACCAGAGTGTAAGGTTTTGTTTCACTTTTTTCTTTTCTTACATATAATTATTTATTTGAGCCATAAGCCTTTATCTGCAGCCATGATGAGAGTTTGGGTTTGGGTATTTTGCGCTAGCTTTGCATAGACCAGTTTGTCTACAGGCGCTGGCTAATCTAAGAACCTAAGCACGAACCTGGGCCTTCATTCCCTACATGTATTTTACGATCAAACCGCTCACTGGAACTATATCACCCAACATCACTCCGACCGACTTGAGCGTTACAGCTTGTGGTATTATATTACCCCCACAAATCATGGCAAGCAATAGATACAAACAATCCAGGTATTAAAAAGTCCACCAACAGCCAGTCCCCTTAGACCTTCTCAATCCGCTGCACAACCATAGCTGTGGCTCCACCACCGCCGTTGCAGATGGCCGCTACTCCGTACTCTCCTGGCTTGAGGAGGTAGAGCAGTGTTGTCAGGATTCGGGATCCAGAGGATCCTAGTGCGTGTCCCAAGGCGATGGCGCCGCCCTTGACGTTTACTTTGGAGGGGTCCAGTCCGAGGATCTGATGGTTGTTAGAAATTGCACAACACAGAGCTCTTTAGCTTACTGCAAGGTCCAGCATATCTTCTAGGTACTGTTTAATAGGCAGAGCTCACATCCAACGTACCCACTGCCTATTGCATGTACTAGGAGGCAGATTTTGGCTAGCAGTAGTATTTTGTAGAACTTACCTTTTCGTTCGCCTTGCTAACTGCAGCGAAAGCTTCATTAATCTCCCACTTAGCAATATCCTTAACCTCCAACCCCGCCCTCTCAAGCGCTTTAGGAATCGCAAAAGTGGGCGCAAGTGGGAAGTCAATAGGCTTTGTCGCAGCATCCGCATAGCTAACAATCCTAGCAAGAACCCTGCTGTTTCCTCCGTACTTCTCGGCAACTGCCTTGCTCCCGATTACCAGCGCACTTGCCCCATCGCTAAAGGTGCTTGAGTTGGCGGCGGTCACTGTTCCCCCGACTTTCTGGAATGCCGGCTTCAGGGTCGGGATTTTCTCCATCTTGATCGCCTCGTACTCCTCGTCCTTGGAGATCACCACGTCGCCCTTTCGTGAGCTAACGGTTACAGGTACGACTTCCTCGTCGAAAGCCTTAGAGTCCCAAGCCGCTTTGGCCCGTTTGTATGACTCGACGGTGTAGGCGTCCTGGTCTTCGCGAGTTATGGAAAGGTTCTTGGCAGTGTTCTCCGCGCAGTTTCCCATGCTGTGTGCATTCGGTTAGCATTGGGACTCAAGAGAGTGGATACTCGCCGTAGCATTGCCACTGGGAACTTACTGGATCTGATCGTAAACATCCCAAAGCCCATCCTTAATCAGCCCATCCTCAACCTGTACATGTCCAAACGGAGGTGTTGCCCTGGGGTAGTAGAACGGCACTCTACTCATGTTCTCCATCCCACCCGCAACCTGAACTTCCGACAACCCCAGCTGTATGTCCTGCGCAGCAAGGGACACTGCCTTTAGTCCGGACGCACACACTTTATTGATCGTGATTGCCTCAGTAGTTTCCGGGAGCCCTGCGTAGAGGACAACCTGTCGCGCTGGGGACTGTCCGACTGAGGCTTGTAGAACGTTTCCGAAATACACATTGCTTATTTCACTGGCCGGTACACCGGATCGAGCGATTGCCTCCCGCACAGCATGGGCTCCGAGTTTGGGGGCGGGTACGTCTTTGAAGCCTCCGTTGAACTGGGCGGAAGTGGTCAGAAACTGGAAAAGATTGTAATGGAGAGGTATCTAGCTACTCCACAACATACCTTTGCGGTGGGCGTTCTGGCAGCTGAGAGGATGTATGCATCTCGCACAGAACGTTGTGGGGAGGTGCTGAACTGCCGGTTTAGAAGCGAGAGTCTCTGGCTACCGGTGGAAGATTTTAATGACGGGGCTGAGGATATCATTGATCGAGAGGAGCTGGATTTGGCAATTGTGGAGCACTTTGAGGAAAGCATGGTTCGCAGAGTAATTGGTCAGGCCTAACGCTGCTGATTTGATGTTGAACTGAAAGGAAGACTATCAACTACTTGATGCTAAATAGTAGCTCGAAGGTATATACGTTACGTAGGTATCGATAGGCTTCAATAGGTGGTTGTGGGGAATGTGGGGGTGGTTCTCAAGATCGTGAAGTTTATGAGGACCACCATATTACAAGCTTACACGTGCCATTTCACAGGGACTGCACCCCCGCGACTAACCGGCGTTTCTAAATCCTTGTGCCTGATGACCGACTCCCGAGGCTATCGGACTCTAGTCGTGGGCATAAAAAGCAAAGGAACTGTGTGATGTTTCTGCAGCTATCTGACACCTGCCACTACCTAGTGCGGCTAGATGTTGTAGACGGTGTGGTGCAACAACTAATAACGTCAAAAGATGAGAACAGAATGTCACCAAATAAAACATATAGATACATTTCTCTGTATCAAGTAAAGAATTCTACTATCTTAATTTTCTTGATTTCGTCGATTGCCTCTCGTAATTCAGGAAAGCACCACACCCCAGTGCGCCCCCGTGAAGGCGTCTACTTGGCTACGACAAATACTGGGGGTTTCTGAAGCTTACCAAAAGTCTCCATGAGAGAAATCTCTCAGTAATAACTTTGGCTTGGAACTTGTGGGTTTGAATTAAAGCAGGGTTTGATCCGTTACAGGGACCGATTTTCACATGATTTCCTTTCCTCAGTTAGATACATACATACATGTACATATGTCAGCTACTTTAGTTAGCCGTTTTTTCTCGAATGATTTTGATATAAATTTCAAATATAAAACATTTCCCGGACTGAGAGAAATAATCCTTCCCGGCCCCGAGTATTCTATCGCTGGAATTTTTGTGGAACACTCCAAATACACATGACTGCGTAGTCTAGGTACTAAAGGTACCGCTACGTGATGCAGTTCACCTTGGTCAGTTATCTTGGCATTGATTACAAAGGCTACGAGGCAGCTCCGTGCACAACTAGTCAGCTTTCTGACTTTCCCCTCCATCTACACCCTCAACCCTCAACCCTCACCGCTCTCTAGCTATCGACAAGTTACTGGAAACTGATTCTTTTCAAAAACACCTCTGGAAACAAAGAACAAGTTCTTGAACTTGTCTAATCATACGAGACGATGTCCACCTCCGCACGTCGTCGTCTCATGCGAGACTTTAAGGTGCGCAGACCGTTCTGCAGTCAGAGCTCAATATGTTTGAGAAAATTAAATGTCATGTTCCAAGCTAACGGATTCTCTCCTTGACTTTTTAGCGGATGCAAACTGATCCTCCAGCAGGCGTCAGTGCTTCTCCGATTAGCGATAACGTTATGACATGGTTAGCGTCCTTATCTTTGCTATGCTCTGCTGGATTGCTTCGCTCACACTATACTCGTATAGGAATGCTGTGATCATTGGGCCAGTGGACACACCCTTTGAGGATGGTACCTTCAGGCTTGTGATGCATTTCGAGGAACAATATCCGAATAAACCTCCCGGGGTGAAATTTATCAGCGAGATGTTCCATCCCAATGTCTACGCCACCGGCGAGCTCTGTTTGGATATTCTCCAGAACAGGTGGAGCCCTACCTACGATGTCGCTGCGATATTGACTAGTATACAAAGGTTTGGAGCTTCTCCCAAGTTTTCTATAGCTCATCTTATTGACCCTCCTCTGCAGTCTTCTGAACGACCCAAATACATCCAGCCCTGCCAACGTCGAAGCCTCAAATCTATACAAGGACAACAAGCGGGAATATGTAAAGCGTGTCCGTGAGACTGTAGAGAAGAGCTGGGAAGGTTGATCTTAGGAAAGCTGTTTGATGCACGGGGTTTCTGGTGGGAAATAGGCATAGCTATCGGGACATATCAAGGAACTGGCCAGGCTAGGCTATATCGTCTGATTGGGTTGAGGTGACTACTACGCAAGGTGTTGCTCCCAAGGAATCATTACTTTTTGTGCCTTAACATGTATCGTATTGATACCTGTTTTTCTGCTAGAGAAAAATGTCTCTCTTTCTTTGTTTCTTTGTTTCTTCCTTTCAATCTTACTACATACCATTCTTTTAATCTTCGAAAAAAAAAAAAAAAATGTGATGGTGCGCAAAAGGATGAGTAGGAAGTAAATGGAAAAGTGGAGCTATAGCACATACTCCCTGATGCTATTGCATAGTTTAGTCCTTTCATGACCGATCATTCGCTTCCCTCGGTTGGACTGGTAGGCCTACCTTCGACGGCAATAGAGGTTATTGTACGAGGAGTCTTCAGGGTCAGTAAAGACTGTGCAGTTCTAGGGTTATCATTAAGACTTTAACAAAATAGCACCAGTGGGGTAGATTCGGCAGTTGTCAAGCGAGGTGAAATTCCCTGATATGGTGGCTGTTGACCCAACAAAGCAAGCTGGCGGCCAAGAAGAGCCTGGCCTGTAGGCATCTCCACCGCATAGCAACAATTTACCAGGGCAGGAAGGAGACGAGGGCAACAGATTGGTGATAACAACTGTACCTTTTATTATTATTAAAGAAACTCGACAACCACTCGTGCGTCCAGCTTTAGAACAACATTCGCATCACCAGCAGAGAAAGAACCTTAGAGGATATCCTCTTGCTCGTGATTTCGTCTCTTTCCCTTTTGGGAGTTCACCGCAAGAAACCTCCTCACTATCCCCTCTTCGTCTTCTTCCCCCGGCCCCTTCTCTGTCCCCTCCAATTTCGCAACCCCCCCCCTCCTCGCTCAACATCGTGTTCTGTTATCTGCCACGCCTCCCACTCCGCCACATTTCTTCAACTCGGGACGGTCGTCACTTCATCTTCTACTGACCTATCGACCTCCAGTAATATACTACTGGGCCCATCTCATCGCATCTCTCTGACCTACCGCGACCTTGGGTAACTTTCCGTTGGAACATCTAACTCTCCTTCAATAGTAACCATGGCGTATGCATTTCCGCTCCCCTCTGTAATTCATTTCGACTTTCTACTTCATTACATGGGCCCTACAGTTGCTAACCACCAGATACAGGAGCACGGGGAGCTACAACACCATCAAGGGTATGTCGCAGCCGCTCCCGTATGCAGCATCCCAATACAAGTTCGCTGACATGGGTTTTTTTATCTTCCCCCAGTGGTGGCTCGGTTTCGACCGCAAAACAAAGTAGAAATCCGAGAAGGTGGAGAGCCGATTGTTACTTTTCCTTCAGAAGACACATGCGAGTTAGTTGTGAGTTGTCACCCAATCCTGGTTCTCTTTGTGTTGAGCTTAGTCCCTTTCGAGCGACTGGTCAAGTCATTACTAACTGTTTCTTCCAGAGCAAAGAAGCTGCCGGAGCTTTCACTTTTGATCGAGTGTTTGATATGAACTCTCGCCAAAGTGATGTCTTCGAATTCTCCATCAAGCATACCGTCGATGATATTTTAAACGGTTACAACGGAACGGTCTTTGCCTACGGGCAGACGGGTGCGGGAAAATCGTATACCATGATGGGCGGAGATATTGACAATGACGTTTCGAAGGGTATCATTCCACGAATTGTGGAGCAGATTTTTGCGTCCATTTTAACCTCGCCGGGAAACATTGAGTATACTGTTCGAGTGTCGTACATGGAAATCTATATGGAGAGAATTCGTGATTTGCTGAACCCGGTTAACGATAATCTACCTGTGCACGAGGAGAAGAATCGCGGAGTATACGTAAAGGGATTACTCGAGATTTACGTTTCTAGTGTTCAAGAGGTCTACGAGGTTATGAGACGGGGTGGTTCAGCAAGAGCAGTAGCGGCAACGAACATGAATCAAGAATCTTCTCGATCACATTCTATATTCGTCATCCAAATCAATCAGAAGAATGTTGAGACCGGGTCGCAGAAAGCAGGTTACCTGTATTTGGTCGATCTTGCGGGTTCTGAAAAGGTTGGGAAAACAGGTGCTTCCGGACAGACACTTGAGGAGGCAAAGAAAATCAACAAGTCTCTATCGGCTTTAGGAATGGTTATTAATGCCTTGACGGACGGAAGATCGACTCACGTACCCTATCGTGACTCGAAGCTTACCCGTATTTTGCAAGAGTCTTTGGGTGGTAATTCACGTACTACTCTTATTATCAACTGCTCGCCCTCTTCTTACAATGACGACGAAACCCTATCTACCCTTCGTTTCGGTATGCGGGCCAAATCCATTAAGAATAAGGCGAAAATCAATGCGGAGTTATCTCCGGCAGAGCTTAAAGCTTTACTCAAAAAGGCTCAACATCAAAACCTCACTTATACAGAGTATATCGAATCATTGGAGGGTGAGGTGATAACCTGGCGACAAGGAGAGGCGGTTCCAAAGGAGAGATGGGTTCCTCCACTAAAAGTAGAATTGCCGAAAAGGGGAGAGGCCAAAGGTCGCCCAGGACGACCGGATACACCTTCGAAGCTTGCTACTTCGGAATCTCAAGCTCCATCACGGCCTGACAGTCGTATTGACGTTAGATCTTCTACCCCGATAACCCTCGATAAGGATGAGAGAGATGAGTTTTTAAGAAGGGAAAACGAGTTGCAAGATCAGTTAGCAGACAAAGAATCGCAGTTGGCGGCTACTGATAAGACACTAAGTGATCTTAAAGAGGAATTGGCCTTCCTGAAGGAGCATGATTCCAAGACCGGTAAAGACAACGAAAAATTGGGCGGGGAGGTCAATGAGCTAAAGATGCAGTTGGAGAAGGTTTCTTTCGAGAGTAAAGAAGCACAGATCACCATGGATGGATTGAAGGAGGCTAACGCCGAATTAACTGCCGAATTGGATGAGGTCAAGCAACACCTTCTGGACGTCAAGATGTCGACAAAGGAGACGTCAGCGATGTTGGATGAGAAGGAGAAAAAGAAAGCGGAGAGAATGGCTAAGATGATGGCAGGATTTGATCTTGGTGGAGATGTCTTTTCTGACAAAGAGCGCATGATTCGGGAAGTCATCGAGAGATTAGATCTTCTGGAAGAAAACTCAGCTTCTGGCGAAGAGATAACGAGAGACGATTTGAAAGAATTACGTGCCAAGCTCCTTGAGACTCAAGGGATTATACGACAGGCGGAGCTTTCACTCAACGAGCGTTCAGATGAGCAAGAAATAGCGCATAGACGAAGAGAAGAGTTAGAGAAGAGGCTCTTGGCAGTCGAGAGGGAATACGAAGAGCTTCTTGAGAAGAATTTGACAGACGACGACATCGCAGACGTCAAAGGTAAATTAGAGCAGGCGTACCTCAGCAAACAGAGCGTTGAGGTGCAAATGCTAGAGGATTTGAAGAGAGAGGTAGCAAAGAAGAGTGAGGACAATGAAAAATTGAAGGCATCAGTGGAGGAATTACAAAGGAGAGCAAAGTCAGGTGGAGCGCCCAATGGTTCTTCGGCTGCTCTTCCAAACGGAAAAACTGTGGCACAGCAGATTGCAGAATTCGACGCTATGAAGAAGTCACTTATGCGTGACCTTCAAAACCGATGTGAAAGGGTTTGTCACTTCTTGAAGCTTTAGAAGTCTTGAATCACGCTAAGCCCTCGTGTAGGTTGTTGAGCTGGAAATCAGTCT
This sequence comes from Morchella importuna, assembly GCF_003444635.1. Lineage (NCBI taxonomy): Eukaryota > Fungi > Ascomycota > Pezizomycetes > Pezizales > Morchellaceae > Morchella > Morchella importuna. The sequence goes on from NW_025763408.1 coordinate 1,136,329, forward strand.
TGACGAGACGCGGGAGCAATACAACAACGTACTCCGGTCATCAAATAATCGTGCACAGCAAAAGAAGATGGCGTTCTTAGAGCGAAACTTGGAGCAACTCACACATGTTCAAAGGCAGCTTGTTGAACAAAATAGCAGCCTCAAGAAGGAGGTTGCTATCGCCGAGCGAAAGCTTATTGCACGTAATGAGCGGATACAAAGCTTGGAAAGCCTTCTCCAAGACTCCCAAGAGAAGTTGACAGCAGCCAATCATCGGTATGTTTATCCAATCTCGATAACATTTTGTCATTATAAATCTAATTGATGGAAATGCTAGGTTCGAGGCTCAACTCACAGCTGTCAAAGAACGATTAGAGGCTGCAAAGGTCGGCACACGAGGCCTTGGCAACGCTTCAAGTTTCAGTCTGCAAGGCTCCCGTATCGCCAAGCCATTACGAGGCGGTGGAGGAGGTGATGCGAACGGCTCGGTTCCTGTACTCTCAGGAGTTCAAGGCTCGGCAGCCCAGCAAGAAACCCAACAGCCCAAAAGATCATCATGGTTTTTTGACAGGAAATGATTGAAATGCGAGATTGTTGAGAGACAGATAGATGGAAATGAAAGTTCTATGAGGAATCTTGTTTTTGATAGCGTTGAGGGGTTTCGGTGACGACGGTGACGATGATGCAAGATGTTTTCCTTCCACTTGATTTTTCTATTACTTTTATTGGTGGTGTGGGATTGGGGTCGGAGGGGCTAGGGTTTGAATGCGGTCATGTCCCAAGGAGTAGGTAGATTCATTGTTTGTTTTTCTTATTACTATTTCCCCGGTCCTTTTGTTGAAAGTCCGGTCAAGATTTGATGGACCATTCATGTAGGATTCGTGTACAGTGCGGACGATACCTCTGCCGCATATGGCTCTAGAATATTTCGCTCTGAAATGAAGCAGTATTTTATTGGAGTTGTAGGAGAGTTTATACTGAACATTAAAACGCGGTATGAATCACTACATGTAAGTAGAAAGTCTCCTTTAGTTCTTCTAGAGTCTATATGTATGTAAACCCAGTATGTTTCGTTTCGTTTTTTTCGGGGTTGGGTGTGTCCCGTACCTGGATTAATGGCTATGGGTAAAATAATACATGTCTGCACTATCATAAATCCTGTCAAATGCAAATGCATACATGCAACTCGATCATCTACTATTAGAGGATTTTAGCAGAAACTCGAGCATGTTGCAACCAATAGGAGATGCAGGAGTCGCGTTTCTGTCCAAATGCTCGAGTTTCTTTCGTTGCTAAAACCTTCTGTTGGCTTTGGGTGGAGTAGGTACATGTATGTGCGTATTATGTACCCACATCTAGGGTATCTACATGTATCTAATTAAACTGGCTCCTGATAGAGTAGGAATGGCATTTTACGTGGTTGATTCGGTAGAACCGGGTAATAAGCAAGGGAGTATGGTGAATGGAAGGCGCCGTGACTCAAGCGAACAAAAGCTTCTTTCTTTCCTTTTCTTTGTGTAGCGGAGGGCTGACGAAAAGGTCTCTAATTGGCTCAAGCTAGTCACGTATCTATCGTATCCTTGGTAACCCTACCATAATGGTGATTGACGCACTGTGAGCCGCAAGTGCCAAGTGCCATGTCTATCTAGAGTAGCTGTACCTCCTACATGTGTATCCCCGGTTCCAACTACCTACTCGTAGTCTCCCTTTTGGTTGAAACGTTCTTCATACCTACTCTATTTTATCAACAGCTTTTATTATCTAGTTAACGCATGCTGCGTTATCAACCCATCAAGTCGGCCAACCAGAGGATATCTATCGCGGTCGAAGGAATTCCAGCCATCATTAACTACTATCCGTATCAATTCCCGCCATCGAGTAGCCTACTCTACTGTCCTTGCATAGCTCGAGCAGGCTTGAAATCACATCACGGGTATCCTCCTCGCATATAAATAGATTCAATTGGGTATTGCTACTATTGCTGCTCTTTGTAGATAGCCCTTTCTTACACTGATTGGGCTCTACAAAATCCACCCGTCTACCAAAACAAGTAACCAATCCAGCTTCATTCGTCCTTGAGTATTTACATCTATCATCTCCCTAATCGAATCTTAAAGGAGTCATTCGACATATCTCCCACACCACCTCCAACAGCTTGACTTTGACCTCAACATCAACCATCATCCAATCAATCCATCACCCACCTCATTTCCTATCCTACACTCCAAAGCATCAAATCTGCCGTCGGTACATAATTCATTTAGCGAGTACTGCACCCGCATCATCTTCCCCCACCTCCCCCACCAACCTCATTCCTCGTTCCCACCCACCCCCGTTCATTCGTGTCTGAGCGCTACATACAGCCAGCTATCCTCTCACGTTTTAATTATATTTTTCCCGCTGCCAGCGTACGGTCCTACTATTATCTTGTCCACCCCCATCATGGCAACGGCATTTCCTCCAACGCCAGTCGCGTCTCCCAAGATGTCCAACACTGGTAGCCTTGTTGGTAGTCCGGAATCTTTTGTTTCCACCACAGTGACAGGGAACTTAGCTAGTATCCCTAGTACACCCGAGTCCATGACGGTATCGCCTGTCTTAACACATGATGAATTGTGCTCTCTTACCACTCACTCGGATACTACCCTCTCCTCCTCCTCCTCCTCCTCCTCCTCCTCCTCCTCCTCTTCCACTACTGCCATCGCCACGCCTTCTTCCTGCACATCCTCCTCCCACCATATTTTCCAATCTTCGTCCAGGCATCCATCAGTTCCCCACGAACCCCAGACGAACTTTAATTCCTTACCTCCTTCCGTTCAGTTGCAGATTTTCGAACTTGCTCTCCATGATGGAGGCTACGCGAATCTGACACCTGATCTGATCGATGATAGCGATCCACGATTTATCAACCACAATTTCTACACCCTGCTTTATAGGCATAGGACTTTACAAACGTTTCTACGCGTTAACAGGTTTATCCGCGCGTTATTCGAGCCAAAGCTCGCTGATCCGACGGTGGTCACTAGTATGGCCCAGTTGAACGCGCTTAGTGGGTATTCTTACCCTGAACAGGACCAGAAAAGAAAAGGCCGACAAAACCCGTCTTTCCATACTGGGGATTTCAACCTTTACGACAGTCAGACCAATATCCCGTGTCACGTAAAGCGAAAAAGGGCCGGGAATGGTTCAGGGAAGAGGGCCCGGAATCTGGTGCTGATAATTGCAAATCTACCTGGTATGCTTGACGCAAATGTAGGACCGCCGAGATTTCCTGAATGGTATATCCAGGACTGGATGCGGTACGACTTAGAGGCTCTAGGGGTAGAAAGATTAACCGTTCTTGCACCCTCGAAAGGTAACTGAACCATCTTTCCTTTTGTTAGTTTCGTTGTAAGTGCACCTATGTTGATGCAGTCCTCGGACGACAACAGCAACCGCCGCCAATGTTCTACACTCAACTCTCCCGAATCATGATACCATAAAACATCTACATATGGAAGTAGCTACTGGAGAACCATTTTTTGCTCCTGATGTGAGATTCTATAATCACTATACCCATGATCCTTCAACAGATCACATATGCCCCCGGCTCTCCCTACATAGCGAGCGACTGGAGACACTCACTATACGCAACATGCATGTTTGTCGGCACCTCTTTGAGCACCAGGAGTGGCCGAAGCTCCTATCACTCAATGTAAGCTTCCATAACGGGAATCGAGGTCTGTGTTGTAGCGATGGAGCAATGCATCAACCATGGTTCGCCGAAAACGAGGTCAATATGACATGCGAAAGCCTCTGGAGACTCTGTCAGGCAAAGCCCGATTTGGTTGTTCGTTTCCATGCATGGTTCGACATGTTCACTGGGACACAGGGTGAGATAGATTACTCCTGGTGTACAACCAATGGTCCATTGATCAGCAGGATTGTTCCAAATGGGAACCTCCATGGGGCGCCGATTGAATGGTGGAAGGCCCTTACCGAGGGAACGGACCGTTTTCACACTCCCAGCCCTTCGCTATCTATGACGACACGATTCATGAACGATAGCGAAGAGGTCGAAGACGGGAGTGATTTTGAAGACGACGTGGATATAGAAAACAACCAAGAGGAGTATCACTATCAGGACGACAGCGACGGATACTTTGATCTAGAAAGTTCCGTGGATGCTACGGGAATTGCTATCTCGAATGGAGCAGCGGTTCCAAGACATAGTGACACAGAAGTGGTGACGGCGCCTCTCTTCACCCTTTTACCAAAGAAACCGAGGCAAATGAAGATATTGTAATTCTTTCCTACATCAACTTTTCTTTTTGGACGGGTTTGTTTTTGTAAAATGGCGTCGGTCGGTGGCCGCGGAATGGAGGACAGGCGTTTGATATTAAAACGAAAAAGTTTGCTTTTTGGAAAGACCCTTGAAAAGGGCTATGACTGCTTTTCCCCCTGAAATATCAGTGCGAATGGTTTTTTCTCTTACCTCAATTTCGTCCTCTTCTTTTCCTTTCTTCTATTGCTCCTGCATCTAGTTCTTTATTCCGTATTTTGTGGCCTGTGGAAGGTGTGTCCAGCCATTGGTGTAAATCAATTCAGATATAGCACGAATTTTCTGGAATATGATAGATACATATCTGGGTGATTTTATTTGGTCACATACCGGTGCAAAGTGTTCTACAGCGATGGTCGATGTACACATACTTTTCTGGCCATCTTCCAGACAAAAAACCGATGTATTAGGTCTATACTGAGTAGATTATGGTTTTAGATGGTTTTGGCAGCAGCATTGGTACTACATGTAATTACAAGGCTCTGGCATTAAGTGAATGAACTAAATGAGGTGTTGACTGGTGAGGATCCGTTCACTCACTTAATCCCAGAGCCTTGTACATGTACCCAAAATCCTACCAATCCCTCGGGAATGAAAAATAAACGAACCTAGGGCTTGCAAATTGCCTATGGACTGTCTGTTTTGAAATTTGCATTAGGTTAATTTTTGATGGGCCAGGCACATTTGGCACGAGGCGCCATATCTCCGTGGGCTCGGCTAGCTTGTCACTGATGTGGCTTTGTTTCAAAGAAATTCTGTGTCTTACCTGCAACCTTAAATATCAGAGAAGTGGATTTTAGGTTTAGTATAAGACCACCCCTGCTTATACATCCTTGACTACATGTATGCATTGGCGGTTTGCAGCATGTCCCGATCACTCTGTCGAGTGCAAATCCATGACTCCGCCTCTTTCACGCTGTCTAAATCTGGACTCTCCTCTTTCCCACTAAATCATTCTGGTCACATGGTTGATCATTGGCAACAAGGAAAATATCATTTTTATACAAAGAGAGCATCCCTGTATTACAACATCATAACACGATGTTTGCTTCAGGAGAAATATTGCAGTCAGCATCAGCAGCCTATCGGCCTTTCCACACCAATGAACCAAGGGAGTGAAGAAGGGAAGGAGCTTTCGCCAAATCTCGGATATGTGAGTAATTAACATTCAAGGCGCCCCTTCTTTACCTCTTCTCGACGTTGGTGAAGTCAATTCCGTACTTCTCAGTCAATCGAGCGCGCCTCCGGTCTTCATAGCCAGCAGGGTAGATTCCTAGTTGATGTTTCGTTACACTCTGGGGTCCCTCAAGTTCAGCAATGAGCAGGGAATCTAGTTACCTCGCCCCTCGCCAAGCTCTTCGACAGTCTCATCTATTGGCCGTCTACGGCCAGCCCTGAGCATCTCTTTTCTGGTTACCTCATCCATATTCATATCTTTGAACAGTCCGGTTAGGGAGCCACCGGTGTAGTCAAATGCACCGAGGATAAGCGCAAGCCCCGCGCCGTATCCAATGACAGCAGGCATGGTGCGGACTGACATTGGCATGAGTAACTAGATCATCGCGTAACCAAAGAAAATGGAAGGGAGGTTACATACACTTGGTTCCCATAATACTACCCGCAACAAGACCTCCGAGTGCGGAGTTCAAGTAATCGTCGGTCTCTCGCAGGTTCGCCGCGGCGTTACGGAAAAACATGTAAGAACCACCCATCGCCGCTACAAGATATTAATATTATCCTCATGAAGCTCGAACGAGAGAGGAGGTTGGTGATAGGATAGCACCAAGTTGACTTAAGAAGACCTACCGGCAATCCCCACGGTGCCCCCGGTCTTTGTGATGACACCCCAGGCGCCGACGTTCTGCTTCGTGAGTGTGTTCTGGATAGCGCTCATGAATAGGCCCGCTCCGCCGAAAATCAGCGTCCCCTTGGTGGCCAGACCAATTGCGTCCTTGCGCTTGAACTGGCGTGATTCCGATGGTGCCATTATTCGTTTAAGAGTGAACTTTGGGGGGTGGTGGAGGTTCGAGGTGGGGTGGGTGGGTTAGGTTACCTGCAGCCAGATGGGCAGCAATTAGTCCTGTGTTTGAAAAACCTGAGACAAGGTATCAAAATAGACAGAGAACAAGGAGAGCAAACTCACTGGATTATACCGCAGTAGCGATTGGAATGTACCGCTTGTGGACAATCTCGGTGTTGGTGATGAGCCCGGGATAATTGATAGAGGTCAATATCTATGGGAGCTGTGGCCGACGTCGTTGTAGCCGTCCAATCATCTGGCCCGCTGACTAATCCAGAAATTAATGAATGTACCTGCGCTACCTACTCCACATGCACTTAGACTTACTTACCTGCAGTGGATTTAATCAACCGTCTTTAGGTTTTTATTACTGTTACGAGGGGGACATTACCCATTGCTATAATTGTAGCTACGCTGGGTTCGTTATTCAACCGAATTCTGTAAAAATCGGACGTTTCCCCCCTAAAGACGATTAATGATGACCGGGAGATGTGTTTACTTGATTTTCATTAAAGAATGATACGTTTTTTCTTTAGATAGCGCGTATTGATAACTTGGGAAAGGTAAGTCTATTCAGGTATTGGCGAATCCTTAACTATAGTTACACTTTTGATTTCTTATAAAAAGCCAGGGTTTAGATGGATCGACCTTAATTAACCTATCGGATCGAGAGCTGCGTTTTTTTTTTATCAAGAAGATAACAATTTGAAAGTAGGTTTTGAATTAAGATACAATGTATTATGCCATATAAACGAACAGCCAAATCCCGAAACAATCAGACTTGATATTCCGTTGCTCTAGTCACTCCCACTGCTCATAATACAGAATAAAATATATGCCTAATGCCTTTCGTGTATTCGCTCGAACTCGGCTTGCAACACGCAGCCCCGCATTTACCCTTGACTTTTGATAGTCACAAGATTTAAGGAGGTTTGATCCTAACGAACATTTCCTAAATAGGTATGGGGGTGGAAAGAATAAAAATAAAAATAAAAATAAAAATAAATAAACGTTGACGGCGAAGTAGCTTTGATAGACATCTTGCGCAATCTCGTACCGAATCCCACAATAGCTCCCAATTAGCAGCGGTGACAATACACAGTTAGCTTAATAATATTACAGCGCCTTACCTTTGTAAGAACATGTCGCTATAGACTATTATATTCCATATCTGGCAGCTATGATGGGGGGCTCACGTTATAACCTATTTATACATTTCTTGCGTTGGTGGAGAGTGTGGTTGCAACGAAATCTATCCCATAGAACAGGGTGTACATCTCATTCATTTCGATTCATACTTCAACACCTCTATGATAATACTAAGGTTTCCCATAAAGCGAGAAAATCTACACAGAAAACGTTCAACCCGATAACGGGCAAATCCAGGGAAGTAGACAAAGCACTCGAAATTGAGCCAAAGTTAAAATCAACAGGTATCCCCTTCATTCAAGCAGGAGATTACTCAAAGAGCCCCAGCAAGCGTACAAGTGAGTGACTGACGACAATTATAAAACAAGAATACACAACAAAGTCCAACTTCCCTTACAAACATTTCTATTCTTTCAACTACCCCTTCGTTAGTAACATTTAATCAATCTTGATACTTCCGTAAATCTTCCTCACGAAAAACCAGCTTGAGAAGAAGCCAATTGATCCTGTGAGTATGAAGAACAGGAAGCCGATCAACGCACTGTATCCTAGGTACAACACGTTGCTAGTGAAACCCCCCAAGCTCAACTTTGATATCCAGTACAGGATAGCATTTAAGAAAATGTAGATCGCGCTTGCGCCGGCAGTGAAGAATGATCTCCATTGCCAGTGGTAGTTCTCCGAGCACAGTAAGAAGTAGATGAGCAGGATTGTGACTGTGGAGCAAGTAATAATCTATATTCGTTGTTATTAGGATATGTCAGGAAAGAATATTGTAATGAAGGGACACAAACCATGATGCCATAGCAAATGAATAGGAATCCAAACATGTAGTAGACTTTATGAAACCAGATGGAATTCATGATGAAGTATAGCTCAACGAAAATGGCTCCAAATGGCAGAATTCCCACTAAAAGCATGCTGGGAATCGGCTTTAAGTATGTGGATTGCTGTGGGATCTGGCGTGGAATCTGATTGGTGCGGACAGGAGGTTGGAATGCCTGGTGCAAGAATACATCAGCTCATAAACTATATCGGAGGACTGGAATCTTGGACCCACAGGAGCTCTGAATCCAACCCAACTTCCGCCGAAACTCAATGGTACACTAAGTATGAACCAAATGCCGACCAGTACCAACATGGTGGTCAAGGGCACGGCTCCAGAAGAATTTTCAAAGATCAAGAAAAAGTTGAGGAGGAAAAATGTGCCAAACACAATCCCGGGAATGAACACGGGGGTGAGTATGATGTTTCGCTTCCACGCTTCGCCGCCGAATGATTTGTAAGTCCGGGCGGAGACATAGCCGCCGATAAAACCGAAAAGCGTATATAGAAGAATCATAACTGTCCCCAAAGACCCACGATTGGATGGCGACAAAAATCCAAGAAGCGCAAAAACAATAGTCGCTCCAGTCATGAAAAATAGCTGTGCACCAGATCCCAAGAATATCGAAAGGAGCATGGGATTCTTCGGGGGACGGAAGACATCTCCATGAACCAATTTCCACCCAGAATCATCTTGTACGTCCTCATTCAAGTCTAATTGATTGTAACGAGCGATGTCCTTGCGCAAAGCTCTTAAAAGAACCATTCCTACCATTCCGGTAAGAAAAATTACGATAATGGCAGAATTGACGAGTGAAAACCAATGAATACGAGGGTCAAAGACATGAAGATATTTGTCCCATCTTGTGGCCCAAGCAGTGGGTGAATGCCTCCAGTATACAGTATAAGTGAATAAAACCTCAGTTTCCTGGTCCTGCGACAGAACCACAGGTGAGAGATCAGAGCAGTCGGCGCCAAAGTCACCAGCGCCTTCCCGAAGCTTAGAATTCCGGGACGAAGGCTGGACAACAACACCCACAACACGATACTTCTTAGTCGAGCGTGATGCCAGTTCGTGGTAGTCGATGAAGATATCGTAGTGATTGTTGAACTCAGCGATAGGATTATCAGAGTTGGGGTTCTTGATATCACCCAGCGGGAAACCTTGAGAATAGAACTCAACATTCTCCACCTCATCCCTATTCAAAGTGGCTGCTGGCAATCCGTCTATAAGCCAATTGATATTATAATTTTGCCAGATCCGCCTATTGACAAATTTTGCTTTCCGTGGATCAAATTTTTTAACCTCGCAAAGCGGTTTACAAGTTTCGTTCTTGGCCATCCTAATGTCGAACGGCGAATCAAGAATACGGTCCCCAAACAGGATGGACCCAAGCGACTCGGAAACCTTCTTGGGACCATTTGGGGGTCTGCAGAAGTTGAAAGCGGTATGGTAGTAGTCGTAAGAAATGACGGATCGGAGCTGCTGATCGGACTGTGAGAGAGTTGGCGTAAGACGGTTGACGTTTAGGGGAACCTTGCTTCCTTCGGTATAGTCTGTAGGAGCGACTCCTGGGAGGTAAAATGCTGCAGAGAGTGATGTGAATAGGGATACTGCCCCGATCACGGGTATCAAGGGGTTTGGTAGAAACATTGTTGTGGCTATTATACCAGAGCCTCACTGGAATAGTGTTGGTGATGGAGTTGTGGTGGGGGTAGGTAAGCTAGCACCCAGGCCACGAGGTGCTAAGAAGAACACGAGCACAGCTAGGACGCAGGAAAATGAATGCCAGTAAGTGAATACGTAGAAAATGAAGAACTCACTTCCTTACATAGACCTATATCCCGGGATGGTGATGTGAGCTTGTAGTACGATACTGTATTGAACCTGGCTTTGGTGTTGAATGTTCCCAGCTTTCCGAATTCGTAATTAGATGAGGCTGAGAACGAGCTCCTTGCCAAGAATCATTCTTTGCAGCGACATCATCGGTGTTTACCCACATATGCGCTAGTAAACTACGGATGGCTGATTCAATAGCTTGGCACGGCTCTTTACAAGGATACAATACAGTTATGGAATGCTAGATGTACATGTAGTCTCATACCGAATCTACACCTTGTGCCATCCCATACCCGTATCGGCAGCAAGTACCTATATGTATGTCTACCTACTTTATCATTGATTAACAAACTAAATTTTAAAAGAATAGGATGGCCCGCAGTAACGCAAAGTCAGCAGAACAGCTGAAAGACTTTAATTATTTTACCGCCATTCTAAGCAAGCGGAGCTCAACTATCTATGATAAAATTCACTTTAGATACCAACGAGGTACCATGCCTTCCGAGAGCACCTATCAAAAAAACAAAAGAGGAAAAGGGAGCTGAGGAAGGCTGCAAGGGATTGTAAAGTGTTGACTGCAAACGGAAGCATTATGGAGCATGGTAGAAACGGTAGCAACACCGCTAAAAAAAAAGTTGAAGTACTGGGTCTCAAGAAGTAACCTCATCTCTGCAAGAGGTTTTGGCTTGGGTGTTTATATACATATTTACCAAATATAGCGTAGCTCTCAATCTTCATCTGGGTCATATAAATCGAGGCTCAAGGAGAGCCCCGGAGGAGGTTGCGTTTCCTTCGGTCTTTCGTGATGTTGAGATTGTACTGCCACAGTCTCCACTCTAGTTGGAGCATCTCTTTGAGGTTCCACGTTCGTGCTCGCGGTCTGTCCGTTGACGGTTGGGTTCGAAAAGAAATCCGGAATAGGCAGGCCCTTCGCGCGCAATTCTTCCTCATACCCCATATGAGAAAGGGCCCCACGCTTCATGACTTCTTCACTTGGCCAAGGTGTGAATGGCATCTGGGAGGATGGATCCAGAGCAGTAACATCTTCTTCCGAAAGACCAAGAGGGAGAGCACGAGTGGCTTGTGAGTCTGCGTGTCCTGTGTCTCCGTTGCTGTTATTATTCATGGAACTATTTGAGTTATCGGTGAGTCCAGATACATGGTCTGCTGAAGCCGTTTGCGTGTATCTCGATGACTGCGGGGGACGTGTATATTTCGAGATTTTGCGAGCATATGTCAGGAGTTCATTGTAAGGTACCTCTTACTATGGGGTTAGAGATTTTATTTGTAGGAGCCAAGAAGAAATAAATGCCAAATACCATTGGATTGTGGGAATTTGGTCATGGGCACATTGAGAACCTCCTTCCGTGCTTCTGATAGAGTCTCAAGAAGCTCTGTGAGCTGTTTATTCAGTGTTTCTGAGGTTGCCCGAAGAGATAAAATTCTTTGGTGATTCTGCTGGTGTTCATCCACTAAACAGCGAATGTTAGCCAACGGAACCGATACTACATGTAGTCCAGTTCAGTGCGATGTGCGACGTACGCTGTTCAAGGCTCTCGGTCAAAATATCATCGGCGTTTACAACAGCTATTGCAGCCGGGGGAGACGGGTTGTACGATGACACGGATTCAACCAAACTCTCCAGGGATGTTTCAAGACTGTCAAATGACCTTTGAACAATGGCGTTCATAACTTGTGAATTCGGTGATTCAGGTGTATTCGGGAGATTTTCTTTGATCTTGCTGAGCGTTGATAACGACAAGGCTGTTGTTTGGGGGTTTGGGGAACACTAGCATTTAGTCAGCAATAGCCGGTTAGTACTTGAAATTCGGCGCATGTTCCTGGGGGAACCCAATACCTTTTTTTTTTTTTAAATCATGATTCTAGGTACAAAACTCTGCATGCAGTCATAGACTATGGCATAAGGGGAACCCAATACCTGTACCCTGATACTACATAGTCCGTACGCATAGAAGTATTGGGTAGATTATTGTATTATTTCGGTACAATACACATATTACACTCTTCAAGGTATGGATACAATATCCACATCACGTGTAGGTCCTCTTACATTCAAATACAGGAGATCTGCGGTCGTCATTCTAGATGTCGCAGGGCTGAGCAATTAACAGTTACGGCAGAAAGGTCCAATAAACTTCTTGGCTAATTTCAGCGTCCCATACAAAGCGTCTACTCTACAGATAGCAAGGTAAGTGATGTCCGTTAATGTGATAGTCTGGCCTTAGCTATGCCTCATACCCTACTACCAGAGGTACTTGTATTGATGTGGATGATCATAAAAGATCAAGATGAGTAGAGGGAGGTGAGGTAGCCCATCGAGTACAATAGACTGGCTAAGTGCGCAGTGGGCGTATTTACACAAGCCTTCTCTATGGCCGCTCTCAGAAATACATGTGGTGTAAGTGGGAGAAGCAGTGACTTGTAGGGGGGCATGGTAGTGTGATGAACGCGGTGACGGCGGCGGAATTGCCGTTACCACCATTCAATTACCCCTCCCCCTCACCCATCACTAACTCCCTCCTGTACCTACATTTCCATCCTGTTTTGCCCCAGTCTCCCACACACCACTCTCTTCCTTAAACCACCTCCATCCGCCATTACCACATCTAAAACTTGCACCTTCCCTCTTCCAATACCCCTCTATCGCCTCTGTCTCCCTACGCTTATCTGCATCCGACAACAGTACCGCAGTACCTGACTCCCCTTTGCTTGTGAAGAAATTACGAAAGAACATTTTCATCCTCTCCTCGAATCCTCCAACGTTCATCGGTAAAGGTTTTCAGTTCAGTTTTATAAACTCACCTGTCACTACCTATCTCATTCTATCTGCCGTTCTTCTAAGCCTGTAGCTGGCACCGTACACCGCCTTATTTCGGCATGGGTAAAACGTGTGTTGCTAGAATTTTCTACCTCTCTGTAACTCCACAATGAATTCCGCGATAGGAACTCTTGAAGTCATGACTGACACTTTTGTTCATATCTAGTCAGTCTAAACTTACGCAAGAGCAGCTTGCAGAGCTTCAAAAGGCGACATTATTCGAACGAAAGGAGCTTCAGCAGTGGTACAAAGGTACGTTTTAACAATCACATAACGTGGGAGCGAACACATTATAAGTTGTGCTCGCACACCCTCATGTCCCACATCTCTTTTCAACTCTGCCCTGCCTTCTTGAGTGCGGGAAGACACGAATTCGACCGGGTTTCTGCTAACTATTAATTTTCCTACTATAGGATTTCTCAAAGACTGTCCGTCCGGCTCCCTAAACAAATCGGAGTTCCAGAAGATTTACAAGCAGTTTTTCCCATTTGGAGACCCTACGACATTTGCAGACTATGTTTTCAATGTCTTCGACGCCGATCGTTCCGGCACAATAGATTTCAAAGAATTTATTGTCGCTTTAAGTGTTACTTCACGCGGTTCACTGGAAGATAAGCTCAATTGGGCATTTCAGCTTTATGACATCGATGGCGATGGTGAAATCAGTTACGATGAAATGCTACAAATTGTTGAGGCCATTTACAAAATGGTATGCATGATTGATATGCCCTCATTCATTGGCAAAACTAAATATCTCTTCGCGGGAATATAGGTTGGCTCCATGGTGAAACTTCCGGAGGATGAGGATACACCTCAAAAGAGGGTTGCCAAGATATTCAAGATGATGGACAAAGACGAGGTTGGCGTTCTTTAACAAGCGCCAGTCATAAGAAACACACTAATCACATTATCTAGAACGGGAGCCTAACCTTAGATGAATTTCGTGAGGGAAGCCAAAAGGACGCCACAATTGTCTCAGCACTATCTCTCTACGATGGATTGGTTTAATTACCTCATCATTTTTTCCTCAGCTCCCCTCTTTTCAGTTTCTTATGTTCGTTATACCACGAAACATTTTTAAGAGGTGCGAGAGGTGTATCAGTAAGACCTGTGGCTCTGGCTTTGGAAACCTTTATTCAAGACGAATAATTTCAGCAAGTGGCTGATAATGAAATATTGAGGGTTCAATAAAGTGGGTGGGCAAGATCGTACGCGCAGCATCGAGGGCATCTTTTTTCTTCCACTTATTCGTCGGTATTTCTATTTTTCCATGGCTTTTAACTTCCCTGAAGGTCTGCACGGAGTCGTAGGTGTTTCTCGTTTTCTACATTTCACCAGGAAAGTTGTATTCCTAATGGGGCTGATGGGTTCATTTTCATGTTTTCATATCATTACCACTCTCTTACTTTTCGAATTACTATTTTTTTTTTGAAAACTTTTATTCGCTACTCTAAACTTTTGACTACCAGCCACATATTCTCCTAAACTTGATAATAGAAGCTCCACTCAAGGTCCGTTTCCGATTGGCCCTCGTGAGTTGCAACCTCACCCGTTATGGACTAGTAACACAGCGAGTGATAAATGGTGAAGATGGCTCAGCTAGTGCCACTTAAACTACATGTATCAAGTAGATTCCATCATCGATTGATACACATATGAAGTGAAAGGCCTAAGTAATACATTGAAAAATTGCAATGAATCAAAATACGTCTCTAGTAATTAACGGAATCGTAGGTCACAAGGTCACTGCACATGCGTAATATAAGCTTTTGATCCTCCAATCGCAATGAGGAGCGAACATTATAATTGAGGTATCGGGAACTCGCGTGTTTGAACTAAGCTTCTGAGCGAAGCACGAGTTCATAGTCCCCAGAGATCCCCAGTTTTTATGCATTAGCTTACAAGAAAACCACATTAGTTGCTGTACCTAATGCCTATTTACCCCGAGAACAAGTATATCGGTGGCTACATACTCAATTTATTACTTGTTCATGTAGTACTAAAATAATGGAATATGATATAATATGGTGAAGAGCATGCCTTTTTAACCAATTTAGATTGAATAGGCCGGAAGGCCCATGTAGGTACATGTGTGGTATTGGGAGTACAAATGGACCAATCTAGGCATGAGCTCCGAGAAAAATATTTAACCCCCGTATGGTGGCGCGGGTGGTTCCAATGTCCTTCCTTTCACAAGCATAGGAATTCTCAGCCGTTACTTGAGTGGCAGGCTTCCCGAGGCACCAACCTTGAGTTCATACATGATATATTATCTTTAGATAAAGCATAAGTATACATGGGTTGGCAGTAGTACTATTGTTACATACCAGTACTCTAGATAGTGTGGCATTAACTTATACGACACGCAGCGCTCATGAGAGAAGATGAGAACCTGTTTCCCACTATGTACGACACGGTGATATCGTGGATGACAAGGCATAAGTGATGAGGGGTAAGGTTAGGGTACTAATAGAGTACCCACGCATTTCAATTATCACAGCACATAATCCGCTAGGTGGTGCCTGTTTCTCAGTGCATGTAGCATGTATGTAGCTGCATAGCCCCAGGATTTCCCCGTATCGTTCCTGTCCCAAAATCCCAGAAGATGCAACTAAACATGTATGCAAACGCAAGGATAGGGCAGCGTTGACAGTTTTCTGGAAACATTGTTTGAACAGATCTGGAGTGGAATAGAGTGTACGTCAGGGGAGGACCACACTGCAGGAAGGCCGATCATTTGTACGTAGCAGCTCAGCATCCGCGGACAGGTTCACTTTACAGCTAGAGTTAATGTGTAGGGTGTGTGTAGATAAATACATGTACTTACAGGTACTCACATATGGCAGCTGCCTAAACAATGATTTCAAACACCTACAATTGTGCGATAAAAAGGGATAAATAGAAATGTGTAGGTATTGTTAAGTTTTGGGGTGCTATGGCTCCTTTGGTAAGTGTGAATAAGTACATATAATGTGTGGAAATAAAAGCCGGAGTGAAAAAGCAAACAAATGCCATCCAACGAAGCATATCCTTGATTATCGACACTCAACAGGCCCAGGAGATACACGTATTAATGTGCACGTAGAGCAAACACTGACTGCCAACTCATAATTCACGTATCTCCCGATGTCGACTGTAACCAAAGCAAGCAAACCCCTACCACCACCACTATTTTTTTTCCCCCATGGCTGCTTCCCAGGAGAGCCGAGACGAAGAGAAAAGAGGTGCGGCGTCAATAATTGAGAGATGGGAGAGAGAATTGTAATAAAAGAGGGAAAATGCGCTGGCTGTTCTTAGCGATGGACACCTCTCGGACGGTACTGGCGTTCATTCCCCACGACCTCTCTCGTACAACATATACTCAAATATCTGTACTTCAACTCACTCAGTGGTCCGACCGTCGTCAACATCTCTCGTCACGATCCCTCCTCAAAAACCACGAAGGGTGATACGGCGTAGAAGCGAAAGAGTTGTGAAAGACGGTAGTGAGTAGGTGGATGAGAACAGACCAAGCACACGAAGAGGTCTGAGAACATTTACGCTCAACAATATCTTGTTCTCCCTCTCTCTCTCTTTAGCTGCCATGAACCACCCAACATCATTCGGATTCTCAAACCAAATGGAACGCAAGCCGGACCTCAACCAACATCGTCAGCATCAACCCCCAAGAACACCAAGTTATACCCTCCCATACCCATCGCCGCACCAACATGTATCGCCCACAAAGCATCTGCCACACCCTCCGTCCTCTTCGAGCACGTCCCCAGGTAACGATACATCTCCAATCCACTACGCCCCTTCATCGCCACATTCTTACGGCCAAGGCCCACCCTCGCTGAGTACATCCTCTATCTCAAGCTCCTCATACGCTGGGAGTGCCGACGGTGAAAGTACCAATGATACCGAGATTGACCTGGTCGCCCTTCTGACTGAGCGATTAGCGGGCGCATTTGACCCGTTGCAATTAGATCGCAGCTTAGCAGTTCAAGCTCAAACGTGAATACTCTACTTAAAATATTCTATCTCATCAAGTGGCTGAACTTCCGTTTCTAGTTCGGGAATGCTTAATAGTAAAACGCGGGAACTTATTGCACTTCAAGAGGAAGCTCAGGCGCGGTTGGCAGAAACCAAGCGGGCATTCCTGGATGGCATGAAGATTGCGAAGGAAGTTAAGTCGGATCTTGATTATGTTCACCGGAAAGTCAAGTACGCTTAATCCTGATATCTCTGCTTTAACCCGCTTTTATCAGTTGCTAACGATTCTACAATTAGGGTTCTGAAACAGAAAACAGAGCGGAAGTGAGTTTCCCGAACGCAATCATGCGAGTAATACTGAACGGGTTTATACAGATATCCCATTGAATACAACATGGCACGTGATCGCATACCGCCCCCATCCCAATGACAGCTCCACCATCATGTGTACATGTCAATTAGAGGGTAACAAAGGAGAATGGCACACAAAGGAGTTCCTCCCAATCTACTCCGTGTCCAAGTACTTTTCTTTGTTCTGGATGCAGCTTTTTAATGTTCTTTTCTTTCCGGTGTCGGGCGTATGGAGCAAACTTCTCTTCTGTTTTTTTTTAATCGCGTAGGTTATAGAGGTATCTGGAGTCAATGAACAGAAAATCAGGATGCGCGTACCAGGGATTGTATAGTCGTTTTCTCTACTTATGTAAAATATTCTTACGCCTACGAGGGAATGTTGCCCTTGAGCGTGGTGTTACTTTTATCAGTGGTTATCATCTCATCAGAGTTAAAATGCTGCTTACTTACGGCGTAGAAGCTATTTTGCTAAATAAGATGCTGACATAGCTCTGTTTTCAACAGTGTAAACAAGTAATGTAGCTGTGTATGTAAATATATACTCCGGAGACTCGCAGAGGAAAGATCACTGGTTGGCCAATGCGTCGCATGCTCAGTCATGTATTTTCAGATCTGGTGGTTTACAACGAGCACTGCGTTCGGTGTAAAAACCTATAGGGGATGGCCGGAATTGTGGTAGGGTGTCTATCTTTGGTCGACAAAGCGCCGGCGGGGCCGGTGATATTAGGCGTTAGGTTCTACGGAGGCTAGATAATTATTGACTGAGAATTATTCTTATGGCAACTTAGAGAATGGATGGATAGATACGAAGCGTTACATCACATCGGTTGTAAATGTCCTTGAGTCTAAAATTTAAAGGAGTGAAAAATACATAGATTATAGTGCATCTAAAGAAATATTCTCCAACTTATACCCTAGATGTAGGTACACATACAAGTGGGGAGTAGGTACATGTATCTACATGTACATGTAGGTACAGTACTGTCATATAAAAGGAATATGTATATGAACAGGGGTACTCCAAGCAAATAAACTTACTATGTCAGTACTGGGACTACTAGAATTAGCTTTCTCCGCTCTGTCAAGAAGCCTTCAATTCTTCCTCCCGCTTTGCTAGTATAGCATCTCGAGGTGTCGGTCTATCCAACCCAATAGGCACTCTCTGAACCAATTAGACATTAGCAGATTACAGGTCTCAACTACAAAACCCGGATATAGATCTAGCTAAAGAGAAAGAGTTAGTGAAGCAGTGTGCTTTGAATTCACAGGTCCTCGAAACGATTCTTCAAAACTTTTGCGAGTAGAATTAGCCTCTGTGCAGTCAAACGGGTCACATGCAAGGCAGTTATCAATTAAATAGAACAAAAGGGTTTCTGCATTTGGGGTTCTGGTATTGTATTTACCTTGATATATATAACAAGAAATGCGTAAGCGTGACCAGAAGCTACGAAAGGGAATAAGAAGCTTATATAGGAGCCATATCAAAGCAGTTAGACTCAAGATCAGAAGATTAAAGGTAAATATCGTGAAGGTTATCAGAAGGGGATGGTGGAATAGATTTTGTAGGTAGAGATATGCTTTAGTCTCGTGCCCAGACTTTTGGTCCTCGTTCTACGTGCCAAGAGAATTTCCTGAAAGCGATAGCACAATCCCAGCCATCTCAACCTCAACCTCAGCTACGCAACTCCTTAGCTGGATCCACATATCCTCTCGATCAAGATGGAGGACGAAAAGGATAATGATATCGAAACCAGTGCCCAGTTGGAAGCTATGGGGTTTACATCTTTCGGCCAACAACCGAAACGGCCCAAACATCGACATCATGGGCCTTCGGGACCTCCCGGATCCCTTCCAAGAGTCGAAATTCCAAAGGAAGCGGCTCCTGTGCCTCTGTCAGGAGATAATACGAATGCCGGAAACGAGGCCGGAGGGTCAGAACAGCAACGACACAAAGCATCTCGTAGCTATGGGCAGGTACGGTTCCCCCTCCTTCCGTGACTACAGGTAGTATTAAACGTTTTTATAACATTCAAATTTTTTTAGGGAGCCAGAGCTCGGGGGTCTAATAATTATGATGGCGACGTTAGTTCTGGATCTTCACCTGGGGCATTCTTTTCAAAGAGCTTCACAGAAAATCCATGGGAGAAATTAGAACAGAAGATGGGAATACCTGTAGGATTGAAGAATTAATTCAAATTGGTAGCGAGAACATTGTTAAGACTATACATAATTGGTTGAATTATTGTTTCCGGGTAGAGTGGGGGAATCGCAATGCTGATATTTGGTGTCTGTTGGGCCTATATATATAATAGGTATGCTAACCCTCACCCATAAAGCCTCACTACCACTAGAGTAGACTTATGTATAAATAAACAGTCCAAACCAGTGTAAATACGTGTTGCTGTTGCTGTGTCCGGGCTTGTCCACGATATGGTTAGAGCAAATCAAGTAGATATTTTTATAGACCGCTAATATTAGACCTCAAGCGGCAACGGGGCCTGTTAAACCCTCTCACTACAATAATTAATGCAGGTTACTAGGACTATAATAGAGCGTTCCAAAACTTCTTCAGACTTGCAATTCAGGTATGATCCAGACAAACTACGTATAGTATATAAGATTTAAGTAACACCAGGTACATACATGTACTAATTCTCAGGTGGTGACAGCGAACAGACTTTAGTATCATTACTTTCCAGCTTGAGATGATAGCCAAGTGCGAGTGATATAATGTGATTGGGATCACTTTGCGGCGGGTCCCCCAGGACATGTGGGCTTTTAACGCAACTGGCTCGGCGTCAAGAGAACTGAGAGTGAGAGTCCATGATTGAGATCCCTCAGCCTCGAACGAGGTTATGGATGGTTCAATAATGGCTTCTAATACAACAACTCTTGCCATTAGAGGCATAGAAATTATAGTGAGGCTAGAATGGATTAGTATGGAGCACTCTGTAGATTTTTCTAAAATACCAAAGAGTGTTACTCACTTGTTTATTTAGAGTCTTTAAAAGTTATATTTCATTCATTGACTTTTTATTCCTTGGAGCTCACGCGTGACCAACCACTCTAAACTCAATGTTGTTATACTTACTATGCATTGAGATTATATAGAACGAACCATATAACATTGCTCTTTGCTATAGAAGACTATGTCAAGTATAATAGAGCCAGTTGTTTCTGTAATTGGGGTAACTTCTGGGGAAAAAATGGATGAAAAAAATATAGAGACTGCGGTATAAAATAGAAAGTCAGGTTGTAGATTAATAAAAACATCAGCAAAAATTGACATGTCGTCTTGGGACGCCTGGGCGCCCGAAATGCCCCAGATGCCCCAGATGACCCAAGACTTGTGCTTACCTGTAGACCGACGGCTGTGCGCCACGCGACGACCGCTCTGTGTCTTTTCGTGAAAAGACGCACTCAAGGCGCAAATCACGTCTTTTCGGGACAAGACGTCGTCTCTGTAACGGCAATATTATCTGTTGGCTAAAATGATAGGCCGGATCGTGAAGAGAAGGTATCACACAGTTGAGCTAGGATTTGTAATGGGGTTTCTTTCATGTTCTTTTGGTTTCCATTACGCGAGGTATGAGTCATCAACGGACTAGGGGTTGGATATATAAAGGGGTGTTGTCTCGTGCTTTTTCATGTTTTCCTTTCCTTCCTTTTCTCTTCACGCAATTTACTGTATTTACCCTCGCAACACCAAAACTTTCGAACAACAATAACTTTTGGCCTGCACTCCCGATAAAACTTTTACTCGAACACGATCCTGTATGTCAATAGACCGCGTAATTTATTCGTATCTTATCACACATCTGTTCGTACGCGAAGTTATTCACGCTCTAGTTCCTGAGTTGTGAACCCTCACCTCCTCAAACCCTCGCTTAAGCCTCGCGACTGCAGTGAAAACAACAACCTGGCCTCACCAAACCCACCCAACCCACCAAATACTGTGGGAAAAAAGAGAACTTTATCAGAAGTCTTTCCCAACCCAACCCGAACTGGAACATCAGTGATGTCCCAACAAGCCTCCCTGAGCTCCTGGTTCGCAGGAGCCCCCCACCAGGAACACCGGCACCCCCCCGCTTCCCTGACACCCAATCAACCCAACAAACAGAGTCCACCCCAGTGGAACAAACCCAACTTGGCAATGAACCTTTCTCCATCTTCGCCGAACACACCCAATACAATGAGCCATATGCACCAAAATACGACTACATTCACCCCAGCATCGTCCCTGATGAAACCCACGCCAGAATGGACCTAAACTACGTATCCTGGGTAGTTAGAAACGCCCTCACCGTAGCGCTTGAACCCATCAACCAAACGACTTAACAAATCAACAAGGGCTTAAAAGCTACCATCGAAGTCCTATCCGTCCAAAACGAGTCCCTCAAACACACCGTTGAGATCCTGGCCAAACAAATGTTTGAAATAACAAAGAACCAGGACAACATATCGGAAAAACTCCACCGCCTCCAACAACAGCTCACCAACCTCTCCGTCAACAGGCCCAGTAATCAAGCAGTTACTGAAGGAAGAACTGCCGTAATTGCCGCCGTCGCTGCAGCCACCATCACCGCCCCTACCACACCCGCCAACAACCTCAACCACCCCAACCACGCCCAACAGCCAAAAGGGAAAGTCAAGGAAACACTGACTCCACCGGCACCGAAATCTTATGCATCCGCCGCGGCAGGAAACACGAATCCCGAATTCACGACCGTCACGAACAAGAGGAAAAACAAACCCAAAGCAGACCCCCTGTTCAAACCTGAAATCACCAAACTCAACAGGGAAATTGTAATCGAAACAAACAAAGAACTCTCAGTCACCCCATCGGACATCAGACTAAAATAAATGCAAAAATCCAGGACCCCGACTGTCAACTAATCGCTGCCCGGAAAACAACCAAGACAACATTATCCTGGAATCAAAATTCACAACCCCAGCAACAAAGGTCCTTGAATACAAAAAGGAAATCGAAACCGCCCTGAACGAATTAAAAGTTCCCTTCGTCGACATCCGGGTTAACTCCAGATGGTCCAAATTCATCCTCCACGGCATCCCTACCTCCATAGGGGAAGCATTTGATGCAGGACAATTCCTGGCCTCGGAAATCAGAAACAACTACGGCAACACTTTCGAACTAGCACAAATCCCGAGATGGTTATCAAAACCAGAAGCCAAAATCGGGAAATCACACTCCTCCATGATCATCGCCCTCCCCGGACAATTTACCAAAGAAAACCTCGGTCTCCGATACCTCACCCTCATTGACAGAAACTGCAAAATCGACAGCTACCTCCCTGCAAACCCAGAAACCCAATGCACCAAATGCCTTGAATACAGACATAGGCAAGAACACTGCTCCCACACCAACAGAAGATGTTGACATTGTGCTGAGGAACACCAAACCAAGGACCACCCATGCACAGAATGCGCCGGGGGCCTCAGATGCTCACACACACCCATCCGATGCTATCACTGCAAGGCCCCCCACAAAGCAACAAATAGCAACTGCCCAGAACGAACCAAAGTCCGAATCACAAACAGACTCGGACCAGACACAAACCCAAGCCCGCTACCAATACCCATAGTTATCCCGGCCCAAGATCCCCACAGGAAGATGCAGCCATGGATAACTCCCAATGAGTTACAATAAAAGGACAACGGCTATCGCACAGCAACTCAACTGCGCGAAAAATGAGCTCACAACAAAGTCAGTAGTGGAGGAAGCAGAACAGGACCATAACATACTTTTTCTTTTATTACAAGAACCATGGAATAACAATGACGGCCACCCACCGGAATGCCCTCTTTTTTACCTTTTTACAGCCAGCAACAAAGGCACTAAAGCTGCTACATACATCAGAAAACACGCCAACCTAAGACCAAAACACCACTACACCCATACTAACTTCATCGTCTCCGTTACGGTGGAAATCCAAAACCAAAAAACACAAATCCTCAACATATACTCACCAGGACGAAGCGGACCCTTCGCAGAAATCTTCCGACAAGTAACTACCATCCAAAACTGCCTCGGCATGGGAGACTTTAACAGCCACCACCAACTTTGGTACGGACACAGATCCCACGACTACACCAATACAATCAGAGCAGACAAATCCGGATCGAAGAAGCTCAAAAAATGGTTTGATCGACAAAGGTTATCCCTACTCAACGAACTAGGCGAATTCACACATTTTCCCAGGAACAACAACAGACCGACCATTATCGACCTGACATTGGTCAAAGGACCGATACAAGACCACGATATCCGCTGGAACATCGATCGACACGAAGCAGGTTCCGATCACGGAAAACCGATCCTGCAACTACGAATAGAGAAACCCCCCCACATTCCCAGGAAACTATGGCATTGAACGAACTGGGAGAAATTGGAAGAAAACATCTCAGGCCTCCATTTCCCCTCCGAAGCATGGAAAAGCCAGAATCAGACAAAACAATCGGTCGACTTCATCCTCGAACATATAGATAACCTAATAGACCAAGTCACCCCATGGAGCCAAGGACATCTCAAGTCCAAGAAGTGGTGGACCCCATAGCTGAAGAAACTCAAATCAACCCTCAACACTCTAGAGAGGGAAAGCCAGAAACACCCAAAAGGATGAAGACAGAGAAACCTTCAGGAAAACGAGCAGGAAATGGACCGCAGCGATCCGCAAAGCCAAGGCAGAAGAAAGGGAGAAAGAACTCACGGAGGCCAAGGGAAGCGCCATCTGGAAACTAGTCAACAAATGGAAAAAGAGGGACACTACCATCGCAACTATACAAGGTGAAGAAACGTTTGCGGGGAAGTGTCAAGCTCTAAGAGCCCAACTCTTCCCCACAAATTGGACGTCCCCCAACAACCTCCACTCCAAATCAGACCCCCCTCTTTTGACCTTATTGACGATTTCCAGGAAGTAACAACAGAAGAAATCACATCCGCAATCAGATCATGCCAATACAAACTCAGGATGGCTCAATATAGTGTGACGCTCGCCCTCCGAGGCAGAGAGCTCACTAGCAGAGGTGTCGGTAGAGTGACGGGTATGAGCTAGTAAGTCAACTAGAGTAGAACGTAGCTTCGAGGTTTTATTCATCGTCGAGCTGGTCTTGTAGATGCCAAAAGGCTTGATGACGATAGATGTTGGAAGGTCCGTACGGGTGGGGAAGGAGTCATGAAGATCCTCGTAGAGGTCCTGGGGATTAACGAATAGGGCACCGATCGGAACGGTATCGGGGGTAGCAATGTTGGAGAGAGGCGGAGGGAGTGCTGACATTGCAATATTGGGTGATAGAGGAGGAGGGTAAGATGCTACGACAAGTGCGGCGAAAGAGAGAACTAATGAAAGTTGCAAGGCCTGTCAAGATTTGAAGAAGAACGCTTTATTTGAGGGGTGCATGCAGTGAGAAATGATCATAGACATGCCTAGACTAAAAAACAAGTCTCACATTGATGGATCATTCCAGCGGCCCTACTGGCATACACCCACCACACCGCCTCAAGTCGCCAGACTGGATAAAGAATGTCATATTTTATCTGTATGCCCCGAGGTCTATTAATGTTAATGGCTCGTTTCGCAATAATTGGTCGGCCTCGGTTCTGGTTGGCTGAAATTGAAAAGGGCATTTTGCTCTTCAAAATGTATGTATAACTCCATGTCAAAAATCCTGGGACAAGCCCCCGTAGCAACTCGCGGTTGCGTTGTCCATGATTATTGAACGAGAACTATACCTACGGGCTCTGCCACTGAGTGAGAGGCCCTGCCCACCTGAAATAGGCGAGTACTCTACTCGTCTTATTCATAGCGTTGTGAACACCACCGCTATTGCATGCCATACAAAAAGGTTGTCTTGGCTATTTTTGTGTGTATGTAATGCCGGTTGTGTTCACAAACGCTGTGAAAACACGAGTAGAGTATTGATAATTTTCCCTCAGGCCCCTATTTCCGGCGAGTGTGACGTGCTCGCCCCCATGAAAAAGTAAAAAGATGAAGGTCTGATATTGTGAATATTTTACAGCTGGGGAACCTTATATCCGGTGCACTTTTTGACCTTAGTTCTAGCGCCAACTCCTCGACCACCACAACCCCTAAATTATTTCTCTTCCTATGGAATAGTTCTTCTGCTTGTTCTCTACAGTTCTATAGAGAGATAATTAATTTAGGTGTTGTGGTTGAGGTGTAGTGCGTCATTAAATGGTATACTTTAATGGGGAGCCCACTCAATGTCGCCTCAATTATTGCCTAATTGGATAATTCTCTCTCCCAGAAGCGTGTACTATTACATGATTAGGATTAGTAAAGCTATTATAGAGCCAATCAAAGATATCTTGGCATTGGCTTTCTTATTTTAATCCTAAAAGCAGTAATTAATTGTATTATAATTACCAAACTGAATGTCGCGGACACCCCGGGTATAGGCTTCCCCAGCTATATATTAAACCAGCTGGATGCACGTGCATGATATATACTCTCGTAATGAAAGTAACGGAAAAGTGAAAGCTTAGTACTAAAAAAGGTGCGATACTAGAGTGATAGGAAGAAGAACAAATTCCTAATACTAAACAAAATGTCCAATAGTGTAGGTACCAGACTCAAGACCTTGTATGATCATGGTCTGTGCCATTATGAAGGGGTGGGCCGTGCTTCGCTTTGCGCTTTGCAATCAAGCGTAACCCCGCATTTCCTGTATTTTGTACGCCCGCAATTCGCCTCTGTCCACTACATGATTAACTGAGGAGAATTACACATGGACATCTAAACAAAGTGCGGCAAAAAAGATCGTTCTGAGAATAAGACTAGTGAGCAGTAATGTAGTTTTCGCCTCTAGCTCTCGCCACCCAAGAAGAATTCTCTCGCCTTTTTTTGGTCGTCTGAGTTAAAAATTCATAGTCACACGGGTTTAACCACGATGACACAGGGCCGCAAACAGAGAATAAAAATAAAGGTATGTACTCATACTCCATTCTTACTGCGGGGCGATTGAGGCCAGTGCGCGGCAGCAACTACTCGCGGCCAGCAACAACAAGAACCCGAATATGCAGCTGCAAGTCCTTGGTGTATTTTTGACTTCTACTCCAATGGAAATTGCAGATTAGGACGTGCATTTTCGGGTTCTTGTTGCTGGTCGCGAGTACAGAGTCTGGTAGAATTATTGCGAAAGTCAGAACTAAAAGAGTGGGCTTCTTGGTCTGTGCACTGCAGAAATTCCTTCAAGGGCCAATATGACTATCGGGTCACGGAAAACCCACTTTCGCGATAATTCTACCAGAGTCTGTAGAGGCACAACGCGCATCCCACATGCACAAGCCTGAAAGTGGTGTTAGAGCGATCTGGTCGGTGCAGCCGATCTCACCTTCCCCAAATCAGATAACCATAATAGAGAGCCAGCTCTATTTGCGCAGAGTCTCTATTATGCCATTAAACGTTTTTCGGGGGCCATATAATCTATCAATGGATAAATGTCACCCTACCTGCAAAAGATGTCTTGTGAATGACCCGCCTTACCCGCCCAGAGGTCAAGGTCAATGACCCTTATCTCAGTGATGAATTCTACTGCCGCTCAAGTAAAGGTGCTGTATATTCCTATACACACCGATAGGCCGCCTTTCTAGGGTATGTATGTGCGCTTTGACAAGGGGGGAGGAGGGGTACATCTTTTAGAGAAAACAAACACGCCACTGATTATATAAGATACTCTGGTATTCTCTTGAGCCCATGGCGGCAACGACTGTTTATAAAATCGTCAACGTACCACCGAGTCTAAACACAAGGAATTATCCACTCTAAAGTTGATCACACACCTAAACGGATCAGGTTTGAAGATATTCTCATGAAGCACACTTCTTTAAGCGGGACTAACACGCCTCTCCAGAAAGATGGATAGCGAATATCCTGTAGTCTTCTATTATATGCAGGATATCGACAGCTTGATCGATACCCTATATTTATCTCTTATTGAGCGCAACGAAGCACGATTCTATCTCACGCACAAGGCGATGCAGAATCACACGAAACAATACGGTTACCCTTCCACTACGCGGCCCACTGGCAGCTTTGAGAAGTTCAAAGAGCAAGTCCTGCATGGAAACAAAAAGGATATTCGGTGGACCCAGAGAGCGCAGTGGACAGCTGATGTGCTTTACCATAGGCACATGAGCATGACACAACCAGAAGATCTCCAAAAAGCCATAGAAATTATTGAACAAGAGGATCAACAAGTTCCACTGTTGATGTCGAATCTAGTCCGACTTGGGGCATATCTGATTGAGAGGTTCGAATGGAGTCATGACGAAGTCGATGTTGAGCGGTCCATTGACGCTCTAAAAGTTGCGCTTGATTTGGTACCATCGAGCCACCCATGTCGTGGTATTGTCGTTACACTCATGATGCGCAGTATCTCCGGTAGATGTCACACACACTTGGTCAGCTGGGTTGGCAAGATGTCACTAAAATGATGACGCTATGCAATGAACTGAAATCATTATCACCAACAACCGAACAGTCTGTGTTGGTTCTGGGGGCAAGCGCGATGCTAGACGCACACGAAATGAGTGACCAAGGCATTAGTCTACTTCAGGACGTTATTAGGACTTTGTCACGAGATGATTACAAAAAAGGCCTTTCCCAATTGGGGTTGGCATTCATAAAGCGATTCAAGCGTTCTAGAGTACTTTCGGATATAAATACCGCAGTTGATTTGCTGTATGAGGTGGTTAAAGATCCAGAGGGAGGGGGAGACCAGTCAGTCTATCTGGCACATCTGGGTCTGGCATTCCTTACAAGGTTTGAGGTCCTAGGTGATGTCGCAGACCTCGAGAAATGTATACTACAATATGAAGAGTCAGTGAAGTTGGGGATATCAGATGATAGGACGCGATCAGGGATGTTGGCCGAGTTGTCAGACGCAATTCACTTGCGATATCTGCGATTGGGGGAAGTATCCGACCTTGAGAGATCCGTCGATTTATCAAGAAGGGCGTTACGCGCTATGCCTCAGCCTGGTGACCATGATTTGAGTACGCACAACCGGTTGCGTCGACTAGAATACATCGTGGCCATCAAATCCAATATGCTCTATCAGACCAGACCCGGACGTTATCACCAAGAGGCGCCAAATGCACAAAGTTGTATAGACCATGCACTTCACATCTCTCGTGAGTCGCTGAGAAGGGCTTCGTACGCAGCACCCGAGAGGTTTGATTTGCTATCTAGCTATCATAAACTGCTTAGGGATCGCGTCAAATCTCATGAGCAAGCGGCGGATACTTTACTAGAGAAAATTCAAATAGAAGAAGAGAGATTTGTACTCATCCCACTAGATGATGATTCTGAGCGCTTGGAGAGCTCCGCGGAGATCGCCGCCGACTGGTTCGCGTATCATATTGTCTGGCGCCGGGATCAACCACTGGGTGTTCTAAAGGCAAAGGAGATTTACAAACTTTGCAAAATGGTTTTGAGGTCCAAGCTTGCGACACCAAAAAGCCGGATAATGTGTTCATTTCTTGCTATGAGTGTTCTTATTGCTTGCCCTGAGCTTATTGGAGGTCAGAAGAGATGGGAGAAAGCATTCACAATATGTGCGGAAGGAATTGCAGTTCTCCCCACAAGAGTGCCTCAATATTGTCAACGCAATCACCGACACCGCGCGCAAATCGATGGCCAAACTCTCGGATCAATAGCGGTGTCCGTAGGCCTAAACGCAGGAAAACCAGCATCCCATTGCTTGGCAGTCCTTGAACAGAGTCGAGGGATTATCCTAGGATTCACAATCGACTGCAGGAGTACTACAGGGAACCTTCAGGAGCTCCAGAAAATAAATCCTGACCTTTTTGACAAATTCAATACCCTACGTAGCCGTGTCGACTCCCCAAGCGAAAATCGTGAAGAGCTATTATCTAGGTTTCCGATTAGCCCCAGTACTTTAGAGCGGAGAGCCACGGAAGAAAATCTAAAGCGACAGAGAATGATTAACGTCGATGAGCTTTCAAAAACATTGCAAGAAATTAGGGGGCATCCGGGATTCGAACGGTTCCAGTTACCGCCTTCTTATGAAGAGCTTATTGAAGTTGCCAAAGACGGCCCAGTGGTGATTGAAGTGTGTACGAGCACTCGAAGTGATGCGATAATTGTCACAAGATCGTGTATCAAGTCTATACCACTTCCCAATCTCACCCACTCCGTTGTTGCGTGCCGTCGAATCAAAGAGCTCAACACCAAGATAATTCCCGGAGGAAAATCTTCGTACCAATTAAGATCCGCGAAGATGGAAAGGTTTCTGATTTGGCTATGGGATACAGCGGTTGAGCCTGTGATCGAGGAGCTGAAGACGCAAGGCATCGTTTCTTCAGGCGATGTGCTTCCTCGGATATGGTGGATTGGTGCAGATATCATGGGTTTAGCTCCGTTTCACGCCGCTGGGGACCATTCCCCTGGATCAACCAGAAATACTCTAGCCTACGCAATCAGCTCCTACATCCCAACACTTAAAGCCCTCTCTTACGCTCGGGAGAGACCTTTGGCATTCCCACATGGTGACTCGAGTCTGCTCATTGTTGCTACGCCTAAAGTGCGCGGTCAATCGCGACTGAACCATGTTAATAGTGAGGTTGAGTCAATCGTGAATCTGTCACCGGAATGGATTAAGACCGAGATCCTCAATAGTCCCAGTTCCGCTGAGGTACTCAAACAACTTCCCTCATTCGGTGCGGTTCACTTTGCATGTCATGGATTCTCCAATATTAATGACCCTTTCAACAGTCATTTGTTGCTCCGGGACGTTGAGAATTGCACCACCGGTGTTGATAGATTAAGCGCTGAGGCAATATCAGATTTTGTATTGGACAAACCGGAGACTGCATATTTATTGCCACCAGGGTTTAAGTCCGAGAGCCTCCAGGGTCTAAGCGCCGATGAAACACATGAAAGACTCGTCTCATTAGGCGCATTTCCCTATGCATGTCCAATATATTCTGATGAGAATAACCCTTTCAAGAGCCTTTCGCTACCCCGTGGGGGTAAGGATTGCACCTACGGTATCGATATATTAACAGCGGGGGCAATATCAGATATCAACATGGAACGGGCACAAATTGCATATTTGTCAGCCTGTTCTACCGCCAGAATTTCATCCAGGAAGCTTGCAGATGAGTCAGTTCATATAGCTAGTGCCTTTCAACTTGCCGGATTTAGTCATGTACTTGCAAATATGTGGCCTTCGGACGATGATGCTTGCCTAAATGTTACTACCGAGTTTTATCGTAAACTATTCGGAGAGTAGCATTTCCGAGAGCGATTGTGGGCATCGAAAGGTCGGCGCTGCGTTCCACTACGCAGTCAAGAAGTTAAGGGACAGCTCATGAAAGAACCTCTGCTGTGGACACCATTTTATTCATAAGGCGCATGAGTTTAGTTTTGAACTCTTTACTTTAGCCTAGTTCGAGGGGTAGTTATAAATTATGAGGTTTTTCTTGCTCAATATATTTCGATCTTTTTTTCACTTTCATATTTTTGTTCCTACTCTCTTTAGTACACCCAACCAGCTTCCCTTCTTTTGGCGCCTGTGTCAACACGGTCCGGTACACTGGCGAATAGCAGCATTGGTCTTCCATGATGGGAAATATCTTTCATTTTTCATAGTGCACATTAGAAAAGCATCCCACTAGTAACAAACGACACAATGAGTAAAAACTTAAAATTGCAGCAATATTCTACACTGCGGGTAGCCCCAACAAGTTCTTTAACTGAGAAACCCAGTATTTGCTGTCTCCGGCACTTGAATTGTCGGTTTGCTCAAAGCTAATTAAACACAAAGATTTGTGTGCTTGCTCAGCACATAATGGATTTCTAAACTATATAGTCTTCCTCATCGTCATCAGGAGCGTCTCCTATTAGTTACAGCGCAATACGTTAATACATGTATTTATAATATTGATTGCATATCATTCAACAAAGAAATACTCCCGAGATGGAAGGGAACTAGCAACAAAAGGCGTGTAGCTATTGCAATTGATGGATATAAAAGAACAAACATTGGCAGAACCACAGCTATATTTTTATATATGAAGGTCGGATTTCCTTGATACCATTGTATCTGCATGAACTACATGTACATACTAACGCTACTCATAGAATAACTTAGAGTTGCATACTAGAGCTAATATATCACAGATTACATAAAAGGAGAGAGATGGATGATAGCCTCCTTCGGCATTACTCACTCTCCTCCGGCTTACGCACGCATCTTACTTCCTTCCTTCTTTCCCCTCTCCTTCGCTTGCTCGCTCCCTCGTTTACCCTCATTCGCCTCACCCCTAGAAGTAGTAACTGGCCCAGCATTCCACAATGTTAACTCTCCACCTACATTTACATTCCATGAGAGCCTTGTATCTTGTGTATCACTAGAGTTAACATGCTTGATAAGGCACCCACCGAGAAAACCATGCTTTCGCGTAGAGCAAGTGCTGATTATTAGTTGGTCTGTTCCCCGCTATATATACAGGCTAGCTTGTAAGGAGGTGTCAAACAGTGTCAAATAGTAAAGGTCCCGCTGTCAAAGAGGAATAGTGTCCTGCCCGGGCTCCTATAAGATAGCATGTATTAGCCGTATACTCGACATCAATTGAATAATACTCGTACTCGTCTACTCTTCAACAGATCCGACTGAAGATATTATGTCAAAGAACCTCTTAGCTCCGGTAGGATGCCGTGATTTGGCGCTCGATTGCGAGTGATGGCCCATGATTTCGATACGCATATTTTTTGTTTTTTTTGTTTAATTCATTAATTGCTACGATACGCATAGCTTAAGATGCTGATGGGAGCGGTCCCTTCATCAAAAATCTCTTACATCATTTAGGCACCAGTCATATATAGTTGACGTTCCAGATAGATCCGGGGAGCCCGCCGGCTCTGCCCTGCCCGCATATGCCACTCCAGACACTCCACCACAGGTAAGGGTAAGTAGTATACCTCCCTGCCACCCGAAAAACATTATAAAGTTTTGTGGGGGTTAAGACGGATAAGACCGTGATTCTCGTAAGGGTGGCCGTGGAGGATGGCCGAAGCGCGACAGTCCATGTCTTCATCGTCTCTGACTTTTTAAGCATAAGACCGATAGCAGGGTTCTCAGGATTTGGGGGCCCTTGGCTACAAGAGTTAGAGTAGAACTCGAGCTGTATCTGTCAGAGGGGGTGCTACCCGAACAGAGATGAGCCTGGATTGATTATCTGGCGCCCCCCCCCCCCCCCCCCGCGGTACCCTGAATAAAATATGACGGATCTTGTTATGATGTTATTACATAGGTTACGTCTGCGCCGCTGTGTGGCCTCCACCCCCATTGCGCTTGTTCCGCCATTTGTTTTTGGCGTCGGGGATCAACCATTTCGTTCCCGACTTGAATCCAGACACGATTTAAAGCAATTACGACTCCTGGGTATATAGATATATATATGTATTTCAATCCTCAATCTATCTACGAATTCACGTACCTCAACCATCTATGGTATCTGTAGATATACATCAACAGCCGGTGTTACCTACCATTCTGTGAAAGCGGATGGTGCTGCGTAGTGTGGTCCACGAGGAATTGCCGCTCGAGGCCTCGCCTCGAGGTCACTGCCTCGAGGCAGCTCAAGGCACGGAGTCTACGAGGTATGCATGCTCGAGGCAGATCCTCCTGCCCGCCTCGAGCTGATCGAGGTTTAGGTAATCATACTATTAATAGTATTTGCCCAACAGGACCACCACCACACCACACCACATCTATATCCTAACGGTCGCGATGAAAGCTCCGCCTATTGTAAGCGATTTCCTTTGCCCGCAGCGACACTATTACACCAGGATCATAATTTGACTGGAAACACGTCCCCTTAGCCGCCGATGACAGTTGTTCTGCCAAGGCGAACATCATAGATACTCACTCGTCGTGTTCGGGAGGCGAGTGATGCATAATGACTGACGCACCGAGCGAAAAAAATGTTTTTATCGTTCCCACGCCTGGATCGTCCGCGGCTCGAGGAGAAAGAAAGCACACCCCCGTCTACACGCGCGGAACAGCACCGAGAGTACAGATATCCACCACAACCTCAATTCCGGCGGTCATGCCAAGCACCACTACTAGGTACAAGCACCCACCGCACCCGGCCCGCTGTGCAACTTCTGTATGCGGGCGGATATATGTATATCCACATGCAACTGTTTCTATTCGGTAAGCGCTTTGGACCTCAATCACTGCAGCTGTCGCCTCGGAGGCCGGGCCCCGGCCAAGCCATCGCATCGGTGTTCCACCTGTTGCATAGCCAGCTACTAGCTAGCGTCGGCTTCTACGCCGCCTCGGCGAAACAACGGCTGGCATCTAGGCCGCTTCGCGTCGGGAGCGCCGCGCCTGCTCAGTGTTCTGTGCGCGCGCCGAGACTCGCCGCCTTTGGTCCTGCCGTGCAATTGCACAGCCAAGATACATGTATGTATATACCTACTTGACAAGACATCGGAACCGGGTGTAGATTGCGCCCCGGCGGCAGTGCCAGTGTTTGGGAAAAGTCTTGTCACGGTGCCTGGATCTACCAACTCTAGACAAGTAGTGGACCCGGCTCTCTGGCCCATGTGTTGTGTGCGCGCGTTGATTCGGTGTGTCGGCGTCCGGACGTTGGCGTGGTGGGGCTGGGGTGGTTACGTCAGCGGTTCTTGGGTCGGATCATTGACATTTGCAATTGGGGGTGAGGGATGGATGCGGTTAGCGTGGTAGGGCTGGAGATGGGAGATTGGAGGATTAGAGATTGATCGAGAGAGACGT